>NW_028318628.1:4065931-4379923 GCF_062004578.1 Staurois parvus
GTCTGTCCTTCACAAAGAGAGTAGGACATTGTTGTCTTCTGAGAATGTCAGTGACAAAAGGAAGCATGCAGTGCAGGGGAAACGAGCAGAGTTAAGTTTGGTCAGTAAGAGGATGCCTGTACATAGAATGCAGACAGGGTCTAAGGTAACCCCAATAAAAGAGCCCACACTTTTTGCGCTTAAAAGCGTGACCCCTTCAAAGGTAAAGGGAAACCAGCGGTTGAGAGTGCAGCATAGCTTTAATGTTATCAGACACCTAAAACTCAGGCGTCACCCTCATCCTCAGAAAGGTACCAAGTTTTGGAAGTCCCTTAATGGGAAGGTGACTTGGGGGGCCCCAAGGAAAATAGAGAGGCAACGCTTTTGGAAGCATACCTGTAAAAAGGCACAGTGTCTTTATAGAGCCCAAGTCCGTGTAGTAGGAGAACACAGGGAAAGTCGCTTCATAAGACAGGAAGGAAAGTTTCCCTTTGAAAGCAATGTCAGTCAGGAATGGGCTCATATGGGTGAAGGCTGGCACAGAGGTGCCAAATTAAAGAGTTTGGGCTTGTGTGTTCTGCCCCCTACGGGATCAAAACAAAGGGGGGGGGATATGTGGCAGTGCGGTATCCTGTCACTGTGGAACTCATGATGGAGACCCAGGATTCTCAACCATGCAGGTTGAGGGGCTCCAGACAGATCTCGTAATACAGAGGAAACTGGTTTATCAGTTTCCTCTTTGGTTTGTAAAGCCTGTTTTGGGACCTGTAGCCTGGAGATTTCTAAGAGATTTGGGAGGGATGAAATCTCCAATCCTGGGCCCATATTTTGGGAGCAGCCAGCGCGCTGATTGCACAGGTGTGTGTAGGCCTTTTTGTGGAGGCCAGGTCATGATTCTGAGCTCCACCCTGGCAGATAGGAGTCAGGAGGGCTCCACCAAGGAGAGGTGGAAGCCAAAAGCAGCAAGGAGCTGTTTGAGAATAGCTGTGTGCTAAAACAACCCTGTGGAAGAAGTCTGTAGGAGACAGATATATAGCGGTATAGCTGAAAGAGCCAGAAGGCTGAATTGTTTTGCTTGATGGTGGATACCCCTGCGTGGGAAGCATTTGGGTTTCTGGAACTTTTTCTTTTTAATAAAATTGGATAAAAAGGCCCTTAACGAAGTGAGTTGCTGTGTGTTTTAAAAGAAAAGCTCTACCACTTTGAAGCGAGTTCCCACAAGTGCTTATTTCACTTTACTCCAGGATGGTTTGTTTTTAACATAAAGTGGTTGTAAACCTCAGACATGAAATATGAACAAAGCATAGCCCTCTATAGTGTGTATTTGTCTCAATTAAGAGCATTAAGTGTCATTTCTGTGTGCTGCTTCATTCCTCTATCAGCAGGAATCACTTCTGACAAGTTTTCCTGACACCAAGAGAAAAATGGTGACGGGAGTGATCTCCAACAGATTTGACAGCCTCAGTTTTGTTAGCTATATGAAGGGGATGTGAATGGGGGTGTATCTCTTCCCTCCAATCAGCTCTCAGAATTCTCCTCACTGAGCTTTGCAGAATGTAGCCGCAGTTCTCCGCCCCCATTTTTTTTGCTTTAACTCTCAGACAAGCTATATAAATTCAGCACTTTGGATGTAGAGAAGAGAATACTGCAGATAAACAGGTACAACTTATGTAGGAGGATTTGTTTCTTCTCTGTGTATCACCTGAGGCCACTCACTTCACTGGGGATATGTAAGGGTTTACAACCACTTTAAGGGCTAGTTCACACCATGGTGCAGAGACGTCAGTTTTTCTGCATGCGTTCTGCAAGAGCACAATGAAATCAATTGTTCTCTATGTGCTCTGTTCGCACCATAACACTAATATCATATACAGATTTTTTCTGCGCAGGAATCGCCATTGAAACTCGCTTGAAAACTGATGTCTCTGCAAGTGAAATCTGCGTGTCAGTTTCCTTCAATTTTTCTGCATGTATGGTGGGAACAAGGCCTAAAGGCAATTGACATAAAAATGTGTGTTGCCATTGTCAGTTTTAAAAAATAGTTTCTTTTCACTTTTCTCCACATTTCCAAGCCATCCAGCAAAACGGACCGTTCCAGGGGTTGGGAAGAAAAAAACATAACACTGCCAGGGCTGTGTACAATGATCACCTTTTGTTCCCAATGGTTATAAAGTGAACCTAACAAAAGCTTATTGATGTATTTCCTCGTATAGTCCTGCACAGCCCTTCGTTATATTTATTACTATTATTATTAATATTATATTAATATAATTATATTCATTATTAAATGTATTTCCTTCCCTCCCACTCCATGAATTATGTTGGAATGGTTGAGTATCCCTCATCCTAGGCATCATCACAGGTTTGTAGTGTTAAGGAAGAAAAGAGGTGTGCCTGACCATGTATGTAGAATATAGAGGACACTTGCAAAGCAGTCATACATTGCGTCACTACTCTAACAGAAAAGTGGGGGTAAGATTGTGAAAATGGAGGTTACTACAATGCCTATCTGATGGAATATCTATTTCTGTGATCTCAGTTGGGCTTAAAATCTACTTATAAAAACGCAGACACTTGCTGCAGCTGCTGAAGCATCCTTGGTACTGTTCTTCCCCTTGTTACTGCCATTTTGCTGGACAGATTGGTCTGCACATAAATGTAAAGAAAATATAAAGATGTGAATTAAAGGATAGGTGCACCTTTGGGAACATGTTACATGTTCCACCCATTTTTAGGGTGGAACATGTAATTGGTTCCCACTAATAATGATAGAGTGCAGCGCAGCGCAGCGCTGTACAAATATGCAAAAATTGGAATCCAATATTGTGACTTCAATAATTATGTAAAAATTGACACAATAAATACACTATATATGTGAATATAAAGTGCAAAGTGCAAACTTAACTGTTGAAATCACAGATGGGTGATCAAAGTGGAATAAATATCTCTCAAAAGTCCAGGTGATAATTTGAGGATAGTAATAAGTGTCCACTCAAAGTGCTCAATCCTTTTGAAGTGGTGCATGACGAGACTGAAAATAAAATATATAAATTGCGCACTCACCAGAAGTGCGCAATAAAAGTGCATTTGAGATCAATAGTAGTCTCAATAGGTCAGCCAGGTCATTCACTCACAGGTGTGGTCAGGTAGTTCATCCTGTTCTGTTTCAAAACCCTCAAACCGGTATCAGTGCCTCAGGATATTTCTAAAAAGGCGTCTGCGAGTGGTGAACCTCACGGATAGCCCAAGAATAATTCCACATAGCGTGATACTGTATACAGATGGGATGTTTATTCCAAATAGGGCACAAATAGGAGAAATAAAAAAGCACTGACCATGCAAATTAAAGATGGCCGCCTAGGGTGGCGTGACATCCAGGATACTGTAGCCCCTTCCCCCGACGCGTTTTGTGCATAGCACTTAATCATAGGGTGCAGGCATTGCACATGTTACATGTTCCACCCATTTTTAGGGTGGAACATGTAATTGGTTCCCACTGCTGCAGCCTCTCCGCAAGCTGCTGTATCTAGTGACAATGATCTGGGGATCTTCTCCCTCAATGCGCTGTCACAATTTAGAAAAAAAAACGTGGCTGTGTGGGACTTTGGCCACCTTGTCCCATCATTCGTTCACAGAGTTCTGTGAATGGGAGAGATTGAAGTACCGACCGCATTTGTGGCTGTTGGCTTGTAGTTCTCAATAAACTACCAGGGTGCTGTTGAGCGCCGTAGGTAGTTCATTTTTCTTCCTGTCATTGCGTAACTGCCTGCCCATACAAGGTACAAGCAGCTTACACTAACAGTCTGCAGGAGTCTTGCATTGCACCCCTGATCTGCTAATCAATGGTGCAATCTTTGCAGGCTCCTTGAAAAAAAAATAATAAATGCACATGTTTTTACCAGCAAAAAAAATTGAACTTATCCTTTAAATTGGAATTCATATACTGGATATTATCTGTGACGAGCATGTAAAACTGTCAGTAGCCTAAAACAAAAGTTGCAATCTGATTTGAAATATGTCCATCACACCATGTTTTTATTAATTTTTTTATTTCATAGTAATAAAAAAATGCAGAACAGGTAATGCTGCCAAATTCAGTTTTATTATATAATCTTGATAATAATAGTAGCTGGCAAAAGCCTTAGTGCAAAAACAGGTAAAAGCCTTAGTGCATATAAAATGAGGTATCTCCCAAAAGAGAAACCATTAAATAATCAAGTAGTTCCAGACAAGTACTGCAGTTTAAATTACTGAATTACTGTTAGTGCAGTTGTCATGTTTCTACATCTTGAACTATGCTTCTTTTTCAAATTGTTGTGTGAAATGTTTTTCCAACCATGGATTGGTTTTAGTCATACAGTGCAGGCAGAGATGGATTACAATATTGCAGAGGATATACACAAAACATCTTCATACTATATATCTATCATTTTGTAGGATTAAAGGAGAGCTGCAATAAATAATACGTGAAAACTGGTCTCAAAACATAGTACACTAAAATGTTCCTAATTATAGACAATCTAATTTACATTTTTATCTAAGTTTGTTTCTTTTTTTAGAAAAACACACATATGCTCTCCCTTTAGCCCTGTATTTTAACATGAGTGTGAATGAAGATGTTTTACTTTTCCAAACAATCAACTGAAAAATTATCTACTGCACAGTCATTTGCCAAAGTATGAGTATGTCATGCAGAAATGCACCACTTACCTACTCTTCTCCAGAATTAAAACAAAAACAAACATTATATTGCTAAATTTGGGCTTTAAAGGCAAACTTTTTCATTTTGGATAGAATGAGTGCTGGTTTACACTGATACCGTGCAAATCCAATATGATTTCACAGTGCAATTTCTGTTGTGACAAGTGCGAATTTAAAGAAGAACTCCGGGATAGACAAAAAGCACCCATTGGTACACCCCCCTACACAACACACTAAAACGTTAATAACATTTTGAATATCTTTACCATTTAGGACAACAGTCTAATTGAATTATCATGACCTCATCTCTATAATTCAAAAGATAACAACATTTGCTCTGCCAAGGAGGGGGTGTAACAGCAGGGATTACATCATATCTTTCCTCTCTCTGCAGTAAAAGTAGACTACAGTTCCCATCAACCACAGGGAATTGTAGTGAATGTGGCTGGGTACACTAGGCCTGTACATGTTGACTGTGTCTGAGAGTCTTGGTCTGCCCACCACAGCAAGTGAGCCTGAGTTATATCACTGCTTCCTGGAGAAAGAACTACAGAAGGGATGTGCCAAGACCAGTGGCTGAGGGAATAGAAGACATAGCAAATTAACAAAGAGAATTAACGGTTTGATTTGAAAATTAATAGGCCATTTCAGAGCAACTACTGAGTGAACCAAAAGATGGATAACATTCAGTGAAGGTACGAAATCAGCAGCCAGGGCATGTAAAGAAGTTGTTGCCTGAATGCTGTAATGCAATTTCTGAGGGGACTGGGCATAGCTGGAGATGAAATTCGCACCGCACTCACACTAAACTTGCACAGGACCCTTTTTTGATCAAATTCACACCACATATATGTGAACAGCCTTCATTGCAAATAATTTTTTAGATTAAATGTGAATCTGTTCTTTTCAGATCACATCTGATCCACATAGAACTCGCATCAGTGTGAACCAGCACAAAGGGAGGGTGATAACCCATGTCAGGTTTTTTTGGCCATCTGTGTCCCATTGGAAAGATTTACCTTCACTTCCTGTCCCATAGCCAAAACAGGAAAGCACTTTTCTGGGGACAACCCAAAATTTGGGATTTTCTTTTACTTTTGCTTTTGATCATAACAGTAACTAGTACAAATAGAGAGGGTAAAGCTTCCTACTGGGGGCAGAGACAGCAATAAAGACCTGACAGATGGTCTAATCCCTCTCCATTCTATCCAAAACTAAAAATAAAATTTTTGCCTTTAGTTATACTATAATGATGTGATCAGTCTGTAGTTTTTTTGGTTTTTTTTGCTTGTTTTGTTTTCTGTTTGAGTTCATAACACGTTATATTTGACAGTCACTTGAAGAATTATGTTCACTACCACATCACCACAGTGTATTCCTCTACCTCTTTTCATTTTAACATGTCATAATCTAACATTTTGTTTTTCTACAGATTTGCCTGTCTGTGCACCTCTGGTCTTGTCAAGTAAACCTGTATATTTTGTGTCTCTTAATAAAATGTGTTATGTTAGGCAGTCATAAAATGAGACCGAAAGGTCCCCGTATACCATATGTACAGATTACTGCAGAAAAGGCTTGTTTGTGACCTTCTGTTCTGATAACTGTTATGCCCATGGGCTGCTGACTTATCTGCCCATTAGCTATCTTTTCAGATATAGTCTGGGTGGGATGGTAAATGTTTAAGGGCCTATCTATGCAGTACAATATGAATGGTTGGAACTTACCTGTATTTCCCATATCTTTCAAACTAGGTCTTTCCCAATAACCAAATCTATTGTAGATCAGATAATTCTCCACCAAGAGGGTGATTATGGGTCTTTCAAGTGTATAGTAAAACTGGATCAGGTCCCACTGATTTGCCACTTAGTTAATCAGCAGGGTCATTTGCTCTTATCTAGTTTTGTTCTTTTGGCTCAAAAGGACTAATTTAATACATTAGTATAAAGAACATTGACATTAGAAAAAAATCTAGCATCCTGTAGCTACCAGAAGCCTTTTAATAAAGGGAAAAACATTGCATTTAACTGTAGGCTGAGACAACAATGTGGCATACTAACAGACTTTTGAGACATCTTCACTGTACACCAAACCAATACTGGACCTTGTAAATTGGGGGCTGCAGCAACCAATGGTTGGGACATTATGATAACTCACTATTTGCAGATCTAGGAAGCCAAGAGACCCCTTATTTGAAAGACCACCATTTCTTCTTTTGGTGTATGACTGATGTCATTGCGAATAATTTACCCTTATCTATCCAGTCTTCTACTTAACCTCAATCAACACAAACATTTTCTTAACACGTTTCATCTAAGAAACCCAAGGTGCACATTAACAGGTCTAGTTTTTTTAAAACGCAAAGTTTTTATTCCATTTTGTTGGTAGTAGCCCACCAAAGTGCCCACCACATATAGTAGTCCTTCTATATAGGTCTTAAAAACAACAATATTTCAATTAATCTTATATTGTGGTATTATCGAGTATTTGCACGAGTACTTGTGCAAATGCTCTGATACCCGAAACTAATATGTTTATGGTGCAATTTGAGCCCGTACAAAATGGATGGGCTCAAAACGCACTGCAAAGAATTGTATGCAATTTGAACAGGAATGCCACTAGAATCTCACTAGATTCCTGTCTGAGTCGTATGCAGTTTCCCGCACCTCTCCTGTGTGAACCCAGTATATAAAGACAGTAAAGAGCCATGCAGCAATGGATAACAGTTTATTAAAAAATGTTATAACCACTCAAATGATAAAAGTACATATCTTGCATGTCAAATCCAAATCTGCACAGTTATAGTGTCCCTATCCCATGGGAACCGCTAATGATGGAAATCCACGGCCGCTTCTAGTGCTCACAGGGCTGGAGGACATTTAGGAAGTTCTGAGACCCCCTGTAAACCAGCTTGGAGCTCACACATAAGTATAGGGCAGAAGTGATGACAGCTTAGAGACATACTACCTATACATCTCTTCCAGCCCTGTAAGCATGTTTTCCCAACATCGGCAGGTCCCATGGGACTTGGACACTATGACTGTGCGATTTAGATTTGACATGCAAGATATGCACTTTTAACATGTGAGTTAAAAAATGTTCTAGTAAACTGTTTGCCCATTGCTGCACTTAGATGGTGATTCCCTGTCTTTCTATACTAGGTTCACACAGGAGCAGTGGGGTAATCTGCATGCAATTCTTTGCAGTGTGATTTGAGCCAATTAATTTTGTATGGGCCCAAGTTGCACCACAAAGGTATTGGTACTCGTTATCTGTGAGTAATTGACTGAAAGTATTGGTACTCGTACTCACCGGTATAAAAAAAGGTATCTGTGCAACCCTAATTATTATTATTATTAGAAATAATATTTTGTTGTTCTGTTCACTTCATTTCAATCAGTAAAATATGCATTCCCAATGGTTTCTAGGGTATGCTGCGCATATTTCATTTGTATTCATCATCATGGATGATTATTGGTTATACAGTATGTTTTGGACAACATGAAATTATACAGATTTATTCATCTTTATTGAGTTAATTGACTGTGATTTATATAATAATTGTTATATACAGAATATGGCTTGTATCAGAAGGAGCTTATGGGGCTATATTGTTTATATCTATATTGTGGGTAAGTTTATGATCTATATCACATTGTAATTCAGTTTAAAGTCACTGTCAGGGCCTGTTCACATTCATGCAGTTCCATTTTGGTATTTAAATGCCTGCTTTGTAGCATATTATAATGTATTATAAATATACATACAATTTTCTCTGTTCTTGATATGGATGTATTAAAATACAGTTTTTGGACATTACCATTTAATTCTAAGTGCAGGCTGCAGCATATGCAACTTTTAAATGACACAGTGTAGAATGGTGTAGTAGGGTGAGCTGCCTGCACTAGATTCAGTTAATTTGACCAATGTCCTACAGTAGGGTCATGAAACCACAGAGTGTGAACAGGCCCTCTTTCAATTAGATCTTATCTAATCTTCTTACGTTTCCCCAGAATTCTCACCGTTTTGGACAAAGGATCTGTCAGTCTATTCGGGATCTGGCTTAGCTCTTCACTGTCCCTCCTCGTGGTGAACGGTAATTTGCCACCTCTGTGAGATCACATGACACATCACACAATTTGCTGTAGTCTCTACTCACTTTAAAAATGTTATCTACCTATTTGGCATCATTCATATTTGTGCACTGTGCTCAAAGTGCAGTAATAAGGTGTCCTAGAAGAATGCCTCTTGCTGCACACTGTGCAAAATGCTCCAAAACTATTGCATGCTGTATTTGGAAGTGCAATGCAAAATACATTTCACCAGCGCTGAAGAGTGGACTGTTCCATTCCTGAACCTGGGCAAGAATTTAAATGTGTTTTCACAAATGTTGTTGTTTGTCCATAACAATACAAGCCTAATAACTGTTAGGTGCAAGCAAAATCTATATCAATACTGTATAGAATTTATGCAAATAATGTGTATCAATCCCATCTGCACACACAAACCAATGGCACCAATTTACTGCTTCTTTGTGTCACCTGTCATTTCACCCCAACCATTTCCCAGCAAACCCTATACAATGCACTGATCAATAAACATCAATATTTAGAGAGAGATTTTTATTAAAGTTTACAGAATGCAGTACAAGGAATGTGATGTACCCCAGCTCCCAATTTAACCCTGAGTAGGACCATGTTCTTACGGTTTATATTTGCACACAAAGTTGTTTTGTTCGTTACATGGGGCGTCATTCCACTGACGGTAATCTGACAGAGGAAGAAGAAGAGAAATGTATTCAAATTAAACAAGTAAATTATTAGGAATTCTGTTCTTATATATGCTTGTATGTCTGCAATAGATTTTGTTTGTCTGCTCTGCATCATTGCATATCAGTGTTGGTGGAACAGGTGCAAAATCTTATTGCTGATAAAACCATAGCCCTATCAACAATTAATACTAGGGAAGCTTTTAATGTTTTACTTCTCTTTGGATTTTTCTAGATTACACTGCCATGAATGTAGAAGTTTAAATCTTGCTATTTTGTACCAGGCACGGACTGAGAAAAAATAGGCCAGAGCATTTTGGACTGAGAAATCTCAAGCCCAGGGACCCTTTCCTCAGAGTCTGGTGGTGGAACGTCAGGGCCCGGTCACAAGAGTGACCTATGTGACCCTGGTAGTTCGGCCAATAGTGTCAGTAGGTTTTTATTTATGTTCTATTTTTTACAAAAATAGAATGAAAGAGAGCGAGAGAAAGAAAGACAGGAGAGGAAGTGAAGGGAACTCTTAAGGCGTCGGCATACCAAGAACATTTTGGACAATTTCATGCTCCCAATCTTGTGGGAACAGTTTGGGGATGGCTCCTTCCTGTTCCAACATGACTGCACACCAGTGCACAAAGCAAGGTCCATAAAGAAATAGATGAGCAAGTTTGGGGTGGAGGAACTTGACTGGCCTGCACACAGTCCTGACCTCAACCCGATAAAACACCTTTGGGATGAATTAGAGCAGAGATTGCGAGCCAGACCTTCTCGTTCGACATCAGTTCCTGACATCACAAATGCATTTCTGGAAGAATGGTCAAACATTCCCATAAACACACTCCTAAACCTTGTGGACAGCCTTCCTAGAAGAGTTGCAGCTGTTATAGATGCAAAGGGTGGGCCAACTCAATATTGAACCCTACAGACTAAGACTGGGATGCCATTAAAGTTCATGTGCATGTAAAAGCAGGTGTCCCTATACTTTTGGCAATATAGTGTACAATGTATGTATGTTACCATAACATTTAGTATAGTTCACCAACACCATCATGTCTGGTTACTCACTTGTTTCAAAGGTCAGCTCTCCACAGTATTCAGAGTTTTTCAGATTATTGGGCTCTCCACTCTTCCAAGAACGATAATTATACATGGAGCCATCATTCCACTTCCAGCGGCGATTCTAGCATCAAATATGTAACAATAATTACCAGATGAACATTGCAGTAGCACATTTACCCTACACTTCTTGTTTTAATTGTACATGTCAATCTACTGTATTCGCTTTTGAAGCTGAATTCCAGGAATTCAACTCTTTTGTAAAAACTAAAAGCACACTATCAGTTAAGTCCAAAGAGTTGCATGACATCTCCTGGACTTATCTCTAATAGTTACATCTGACAGTTTTATTGCACTCCCAGAGGACAGCTATCGGTATCAGCATCTTCAACAGTGGATTCGCTGTGGCTGCTATGCCCACCCCTCCCCTCCTCCTGCCCAGTCACAGAAGCCTTTATATTATGTGAACTTATTCACAAAATACAATGGCTTCTGTGAATGGGCAGCAGAGGGGAGGGGCATACATAGCTGCTCTGTATGTTTCTCTCCTCTCTCATAGCTCCGAGTTTCTCAATGTATGCTCCATATGCTTTAGTAGAGCCATAAACCTGTCAGGTATAAGTGATAGAGATAAGTCTACAAGGCAGCATTCACCAACCTGGACTTAACTCATAGTGTGTCTTCACTTTTTACAAAGTGACTGAATTCCTGGAATTCAGCTTTAAGTGGTGTTCACTTATAGAAAATACTAACTTTGAAGCTCTGTTCACTTCAATCATCCAATCAGGTAAAATTCCTCTTTTTTTTTTTTTTTTAGCCAACACAGCTTCATATCATTAAAGGAGTTACATGAGCATTCATTCTGCACAGTGAACATTCTCTTTCCCAAGTGCACAGCATTTACTCCTTTATTGAATCAACCCCAATGACTTTAGTTTTAGGAGATGTAATTTCAATATTATTTATATTTGATCACAGAGATAAAGTAACTAGAACACCGGGAACACTGACTTAGTAAATTTCATATTTAGAATTGTATTGGCTGGCTGTAGATACTTGAATTATAAAGTCCCAGGTTACCTGCACAAGTATTGACTGGTGCAAATAAATATGATCACATTTACAAAGTAAAGAGTTAGAAGACTAAGACAAGTGGGGTTTTATTGACAGGGAACGCAAATTTTAGTTTAGTGTAAGGCATGATAATATTTTAATAATTAATTTGACTTTTTAATGGGTGGTGAGATTTCATTTTAAATGTTATAAAAATAGGGACAATAGAAAATATATTGTGTGGCAAATGTTATTTGTATGAAAATGTATTATAAAAATATTAATTTATTAGGAGTGGTCTAAATACGATGTGCCAATTTCCAGTGTCAGTAGTTATCAAAAGTTAAAGTGAAGTGAGAATTGAATAATTTATATGTAAACTAAAAAAACAGTATCTGTTATTGTCAATAATTCTGTGCACGTAATAAAGTATAAATGTATATAAATATATTGTATGCCTAAAAAAAACAAGTAAAATTTACTTCTGATTCATAAAATCAAGTTACATATGTTACATTGTGGATTTTCTGGGGGAAAAAAAACCTCTATATATATATATATAGTGGCAGCGTGGTACCTTGCCACAGTCAAAATCAAGCTTATAACCCTGGATTCTCAACCAGGCAGGTTGAGGGGCTCTAGAGGGTTTATGTAATGCAGAGGAAACTGGCTTTTCAGTTTCCTCATTTTTTCATAAACTCCGTTTTGGGATCTGGAGCCTGGATATAAGTGACCTGGGAGGGATGAAATCTCTAATCTGGGGTCCATGTTTTCAGAACCTCCAGCACAATGATTGCACAGGTGTGTGCAGGCCTTTTAATAGAGGCCTAACCATGATTCTGGGCTCCACCCCGGCAGACAGGAGGTCACTGCCTTGGAGTCAGGTGGGCTTCACCTAGTAGAGGTGGAAGCCAGAGTAGCTGTGTGCTAGTGGCTAGCTGTGTGTGAGAAAGCCATATTTTGGAAAGAGTCTGCAGGAGACAGACATAAATCTGGGTACAAGCCAGGAGGCTGAATATTCGTTGCATTTGTTTGATGGTGGATATCCCTGTGTGGGAAGCATGTTATTGAACTTTCTCTTTTTAAATAAAATTGGGCTTAAAGGCCTTTAAAAAAGAAGCGAGTTGCTGTGTGCTTTAAAAAGCTCTACCATTTTGATGCGAGTTCTCACAATATATATATTATTTTGTTATTACCAAATGAATAAGTAACCATACATTTTGTCTACCAAATAGGTTTACAGTGACATTTTTTTCTTTCCTTTCCTGTGTTCCAAAAATATTTTATTACATTGAAAGTATGGATCTAATATGTTTTTATTAATTAAAAATGTTTTATAACTGTAGGAAGAAAATGTTTGTGCTAACTTAGCTTTTCCTAACATCTAGAGGTGCTCTTAACACTGGGATTGGCTTATCATGGTGTGTTCTGCCTGACCTCTCTTGGGAATGCTGAATTGGCAGCCCCTGGCAGCGGTTCAGCACCATGGCTGTGACAGATGATGGCCACTTTTTTTCTATTAAAATACTTTTATCTTAAGATCTGCTTAGTGTTTGCCAATTCTGTTCCTCAAAGTCTACATACAGGTCATATTTTCTAGGTTTCCAGCTTCTTTTACTGTTGTGTTACTGTATTAAATTAGCATACTCTGTTTCACCTGTCATACTGTGAAAACATTTTTGGTAGACGGGTTTCGGCATTCTGTTTTTTGTTATGCAATTGTCATTATGTGTACTTTAATATACAGTTGTACTTCACATATATTTATCATATACATCTAACAATGCAAACATTGCTTGCATAGCTCCCACTTTCACCCCCAAAAATGAAGCAATGGGATTAATTTACTAAAACTGGAACACTCAGAATCTGGTGCAGCTGTGCATGGTAGCCAATCAGCTTCTACCTTCAGCTTGTTCAATTAAGCTTTGGTAATAAAACCTGGAAGCTGATTGGTTTCTATGCAGAGCTGTATCAAATTTTGCACTCTCTAAAAGAATATATTAAAATAGTTCCACTATTTGGTGCTGATCCTGAAAATATCAGCCTACTGCAATTAACTGGAACACAGTCTCATTTTTAAGTTGGGAAAACATAACTTGACCCTATAATATACAAAAATGTAAATACATATTAAAAGACACACATGTACATAAGATGAATTAGTAAGGAGCCAAGGTTAAAGGAATATAGTGAAGATATTGCATTAGATTATGTATTGTGTAGACTCTAAGAACATTTGTTTCAGCACAAACCAGCTTGGCATCCTCAATATATACAGCAGCACCTGCACCATTACACCATTGATCATACCTCTTCTGGGTCATGAAGTCCAATCCAAATGTCTACAGTTTTGGCATAAGCACCTGCGTGGCTTGCAATAATCGATGCTTCCGCATCATCTAAGATGGAGGCTAAGTGTGCACCATGACCATAACTGACACATTCAAACTGCAAAAAAGGAAAACATTTTTTAAACAACATAATAAATAGCTGAGTGTTTAAAACCCCATTCATTACTCTTATTGTTTGCAAATTACCTCAGCTTCGGACCAGGGCAGGCGGAATCTGAAGTAGCCATAGCAGTAAGCCTTGTAGAAGAACCACCCGGGTGGACAAGAGGATCGAGGAGCACCTGTGTGGAAATGACTTGTATAATATTTGTGCATGTTTTACATTTTGTAAAATAACTTAAAAAGATAACCTATAGTCTGATTATGGTCTTTAGCTCTAACTGTTGTATTGATATGTACAGTGAAGTAAATAAGTATTTGATCCTCTGCTGATTTTGAATGTTTGCCCACTCACAAAGAAATGATCAGTCTAAAAATCGAATGGTAGGTGTATTGTAACACTGAGAGACAGAATAGCAACATAAAATTCAAAAGAAATGCATGTCTAATAAATTATGCACTGATTTGCATGTTCATGAGGGAAATAAGTATTTGATCCCCTTCGCAAAACGTGACTTAGTACTTGGTGGCAAATCCCTTGTTGGCAATCATAGAGGTCAGACGTTTGCTGTAGTTGGCCACCAGATTTGCACACTTCTCAGGAGGAATTTTTTAGCCCACTTCTCTTGGCAGATCCTCTCCAAGTCATTAAGGTTTCGTGATTGACGTGTGGCAACTCAAACTCTCAGCTCCCTCCACAGATTTCAATCGCCACTCCAGGACCTTAATGTGCTTCTTCTTGAGCCACCCCTTTGTTGCCTTGGCCATGTGTTTTGGATCATTGTCATGCTGGAACACCCATCCACGACCCATTTTCAATGCCCTGGCTGAGGGAAAAAGGTTCTCGACCAAAATTTGATGATGCATTGCCCCGTCCATAGTCCCTTTGATGCGGTGCAGTTGTCCTGTCCCCTTAGCAGAAAAACACCCCCAAAGCAGAATGTTTCCACCACCATGTTTGACAGTTGAGATGGTGTTCTTGGGGTCATAGGCAGAATTCCTCCTCCTCCTCCAAACATGGCGAGTTGAGTTGATGCCAAAGAGCTCGATTTTGGTCTCATCTGACCGCAACACTTTCAACCAGTCCTCCTCTGCATCATTCAGATGTTCAGTGGCAAACTTCAGATGGGCCTGGACATGTGCTTTCTTGAGCAGAGGGACCTTGCGGGCACTGCAGGATTTCAATCCTTGTCGGCATAGTGTGTTACCAATTGTTTTCTTGGTGACTGTGGTCCCAGCTGCCTGGAGATCATTGACAAGATCCTCACGTGTAGTTCTGAGATGATTCCTCACTGTTCTCATGATCATTGACACTCCACGAGGTGAGCTCTTTCATGGTGCATCATTTGCGAATGATTGCACCAACTGTTGTCACCTTCTCACCAAGCTGCTTGATAGTTTTGTAGCCCAGGCCAGCCTTGTGTAGGTCTACAATCCCTGATGTCCTTGGACAGCTTTTTGGTCTTAGCCATGGTGGAGAGTTTGGAATCTGATTGATTGCTCATGTGGACAGGTGCCTTTTATACAGGTAACAAAATGAGATTAGTAGCACTCCCTTTAAGAGACTGCTTCCAATCTCAGCTTGTTTCCTGTATGAAAGACACCTGGTAGCCAGAAATCCTGCTGAATGATAGGGGATCAAATACTTATTTCCCTCATGAACATGCAAATCAGTGCATCATTTGTTAGACATGCATTTCTTTTGAATTTTTTGTTGCTATTCTGTCTCTCAGTGTTACAATACACCTACCATTCAATTTTTAGACTGATCATTTCTTTGTGAGTGGGCAAACATTCAAAATCAGCAGAGGATCAAATACTTATTTACTTCACTGTAAGATTTTTCAGATTCTCACTAAGTGTTGGTTTACATATATGCGGATTGGATACAAGGTGAACCACATCCAATCCACATGATATGAGAAAAAACATTGCTTCCATAGTGCCTGTTCACATACAGTGGATACAAAAAGCCTACACACCCCTGTTAAAATGTCAGGTTTCTGTGATGTAAAAAAATGAGACAAAGATAAATCATTTAAGAACTTTTTCCACCTATGTCACCTACATACTGTACAACTCAGTTGAACAACAAACTGAAATCTTTTAGGTGGAGGGAAATAAAAAAAACGAAAATAATATGGTTGCATAAGTGTGCACGCCCTTAAACTAATACTTTGTTGAAGCACCTTTTGATTTGATTCCAGCACTCAGCATTTTTGGGTATGAGTCTATCAGCATGGCACATCTTGACTTGGCAATATTTGCCCACTCTTCCTTGCAAAAACACTCCAAATTTGTCAGATTTTAAAGGCATCTCCTGTGCACGGCCCTCTTCAGATCACCCCACAGATTTTCGATCAGATTCAGGTCTGGGCTCTGGCTGGGCCATTCCAAAACCTTAATCTTCTTCTAGTGAAGCCATTCCTTTATTGATTTGGATGTATGCTTTGGGTTGTTGTCATGCTGAAAGATGAAGTTCCTCTTCATGTTCAGCTTTCTAGCAGAAGCCTGAAGGTTATGTGCCAATATTCACTGGTATTTGGAACTGTTCATAATTCCCTCTACCTTGACTAAGGCCCCAATTCCAGCTGAAGAAAAACAGCCCCAAAGCAAGATGCTGCCACCACCATGCTTCACTGTGGGTATGGTGTTCTTTTGGTGATGTGCAGTGTTGTTTTTGCTCCAAATCTATCTTTTGGAACTATGACCAAAAAGTTCACCCTTGGTTTCATCAGACTATAACACATTTTCCCACATGCTTTTGGGAGACTTCAGATGTGTTTTTTCTAAATTTTTCCGGGCTTGTTTTTCTTCGTAATAAAAAGCTTCCGTCTTGCCACTCTACCCCATAGCCCAGACATAGGAAGAATATGGACGATTGTTGTCACATGTACCCCACAGCCAGAACTTGCCAGATATTTCTGCAGCTCCTTTAATGTTGCTGTAGGCCTTTTGGCAGCCTCCCAGATCATTTTTCTTCTCGTCTTTTCATCAATTTTGGAGGGACGTCCAGTTCTTGGTAATGTCACTGTTGCGCCATATTTTCTCCACTTGATGAGGACTGTCTTCACTGTGTTCCATGGTATATCTAATGCCTTGGAAATTCTTTTGTACCCTTCTTCTGACTGATACTTTTAAACAATGAGACCCCTCTGATGCTTTGGAAGCTCTCTGTGGACCATGGCTTTTTGCTGTAGGATGTGACTAAGAAAATGTCAGGAAAGACCTACTAGAACAGCTGAACTTTATTTGGGGTTAATCAGAGGCACTTTAAATGATATCAGGTGTGTACTGACTCCTATTTAACATGATTTTGAATGTGATTGCTTAATTCTGAACACAGCTACATCCCCAGTTATAAGAGGGTGTGCACACTTATGCAACCACAGTGTTTTAGCTTTTTGTGTTTACTCCCCCCAAAGCATTTCAATTTGTTTTTTCAATTGAGTTGTACAGTTTATAGGTCACATTAGGTGGAAAAAGTTCTGAAATGATTTATCTTTGCCTGACATTTTAACAGGGGTGTGTAGACTTTTTATATCCACTGTATGTCCAATGCACTGGTGGTGCGGATTCAGTGCAGTTTGAAAAAGAGTCCTGTCCAATTTCTGAGCAGTACCTTCAGTTTTAGGTGCAGATTACAGGGTATTGGCTTCTATGGGAACAATTTCTAGACCGCATATGTGTGAACAGGATAAGATTCTGAGCTAATCCTTTCCTGAACCTGATGTAAACCTGGCATGAACTGCTGAACAACTACTATATCAACAAGCTGTGAAACCTAAGCTTCAATCCGCACTGCGCATGTGTGAATCATCTCTAAAGGGTAGGCCACGTGTGCTTAGCCATTCATCAGTACAACCACTTCCGTGCCGCCCTATACAGGGTGGCACGGGTGCGCAAAATCAGTTCCATTCAGGGCCTCGGCTTTCAATCACTGAGTCCCAGACGGTGATTTCTCGCCGGTACCCGGAGATCGCCAAGTATTTCCGACGAGGGAGAGACCTGTGTATAAATAACACAGATCTCTCCCCTGTCAGCTCCTGCACACTGCTTTGTATGGCTTTGCATAGCAGAGCCATACAATGCAGTGTGCTTATAGTGTAAAGCACTCACACAGCACACAGTTAACCCTTTGATCACACCACATGTTAACCCCTTCCTGCCCAGTGCCATTAGTACAGTGTCAGTGCTTTTTATTCGCCATGATCACTGTATTGGTGTTACTGGGGATGTCAGTGACACCAAGTCAATTCCCCCCAGTGTCAGAATGCCTGCCGCAGTCCCGCTATAATTTGTTGATTGCCGCCATTACAAGTAAAAAAAAATATAACTTTCACATAAACCAATTAATTTACACGTATTGGGATTTTTTTTTAGCAAGGACATGTAACAGAATATATTTTGGCCTAAATTTATGACGAAATTTGATTTTTTAAAATTTTTTACTGGACATGTTTAAAAGCAAAAAGTCAGAAATATTGTTTTTTTTTAATCAAAATTGTCGGCCTTTTTTTGTTTATAGCGCAAAAAATAAAGAACGCACAGGTGTTCAAATACCACTGAAAGAAAGCTCTATTTGTGGGAAAAAAAGGATGTACATTTCATTTGGGTGCAGTGTTGCATGACAGCGCAATTGTCAGTTAAAGTAACGAAACGCCGTATCGCAAAAAATGGCCTGGTCAGGAAGGGGGGTAAATCTTCTGGAGGACAAGTGGTTAAAAATAGAGCTACTACCTTGTCTCTTTTTGTGTAGTAATAAATCTTAATAAAAATGATTGAAAGTAAAAAGAAGAGCTGCTGATAAGGCAGTACTAGAAGCATCTGCTTGTCCTTGCCTAGATAAAGCCATTTTATAGCAGGGATTTACTAAAATTGGAGCACACAGAATCAGATGCAGCTTTACATAATAAGCTTCTAACTTCAGCTTGTTCAATCAAGCTTTGACAATGAAACCTAGAAGCTGATTGGTCACTATGCACAGCTGCACTGGACTCTGTATGCTCCAGTTTTAGTAAATCTCTCCCCCCCCCCCCCCATGTCTCATTCCTTCTCCTTGACTACCCATGCTGAAATAATCCAACTGGAAAAGTCATCCAGTCTTATAATGCTTTAGCAGGCCATACATGGATCAAAATTCCAGCAGTTCAGCAGGGACTAGCTAAGATTCAATCCATGTATGGGCAGGCTGATTGTACTCAAGTCGATCAATTGACTTTGGGTACAACCAGCCTGTTAGATGTTTTTACATATGATTAATGCTAATGTCTCTAGCCACTAGAAGTAGTCATTGTGTTCTGCTGGCTGGGAATGCTCCTTATGTCCCCCTGGTGGCAGAACACAATAGTACCGCAGCAGGCATTCCACCACAAACACTGACTGTGTTGATGGGAAAATCTAGCGATCTTCTTTTCTTCCTACCTTAGTGGAAGGAACAAAAATTGAATCATCTATGGGCTGCCTTAGACAGTTCAATAGACCTGGGTATTTTAGGTGCAAAGATCTTGCCTCCAGAGTCCCAGAGACATATTATTCAGTTGATTAAATCCCACAGTTTATACCCAAATCTAAATGAACAACTTGGGTGAAGTGGCCTTTTTCCTGTCAGTATTTCCTTTCACTTGTATTGAATATTTCTCATTAGCTGTTTCCATGACATGAGAATGAATAATAATAGATTCTTTAGAAATAATGTTACGTTCAACTTCCCACACTATAAAGGATTATGCAGCTGCATTGTATGACTTTCTAATGGAAACATTTGTATGTGTAGATCTATTGTTACAATAATATATAAAACATTTCTCCACTCAGTTACTCAACACCAACAATAACCTGTTTGTAGAGCTATTTTTACAATGACTAATGATAGGACCCATCCTTACCTTCTGACACGGACACAGCAATCACCAGAAGACCCAAAAGGGCAAGAGAAATGGAAGGTCTCATCCTACGGACCGCAAGAAACATGAGAAACCATAAGCAACATTAGGAGAGACAACCTAGTACATTATATGAACTATATTGTAATTCAGCTTCAATCCAGAGATTTCCATGAGAGTGCTTTTTTCTGCCACTAGATACCTGATAGCCAGCATTATTCAACCCTGTTCCTCTCAGCCCAGGTTGTCTTGGACTTACTTCAGCATAGGACTGAACAGTGAAAGGAGAAGCAGCTCACTGATGAACTCAACTCTCTGTCAACCTGCTCTCTCCTCCTTTCAGCATGCTTCTTGTCAGCACATGAACTGATTTGCTCCTTGTACTGCTTCTTCCTCTCACACACAGCTCTAGTATACAGGGACTACAAGAGGCTGATGGGTAAATTCAGGCATACCTATACCATGTTTGCATTTAAAAATTACATTTACTGTGGTATAAATGATTCCAGAGCTACATTCACTTGTGTCTTTATATCTGCCTACAATTCAGCTATAAACAGTATTTCATATCACTTTAGTGTCTATTGTTTAAAGGCCAAAAAAGTATCAGGTCAACTGCAGGGCAGTCATTTTGTAGATACTGACATTTTTTTTAAAGTAAACCCCAATAAATAGAGAGCATCAGCAAAAGTTGTAATTTGTAAATATCACCCAATGGCCATTTCCAAGCTCAGTATTTTTCATCACCAATAAATTTAGGCTTAGAAGTTTTCCTGAGATTTTTATAGCTCCATCCATTAATATAGACCAAGGTAGCTACAAGATGACTGGATGCAAAAATACACCCAAATCCCAAATATACACCTGAGTCATGAAATGTATTTCATGTATTACATCTTTTTGCATTGTTCATGTTTTTTCCTTAATCTTCCTTTTCTATTTAAGCATTATTTTTGTACGTATGACTTGTGCCATTATTATGTGTCATGTACATTGAAAGGTGACAGCTCTGGGGTGGTCGGGTGGGGGACGCCGTCCACCACCTGGTGTGCCCAGGCCCCCTTGGGGTTTTTTTCCCTCCCTGGGGGGCCTTTTGTTATCTGTCCTCGGCCTTGGGTGCCTGTAGTTCACATCCCCCTTATGTGGGGTTAGTATGCCCTTGGCCTCTGGGCTGCTAGGTGGAGAAGTGGGGCCCTATGGTAGGCTGTGGCCAGTTGGGTGCACCGGCGGCCCTGTATGAAAGCGGCAATGTGGCGTGCATGCGCGTGACATCATTGTGCCACCACGTGGCGTTTATGCGCAGGTGGGCGGACCAGTGCCGCATGCTCGCAGGGCCCGGGGGACCACTAATTGTGGCCATGATGCTGCCTTGTGCAGCAACACAGGAGGAGAATCTAAACACCTAATTATTCATCACATTTGGCACCAAACATGGTCAGCTGGTTATTGGCTTATGTGCATTGGATTACCACTATTTATAAAAGCTCTTTTGCACTTGCACTCCTTTTAGATAACCCTGAGGTAGCTCCATGTGATACTACAGAGATACCATTGGTCAGCATTTTACAATACTCTAATATATTTTTGCACGCTCTCCTCCTATTGGGGTGAGTTTGTTTCTATATAGGCTCACATACGTAACTCTTGTTACCTTTACCTGTATTGGATTTATTAGGTTTTATATTATACTATTATAGTACATACTCTAACTGAGCCCCTATATTAATAATAATCAATTTGCTCAAGCCGTATTTTACTCTTTTGTGTTAAATAACAAACATGGAATCTTTTTAATTTATGGCTTCTGTTACACTTGATAGATCCCCATTTTGGCTGCTGTAATGTGGTCCTTGCTGGTGGATGGTTCATTGGGGCCTCCCTGTCTGCCCTCTCCCTGACATGTCACTTGGAGAACATCCTCATTTAATTTTTGTATGAATATCTGTTACTTACTATCCAATGTGGTCCAACTTGTAAGTGTTTAAGTAATCAGCTTTATATATAATCAGCTTATATACTTTTAATGTGATATCATGTATTAGGCTGTTTACACTTCTCTTATACATTGTTATGTTCTAGGCCTGACATATATAGTCTTTGAAGAAGAATACATGAGTTCCAAAACACGTTGGATTTGTCTGGACAACATCACTGTTAAAGCTCTTTTCGGCTACCAACCCTTTTGTCAGTTGATGTATTACAGACTTTCAGGTTTATGCACACTGTGCATGCTCTATATGTGAACTATGAACCATTGTATTGTAATTAACTATATTGAATCCTTTGATTCGTTTTATTGTGCTAATTTTTTATAATAAACATTACTTTTTTATATCTTTGCATACTTGTGTTTTTTCCCATATAAAGTCCCAGGTAAATGTTTACATTTTTTTCTTGGACTTTATATATTGGGATGTTGGCAAAAACAGTCTAAATGGTGAGACATTTTACCATATTGTCCATTTGGACATTTTTAAAGTAAACCCCGATATATAGAAAGCAGCATCAAAAGTGGTGGCGTGTAAATATCACCCATTGACTGTTTCCAAGCTCAGTATTTTCACCACCAATACTTTTAGGCTTAGAAGTTTTCCTGAGATTTTTATAGCTCCCTCCATTAGTATAGTTCAAGGTAGCTACAAGATGACAGGATGCAAAAATACACCCAAATCCCAAATCTACACCTGAGTCATGATGATACACCGCATACTTGTTTTAAATGCCTTTTAAGTTCTACTTTTTCAGTAATATTAAAGCTTTGAGATTCACCCCTTTTGTTAGCATTTGTTAGTATGAAGGTCTATCTGGTGTAATTTATACTAATATTCTTAGATATCGTAAAACAATTCTGTTGAAAGCAAAGAAAAGAATTGTATTGCATTTGCATAAGAATTAGGTGGTTTTCCTATACAACTAAATTTCAGAGTTTTCAGATATTGATCTGTTATGTTCCATATCCAAAATTAACATAAAGCAGCACCTTGAATATATGATTAAAGGACATCTAACCCCCCAAAATATAGCAGCTTCCCAGTCCTTAGATGTACTGCATTTTTTACACTAAATTCATTTTCTGCAAGTACAGAAAAATGCCTGTTAATCATTCCAGAATTCCAGTGTCCTTGTAACTTCCTAGGAAATGAACTGATTTATCAAATAGTCTTATTACTTTCACAGCTGGCTCCTATAAACGGCAAAATAATGCCTCCATATATAATGGAGATGATGAATGGAGGAGGGGTTAGCAGTCAAAATCAGCAGAGAAGCCCAGAGTGGCAGCCCAGAATGGCTTTCTCCATAGATGTGGTTAGTGGGTGTTGCTACCCTTGGATAGAAATTATGTTACTGGAAGGGTCACCAAGTAAAAATAAATTGAAAAAATTTAGAAAAAAAAATGAATGCAACCATGTACTGGTAAACTGCAATAGATTATATTTCTGCTTTTGGATTAAAACAGCAGTATAACTTTTCTGAGCTCACACTGCCTTTGGGCACTTCTGGGTCTATCACTTAAAGTGGTTTTAAAGGCTTAAGGTTTTTACCTTTATGCATTCTATGTATGAAGGTAAAAAAAACCTTCTAATAAACCCCCCTAATACTCACCTGATCTCGTTCCAGCAATGTGCGCAGGCGACTCAGCTTTCCTGGGTCTCCCCATCCTCATTGGCTGAAGCACAGCAGAGGGAGCCATTGGCTTCTGCTGCTGTCAATCACAGCCTGTGAGAAGGAAGCAGGGGGAGGGGCAAAGTCCCGCTCTACTGTGTTTTATGGACACAGAGAGCAGGGCTCAGGGGAGAAAATGCACCAATGCCCCATAGCAAACAACTTGCTATGGGGGCACTGCTCAGGGGGAAGGAGCCAAAAGTACAGGTGGGGACCCAAGAAGAGGAGGATCGGAGCTGCTCTGTGCAAAACAACTGTTGAGAGTAGTCAAGTATGACATGTTTATTATTTTAAAAAAACAGACAAAAAAACAACTCTTTAACATCGTACTTATGTAGATAAGCAAGTGCAGTTTCCGGGTGCATTTGAGATCAGTTTCTGATTTCATCCTTCACAGGTACATTTGACCTGCAGTTGGCCTACTTCTGAGCTGTATCTGAACTTCTAAGCTGCATCAAGCTGCTTTTACATTCCCATTGACCTGTGTATGTACAGAAGTAGTTCTGACAAAAATGTCTGGGTACACAGGCCAAAGTGTATTTAGGGGTATATATTAGATTACAGTGGAGACTAGTTAGAACCACAGCCAAGATTTTTTTTTTTACTATCTATGTCTCATTGCGAAAATTTGCCTGTACCCTCGGTTCACATCTGTGCAGGTGGTGCCGCTGCACGACCTGCACAAATACCTGCAGATGAAGCACCCACACAGAGGAATGCTGGACCCACAGCTGGTGCCATTAATTTTAATGGCACGCCGCCTGCACTGGAAATCACAAATGTACTGGGAACCTTGCTTCCTGTGCGGGGTGTGATTTCTGAAGTTATGCTGGGACTTCTTCTCTGCACGTCCCGGGGCATGGGAGTCCATTCAAATGCAAATCGCGGCCCGCACGACCACACAGATGGGCTCCCACAGTATACAGAACATGGAAATGCAATTATTTTAGTAAATATAAACTGCTATATACCTTTTCTCATCAGCAGTTAGAGCAGTCTTGTGACTTCAGCAGAGCACTGGTTAATGCTTGTAGGAGGAGTTCTGCTCTAGGAGGATGGAGAACCCCTGACCTCTGCCTGGACAGTGCTGATAGGCCCTGTGCTGATCACATGCACTCTCCCAAGACAAAAAAAAACCCTCTCAAGCATTACACACCAAACTGATGTGTAACACATGTGCATGTGGCTACAGGTTCAGTCTGTCTTATCAGGTGGACATGTGAACAAGAGGAGGGGCAAAGAAAACAGGATCAACAGCCTTTTTATACAATGCAGAAGATTAACCCCTTCGGTTCCACACTGAGTATAACAAGCATGCTTTACTGCATATACAGATTGATTTTTACTGTTGTGGGTTTAGTAACGCTTTAAGCCTTCACCTAACCTTTACATTTAAGCATTACGTATATTTAAACCCAATGACAACGTTTTGATGTACAGTATATAGATGTGGTGGCTGCATTAGTTCTCTTGTTTAGGCTTTTTGTCTCCTTTATTTTTACCTTGTGACCCTGCCAGTAACAGATTTACTGTCCAGGGTGACAATGTACTGTACTCTGTCTATGGAAGAGCAGCGTTGTCACTGTAGGGCATGAGTGTGTTGAGACTACAAAACACCTCCCTTTTCCTCATCTTCATAACATAACAGTTAGGTGGTCTGTAGTTCACAGAGGTAACCTACGGAAGAAGTCACCTTGTGATAGTATTGCAGAGTGCATAGGACAGCACTGGATTTCTGGCAGGACCAGTGATTTTATTTTTTTGCACTTATCAAAGAGATATAACTAAACCCTTTCCATGGTACAGTATATTTAACAAGCGAAAAAAGGAGAGGTTCATTTTTATTGCGGTTTATATATACTTTAACCTAGAAACCTTGACTTTTTAACCCTAACCTAACTCCTAACCCTGGTAAATCCAAATCTAACTTGTTCTGAATATGTCAAACCAAATTGTTTTAGGTTTGCTGTTCTGTGCTGAGATATTAATGGACAATTTTATCTTAAAATGCCCATAAAAGTGATATTTTAGCATGTCATTTCCAAGTAGTAGAACATTTCCTTCATAGACCTATGGGGCTGGAAAATATATCATGTTGACATCCTAGCCGACATTTACGGATCCTTTGCTTACCTGCCACAGAATCCTGAACAGCCAGTAGAATTTGGATTGTCAGAGTTGTTGGTGCTATATATACACAGATTGTTAATTTATATCTCACAGAAGGAGAGTCAATCATGGCATATGGAGAGCAAAAAACAAAGATAGGAAGTAATAAAGTTATAGTTATTTCACCTAATTAAAGCGATATCACCATCCACCCAGATCATAAATGCAAAATTATGTTTAGCAATACACCTTTGATAAACAATTACTAGTGATGATGTCTCTGATAAGATAAATCTGGCACATGCTGTTTGCTCCGGAAATCCAGATAAGTACATTGATAAGTACACTGATAACATAATGTTCATAATTGTGTAATTATGTAAACTGGCTTTTCCATAGCTGAAACTTTCCCTCATTTAGCCTGTGATGTAGTGCATGCATGAATCACTTAACCTAACAACAGATTTTCAGATAATACTGTTGATCCATTCACCATTTAACAATTTAGATTGAACAAGGGTTCCAACTTTACAATTTCCTAGAAACAATACACAAGGACGGTATAATTCTTTCACTGACAGTTCATCTCTGTGGTAAAGAAAGCTGTTCAGAGGTTTTGAATAGACAGGAGCAGAAAACAGAACAATTGACTGAA
The DNA here is from genome assembly GCF_062004578.1 of Staurois parvus. NCBI lineage: Eukaryota > Metazoa > Chordata > Amphibia > Anura > Ranidae > Staurois > Staurois parvus. The sequence goes on from NW_028318628.1 coordinate 4,092,248, forward strand.
TTTGCAAAGTATTCTCATTTCAGTTTTTAACAGCGTGTTAACCGAAAGAAATTGCCTTGATTCTCCCATTCACACATCAGATGTGTAAATGGGAGAATCCCTCCCACTGTGGTTATATGTTCTGACAGCTGGAAGCCTTCCCTGCCATCAGAGTACAATGATCAGTGTTGCCGGCTATAGCCAGCAGCACTGATCATTCGGGAAAAAATGCTACATGCTGGTTGTACACAAGTTCATAGATCAACATGTGTACAACTAGCCTGCCCATGCATGAATCAAAATGCAGCTGGCCCCTGCTGAACCAGCCAAATTTCAATCCATGTACAAGTATGACCAGCTTAAAACAACAGATCCGATGTTCTGTCTCTCCATTCTAAGCATTGAAAGTGTGATATCTGTAACTTACAGTTGTGATGAGATAGCGATAACCCCAATCTCAGTTGGATACCACAGTCAGTGACTCAATCAAGATGATATCTTGTAGATCTTGTGAAGTTTATTCCATAAACTGAGAGAATCTTACAACAATGAACATTCGATAGGTCAAAAGATCATAATGTGTCCTGCCTGCTTCATGACATGAAGCTAGAGCTGCAATGCATTTCTGGGAAAAATGGTGGGCTATCTATATAGCATTAACTAAACCAAAGGAAAGGGAGGAGCAGAAACAAAATACAGAAAACACTTAAAGGCATATAACAGTCATGTGAAACATGACATCCAACCTTTTCTATACTTAACACATTTTGTTGCCAATCAAAATCATTTGATATCAGCTTAGTTTATAGTGATAGTACTTCACACAAGCTCTGTCACAGTTAGAGACTGAGCCACCATCCAGTATGCTGACTACAAAACCTGCTGCAAAATTAACATTTCCAGGATCATCAGATAGAGAGTATTAGTGGTCACCCACTCTTCCCCAAGCCTCTACATAATCAGCGTTTTTCAAAAGCATGTAGAAACATTTTGTAAGATTGGCAGTAAGCAAAACTTAGTAAACAAAGATAGTCGACAACTACCATGCAGAATCTTTTACTGTCAGTTTTATGAGATTTTTCTACATGCTGTTAAAACCTTCAAATGACGTATAGAAGTGGAAAGAGGGTAAAGGCTCTCTGATCAACACACCCAGAATTGTGGATTTTGCAGCAGGAGTGCCACCCTGTTTTCCTAACAGAGTCACTTCACTGCAGCAGGGAAGGTTCTGTAAGTATTCCTCATACAGATTCCCTGCCTGTCTCTAGTATGTAGCATTTGCATTGTGTCAAGATCTCTTTAAAGTAGAAATCCATTATCTTTATTGACAACTTACATAGGTCCAGCTTGGCTTAATGTAATTTTCCATATCTTATAACTGGAAGGCTGCTGGGGATGCTGAAAACTCCTGTAGTAGTCCACTCTACATATAGTGATAGCCATCATTTTCTGGGTCCTGCTTGAGTGGCTTCCCCTCTGCACATTGAACATAGAAGGGGTTGCTCACTTGGTTTCACTGCCATTCAAAGAATACCTTGTATTTTTTTTTTCCAATTAATACTAAGCATACTCTGATTGGATGAGGTGTATTGGGCAATCTACCTTTGTACAATCTGAGACCTTGCCTTATATTAATTGAAAAAAAAAAAATACAAGGTGTTCTCCGACTGGTGAAGGTGTAGAATGAGTGACCCCCTGAGGTCAGAGTGCAGTTTGAGTAGGAACCGGAAGATTGTGACTATCACCGCATGTGGCACAGGTTTGTCAGCATGCCGAGCAGCCCTCCAGATATAAGATGTGTATAATTACATTGTGTAAAGCTGACGGTGACAGAAAATAAATTTCTGTAACTCCGCTTTAATGCTGAAGAGCAGTCTAGGTTTTCTGCTATATTATTCCTAGCCTTCCTTGACAATGAATGAATGGCAGTTTTTAGGTAGCATGATTTATTTTAGCTAGCACAATAGTTCTATATTATAAAATGACTTACTGGTACTATGTCTGGTGATTAAATGAAACTTGGGCATGAACAGTTTTCAATTTATGGGGTGGAGGAAGGAGCCAGGGGAGAAACACAAAACAGCCCAGTAACTTTCTTAAAGGTGGATCTTTTTTTTTCAAACCAATTTCTCCAAAGCAGCATTGCAAATTGTTTATTTTGCAATGTAATCAGTTTTGCCAAAATCAAAATCCGCCCTTTACTCTTGTGGACTTTTCATTCAAAGGCAGCTTGCAAACTGGGTGTCAAAAACACCACTTTTAAGGACTTTTGACCTTTTCTGTATCCAAACACCCCTTCATGTTGGCCTATGAGCCCATGCACACACAGGCATTTACAGGAGTCTAGAAGCAGAAAAAAAATATCACTGGCATGTCCAGAACAGGAGTGTTTGGGCAGAAAAATCACCCAATGTGCCTAAATGAGTCTAAACGCTAGGTGCATATAGCACTTTAGTGTTCATTTATGTGAATAAAATAATATTGTGGCCAATGGAATGAATGAACGCCAAAACTCACAGAGGTTGATTTACTAAACCTGGAGAGTGAAAAATGTGGTGTAGCTCTGCATAGAAACCAATCAGCTTCCATTTTTTTTTTGTCAAAGCTTAATTGAACAAGCTGAAGTCAGAGGCTCACTGACTACCATGCACAGCTGCATCAGAGTTTGCACTCTCCAGTTTTAGTAAATCAACCCCACAGTGTCATAGTCTTGTGATCAAACTTGAAGGCCAGTGACTGTAGCATTAGAGAGATTCACGCACTAGTCAGTTGGAAAAATACACAAGAAGAACCCCTTAGTGGATGATATGCAGGGTCTAAGCACTAGCTGGTCTTCACCAGAGCTGCTGATGTTAGAATGGGCCCTCTAGATTGCCCCAGAAGGAAGAGAGCAAGCCGGGGTTAGGTAGCAGATGCAGTAGTTAGGAAACAAGTATACGGGTAGTCAATGAACAAACCAAAAGGTCTATGTAGTAGCTGGATGGGATGATGCAGAAGTGTAGTACATAAATAAGCCAATGGTCAATAATGAATCTAAAATAAATAAATAATGGATAAATGTTGTCAAAAGGGATGTATTCCACCTTAAATGAAATGGCTCGCATATACAAGCCACAACGGGAGTATTGATAGTGTAGTATTTTATTGTAAAAAAGGAACATCCACGTGGATGCAGAGTATTGGAAGCACACTTACAAAGATGACCGCCAGCCTTCCATGCGGCTTTGGTGGCTTGACGTCAGTACGGCAATACTCCCGTTGTGGCCTGCCATGAGTCATTTCTTTTATGGTGTAATACATCCCTTTTGACAACATTTATCCATGGTGGAGAGGTACAAGTGGAGCTATCCCTGTATGCTGTGAGGGTCCAGTGATTGATGCCTGGGGTGTTTTCCTGTGTGCTGTCATTAAGCCAGCGGAGTGCCTTTCCTGTACCCAGATGCTCAACGTGGAGTTCTTGGATATGATTCTATGCGCAATTTTATTGTGCTTCTGCTGAGTGCATTCCTACAGCAATCCCTTGTCACGGAGTCACGTGCACGGATGTTTTACGGAATACTTTGGACTTTTGCTCATCAATATTTACAAGTGTATCACCATAATAATTTGTTTGGGACTATTCACTATTGTCACTATTAAATATCCCAGTCACTATTCATCTCGTCAACGTCTGACGAAACATTTTATATTCTGTGGTCACTCCAGCGCTAAACCATTTTGCGCTTCACTTTTACATATTATCACTTTTATCATTTTAGCTGCTTCATTATTTATTTGTTTTAGTCACATTTGAGGATATAGGGGTTCATCCTTTGATGCTAGCTGCTTGATAAAAATTGTGCGCTCGCTTGCTACCTATTTTTTACACTGCTCGATAATGAGTGGTAACGATGATAAGGACAACAGCAAGTATGCACGAAAATATCGGCTGCAGAGAGCACAATAATGTGGCAAATAGGAAGGATGTAGCTTAAAGCAGTAGTAAACACTTAGCCACTTGTACCTATAGGTAAGCCTGTAATAAAGCATGAGTATCTCCTAAAATGTGCACCGTTTAGGAATAATTCACAATTTCTGCAGCTGGTGCTATCATCGGTGCATGCATACTGTACTCTGAATTGAGGGCACACTGAATGTACCACTAATACAGAGCGTTGTGCCACAGCCTTGAGTCCTGTGCACATGCACAAGAGTGATATAATTATGGCTTGGCTATTCAACTATCTGGAGCCTGCAAACCCAGAAGGAAGACTGAGTGAAGATGGAAGCCCTGTTAGCGATGGCAACAGGCCGCTGGAGGGATCCCTTTTACAGGTTAGTCTGTAAAAGGAAGTTCATGGGAGGAGCAAAGAGTTCAAGGTGCAGTAGAGACAAGATATAAAGCATGAATGTCCATGAGACCAGTCAAGGAGCTGTCCAGCATTTCAGGTGCACAGAAAGAGGAACCACAGCCAGACACCACAGAGGCCCCAGATTCAGATCCAAATTCTGACATGGAGGTTTATAATCACAGCAAACATGTATCTATGTTATTCAATTATATCAGTATTTACTTTATAATAAAGTTTTGTTATTGGGAAATATGAGGTGTTTGTGAAGAGCTGTACCTATCACAAGTGTATATAGGTTCAGGTGATATTATCACTGGGTGTACAAGCTGAGTTTAGATAAAAGCATTGGCTTTAAGCATTCATCACTGAAGCATTTGAATATAAAAGCAATTGTATACCTAAGACAGGGGTAGGCAACCTGCGGCTCTCCAGCTGTTGCAGGACTACAAGTTCCATCATGCCTCTGCAAGTCATAGCTGTAACTGTCAGTTTTGTAATGTTGCAATGCCTCATGGGAAATGTAGTTCCACAACAGCTAGAGAGCCGCAGGTTGCCTACCCCTGACCTAAGAGGACCTAATCTTTGAAGTTGGGAAAAAAAGGTATGGAGAGGGCAAAGGACCAACCATCAGTATTGCCTTCGGGCTCCCTGCAGCTGATCCTTTTCCCATTAGAGGTTCAGAGCGTTGCTTCCTCATGTAGGAGCTGATGAATTCCATTTAAATGCCTTAGAGAAAATACCTAATGTGAATAGAAACATTGCAGAAATACCTGAACTACGCAGTAGACCACTCCATGTGGCTGCATTTTCAATCTTATTCAATGTCTCAAGGTGCCTGGAATCCCCAGGTGCACTGGCATGCAATTATTGACAGAACTCTCAGTGATTAATCTGGTCCTATCTCCTAAGCTTCACAGTTGGCTGGTGAGGTCACACTCACAGAGATGGGGCAACAGTGAGATTTAAAGCAACCTGTGCTTTTCACATTCAGGGCATAGCAACAGGTTTGCTTTAAGTTACTCATTCTCAGCACATCTCCTTCCTTCAATGCTGGGAGCAGAGAAAAATACCCAGTTCTTCCAGGTATGGAGCAGCAAATGGCTCACTCCATGTGACAGTGCTGAGCCCATGCTGGGCCAAGCAACACTATAAAATGTCCACCTTGTATAAGTTATAACTTTGCCCGCAGAAGGTTGTGAATAAAAAAACTATGAGTGCTCTCTGCCATTGCAAAAGAGGGATTTGTAGTTCTCAGTGAAACACAAGTGCAGTGACATTATCACACTCCTAATCCACTGACACTCCTTGCAGACCTGCTACCCAAGGTTCATACCTCCATATGGACAATTTGAAATTTGATAGAAGCTGATGGAAAGGAGAACCTCCAGTTTCTGTGAAGGGAGAAAATGGGAATAGTTTGAGGGAAGGGGACTGCAGACTCGGACTATACTTCATGTTACACCCTAAGTATAGGTGTAACATGAAACATGGGCAGAAAGATGGAGTTAGCCTTTAAAGTGGAAATGTAATTACATTTTTATTGAAAACCTTTCTTTTTTAATTACATGCTTCTCTATTTAACGCAGGCATATCATGGCTGGTATTGGTGGGGGTGAGAGCAAAATATCACAGCATGCTAACCCAGTACTCTCTTCAAAAGCTGCCAACGCTGATGCAATCAGTGGGCTATTTCTTGGGAAAGGTTATATAAATAAAGCCAGGCCCTGTTGAAGAGGGTCCATCCCTGGAAATGCATGAGCTGGCGAGTCTCAGTAATGCCAGGGTGCATTGCACATCCAGCAAAAAAGGAGCGTGAAAAAAGATTCACAGAAATTCTGCAAGAGTATCACCTAAGGCACGGGTGGTGAGTGATGTGCAGCACACATAAACGGGAATACGGTGCATGCACGCCATTGCTTATCCAGTTTAAGTGACTCACCCATTGACTTCCCACATGTCACCTATTTATTTCAGGATGGGGACATCATGTCAAATTATCTGAAGGTGCATCGCACCCTATGTTTATTACAAGGCACGGATGATCCTATATTTCATATTATTACAACATTATCATTAAGGTGGTGTGCAGCCCGCATGTTGCGGTGAAGGACCCCCTTATGGCAGGGCCTTGCCATGTCTACAATAGTATGGAAGTCATACAGTGACAGAACTACGGCTATCAAGTTCATTTTATCTAGTATCATGGACATGACTGCTGCTGTTTGATATCTCACCACCTACTCTTGCTATATTAACCTACCGTAACTACTATCTGTTCTGGTTATTATCCAGTTAGTGGTTGTGGAGGCATATTGTCTCTATATTTATATTTATTTACTGTCTATATACACCTGCAAAGGTTTATTGGCCTACTGTATCCACTACCTGCTACATATGATCAGCCATATACTGCATAGCTTGCTATGCCATTTGGTACAATTTTTTGAAACACCCCCTGCTTGGCGGTGTAACCATTGTGTCAGTGCTGCATTTGTATTAGACATATTGTCACTATATCTGCAGCACTCTATTACTTTGACCGGTCATGACGTCTGGTTTTAAGTGATTTTAGGTCAATTTGATGTATTATCTCATACTGAGGTGATGGTGAACTGAGGTATTTACCTTATATGTCCAATTGTGTATTGTGTAATAAAGCATCATTTTTTGAATTACTTTTGAGTATCGCATTCTGCCTATAATGTAACTGCTTTTCTGTGAATCTCTTTTCACGCTCCTTTTTTGCTGTATGGTGTTTTGGTTACTGGGCAGATAATGTACATTTAGTGATACGTGTTATTTTATAAGCCCCTTAATTTTTCTATTTTTACCTGCATTGACACATCCCCTGTTGAGGTTGCTGTTTTTTTTCCAGTAAAATTTTCATCTTAAAATGCACTAAGCCCTTGTGTCCCCTTTTTTTCATTGTTTACAATGAAGATTTCCCAGTCTGAAGGGAGTGGCAACAGTGCATGTTACCAGAAGGTGCTATGAAGTGATGTTTTGAATGGTCCACACTATTCCTCTGGTAATCCTCACGATATCTTTAGCGCTACAGTATCATTTGGAGATCTTCTCATGTTTGAACATTTATTGGGAGTCACCAGCTCCTTGGAGCTCGAGGACTGGAGAGATTACACTACCTATTGGTCTAAGTACTTACTTCCTCTGCAGGTTGCTTTGACTATGATGGTTTTATCCATTGAAAAGAGACCTTTGAGAAGGTCCTCTTTGGCAAAGACGTTTCGCAATAGTTTGGATGTTTTTGAAAAATTGAATAAAGCACAAATAGGCCAAGGAATTACCAATTATCCTGAAGGAGACACTAAACATAATGAGGTAGATAAAATGGTGTCCAAATTTGATAAATGAAATAATTTGCTCGAAAATGAGATGACCTATTGGTGGGATATTGTGTCATTACAGAAATACTTGCCTCTGTTGAGGAAGGTTCCCTGGAAAGGTGTTAGCTGGTGAGTCTTGGTAATGCTGCAGTACACTGGCACATCTTCAGCTGAGGGTTACCCTGCAGCTTGGCTCAAGTTTTGCGCTTTTGTGAGTATGTATTTTTCTGTTTTTACCAATAAAAGCACTATGGTGTCATTTGGAAAGCTACTTGTAATAATTAGGGTGTACAATTGTTTGTCTATTTTGTGCCACATCATTGGGGATCAGTGGGAGGAATGTAGCCCCATCACTGATTTTCAGGTACAGGAATGTAGCCCCTTTGGTGTTCAGTGGCACTTACCTTGGAGTATAAATGTCCCAGTGTCACTGCTTGTTGTGATGTCATGACTGGAACTATACAGGCACCATCGAGCAGGAGACCATTCCGTATGATAGTGGCTGTGGTAAATTGCAGGGTGCAGGAAAGCTCTGTGCTAATGCCTACTCACTGGTGATCAGAATATAGTGATCTATCATTGGTGGTCAGAATATAGCACCCCATTATAGGTGGTCAGTGTCAGGAATGTAGCCCCATCATTGGTAGTCCGTGGGAGAAAATGTAGGCCCATCATAGATAGTCAGTCGGAGGAAGGTAGCTCTGTCAATGGTGGCCAGTGGGAGGAATGTAGCCCCATCATTGGTTGTCAGTGTGGGAAATACAGGCCCATAGCTTGTGGTCAGCTTGTGGAAAGTAGCCTTATCTTTGTTGGTCAGTCTGAGTAATGTAGCCCTATCACTAGTGTTAAGTGGGAGAAATGTAGTTCTATCATTAATGCTCAGTGGCACTTACCTTGTAGATTTCTTGTCCTGCACCAATCCTTCTGGGGAGGACTAGGACTTTACAGGCACCATTTGGCAGGAGATCACCCTGTCTTACAGTACCTGTGTTACATTTTTGCTTCCACTCTGCACCACATTGCATGCATGGTCTATCTGATTGCAGGGGATGGTTTATGCAACATCTTGTCTAGAGGATCTACAAAGCACGATGAACACGTAGGTCAGCATTGTGCTAGTATAAAGCCCAAATTGTGCACGGGGGCTCAATTTTGAGCAGTTCAGGATTTTGTATTAATTATGCTGTCCTTAATGGCCTGCACTCTGTGGGTGCCACTGTAGTATATTATGGAGAAATAGTTTCGCAACAATTCTCTGGTCAGTTGTTCAAGTAAGGGATTTCCAAATACACAGAGTAATCATATCCATTAGAGAGGCAAGCAGGCCCAAAACTCTAAGGTGCATGAGGAATCATAAATGCAAGCTCTGCTGCCAAATGTATGAAATAAGTATCAGTTGGAAAGTATTGTCTATTTCTTATAGTTTTGCTCTGCATATGAAGCTATACAAGCACTGCCTGATTAATCTGTCTATAGGTTTCCTGTTTGGCATGTTTTCCAAAATGTGGTTTTCAAGACACCATATGTTATTTTAGCTGCTAATCTTTGCTTGACCTCCTCCCGATCAAAAACTGTACTTCTAACCTAGTAAGGGGCAATACAGTTTGAATAATGGTTGATCAGCTGTGTAAATACATAGTTTTAACATTGACCCTGCGTTTGGCTTTCGTCTCAGCACAAGGGATTGCTGCATGATCTGTACGCGCATTGCACTTATTGCATTATTTACTGAAATATCAGGACAAACATTCAAGCAACCTGGTTTATGTCTGTGCGATAATGGTACTGCTGTATATTTATAAATCCACAGTAAAGAGCTCTTCAGTTTAAAGTTGACCACAAGGATGTCCATTTGGAGCTATAAATATTTGACAGCTTCTAATTTTACTAGATTCCTGTGGGTTACTGCAGCCATCCAACTTTATGCTGGAAGACTTTAGTTTTGCTTTTATTAAACTTTTATTCCCAGTGTTTATTAAAAAAATGATTAAGTGTTTGTTTTTTCCTTTTGGATATTACATTCACAGTTGTCATAAGTGATCTACTGTTTAGCCACCACTTCTTTGGGTTTATTTAGTGACATAATGCAGACTGCCTGTAATGATGAATTCAATGTCTGTTTAAAAAAAAAAAGCATTTAAATAGATATCAGATTCCTAGTTTTTCCACACATATGGTACAATATCAGGATATTTAATAAAAAAAATTAAACAGATTCAAAATACATTTCCATTAGCACACAACATAAAATAAAAATATCAACATCAAATAATTGCATTTTTCTGACTAAAAGGTAGATCATTATACTGTTTTATTAGGATACAGGCTGAAAATGTTGGATTTTATAAGAAGACACTTCAGGGCTTAAATTTACAGACACAATTCCTCTTTCCTCCACATCCAACATCATTCCATTTCCTGTATTCTGGAAGAGAACATAGAAGTAAGGCATGAGAAAAGGTAAGTAGAACAAACATTTATCTTTGGGGTGTAGCTACACATGAGAATATGTGAATGGTAATTACAGCGTGATTAGAGGTCCTATAAGCACTATCTTTTTTCCTCTACAACAAAGTATGAAAAAGGAGATGCAGCAGTAATTTGGTTGAAGGACACTTTTTAGACTAGTCATAAATGGCCCAATAAAAGCAACAGATGTTTCTGATTTCAAGCATTGCTTTTGAAATTTGGCCCATATCCTATGTGCTAGAAGTGATAATATGAGCCTCATGAAGTAGCAGGTAGAAGAAGATGCTCTTTGTTGCAGAAGCAGTATTAAACCCAAAAAACAAAAACATTTATATTACAGCTTACCAATTCTTAGATGTGATGGCTGCATTAGTTTCCTTTTTTTGGCTTTCTTTATTCTTTTTTCATCTAGTGATTCAGCCAGCAACTCTGCTGTTTTCCAGAAGCTCAAGCTCTAGCAGAATGTATCAGCTAACTTTGATGAAACCATCCATTTACCAATGGCAAGGGTGATTAAAATGAATCAGCTTTTATTTATTCATGTAAAACCTTTGTTGCAAAAGGAAAAAAAGTTTAATGTAACTGATTATAAAGTCTTAGCTGGAGTTTGGTTTCAATGTATTATTTGTATTCAAATCTGCTAATACATTTAACACTCCCCCCCCCCCCCATGACTGCCAATGCTGCTTTCTGCTGTGTCCTGGCTCATTCCTCCAAAGAGGTGTATTGCTAATACAGAATATGTGTTACTGGCCAGATCACCTGGTGAAAACAGAAAGTAAAAAGCCAAAGAAAAGAAAAGTAGTGCAGCCACCTCATCTAATGATTGGTAAGCTTCAATATAAGAAATTTTAGGTTTTGAGTTTAATACCTCTTTAAGTACTACACATGAACTAGTGTCACAAGGTACTTAAATTTGAAGATAAGTAGATGTGTGTACATCCAGCTTTATTCTTCAGCCACCACTGGAGCTGGAAACTAGTCTGCCCATCCCACTGTGAGTTTATCTACTACCCAGGGGCGGACTGACAACTCATGGGGCGCCCGGGCAATAAGGGATTATGGGGCCCCTGTGTCCATGCCCAAACTCAAAAAAGCTTATGAGAAAGGTACCAGGGGCATCTCATGGGGTCCCCTACTGACCCCGGGCCCTCAGGCAGTGGCCAAGTTTCCAAATGGTCAGTCCACCCCTGCTACTACCCCTTTTCTGAATCGTTTTGTTCCTTCCCACATGTGTATCTCCTTGTGTGTGCAATGTTGATGGCAACTTTAGAAACTGTCATAATAAACTGAGCATTTGTAACAATTACTGAAGAACATGAAGCCTGAACTATTATAGGATACATGTAAGCATCCAAGTCTTGGAGATGATGGACAACCATAGTCATGCACTTGTAAGAAAATATTCAGCTAATCCATTTTTTTTCTTAAAGCTGAACCTTAGACAGATAAAAAAACAAATCAATCCAGTTCTATAATCATTAATATACCATTAAATATATTTTTAAATGCCAGTAGTGTAATTAGCTGAATTTGACCTAATATAAGTCTCTCCTAAACCCTGTACAGAAGGACATTATTGTAATCATCAATTCATTTACTGGCAAGAAGCATGCTAATAGGAGAAAACAATGTGACAGAGAGCTGCGCCGCTTTTTCTTTCGCGGTCCAATCAGAGGCAGGGGTGAGTCCAAAACTATCTGAAGGTGAATAACACAGCCAAAGCTGTTTTTGTGATTTTATCTTTTAATGGGCTATTGAATTTTATCTTGTTATTTTTGGCAAGAGTTCTGCTTTAAAAGTCTACACCATTTTTTAAAATAAAAAGCAGATATTACAGGCTCAATTTACAAAGCTTTAACAAAAGGATAAGAGTCTTTATTTTAGCAATGCAATTACAGCTTCAAATTTTATTGTACCCAGTTGAAATAACTACCACTCCTTCAAAAAATACAACAAAAAAAGGATTCTTATCCTAGTGTATGAATTTGTGAATTGAGCATAGTGCTGAGTTTACTGATTTACTTATCAGGGTAGTCACCTCTGTTTTTGTTTCAATATGTTCCTAAAGACTTGTCAGATCTTCAGAGAAGTAGAGAACTCAAGAATTGTTTAATTTTCCACAAACTGAACAAATCTACATTAGTATATTTTGGCAAATTAAAAATGCATAGTTTGTTCATCATTACATAGACAAACCCCAGTGACATACAAACAGAAGTATATAGTGGGTCACTACTTTCCCTTTATAGAAATATCATTTCCTATCCCTATATAACATACAAATGGACAGTCTGAAAAATCTGTTTTGGTCATATCTAGAGATGAGCGAATCGAACTAGGCGAACCGGAATTCGAGTCGAATTTCAGGAAATATTCGATTCGTGTCGAAACCGAAATTTTGCCTACTTCGGGTGCGCGAATCGAACATTTCCCGATCAGCCGGCAAAAGTGTCCCTGCAGTGAGCTCCGCTATTTCTGACAGTTCTCTGACAGAAGGAACACATGTTTAGCGGTTGAAACATTGTATCTATTAGTTTACATTTAGGATACAGATGTTTCAACCACTGTACATGTGAAGAAGTTGTGAGAGAACTGTCAGAAATAGAGGAACTCTGCACATACACTTTTTGCCGGCTTGGAATTATTCTTCTTTTCATCCTACTTCTTCTTCTTCTTCATCCTCAGAAGAAGAGGATGAGGATGAGGATGAAGAAGAAGAAGAAGAAGAAGAAGAAGAAGAAGAAGTAGGATGAAAAGAAGAATAATTCCAAGCCGGCAAAAAGTGTATGTGCAGAGTTCCTCTATTTCTGACAGTTCTCTCACAGCTTCTTCACATGTACAGCGGTTGAAACATCTGTATCCTAAATGGAAACTAATAGATACAATTTGTATCTATTAGTTTCCATTTAGGATACAGATATTTCAACCGCTGTACATGTGAAGAAGCTGTGAGAGAACTGTCAGAAATAGAGGAACTCTGCACATACACTTTTTGCCGGCTTGGAATTATTCTTCTTTTCATTCTTCTTCTTCTTCCTCATCCTCATCCTCATCCTCTTCTTCTGAGGATGAGGATGAAGAAGAAGAAGAAGAAGAAGAAGTAGGATGAAAAGAAGAATAATTCCAAGCCGGCAAAAAGTGTATGTGCAGAGTTCCTCTATTCTGCAGATACACTTAGAGGAGCTCTGCAGATACACTTAGAGGAGCTCTGCACATACACTTTTTGCCGGCTTGGAATTAATCTTATTTTCATCCTACTTCTTCTTCTTCTTCTTCTTCTTCTTCATCATCCTCATCCTCAGAAGAAGAAGAGGATGAGGATGAGGATGAAGAAGAAGAAGAAGAAGTAGGATGAAAATAAGAATAATTCCAAACCGGAAAAAAGTGTATGTGCAGAGCTCCTCTAAGTGTATCTGCAGAGCTCCTCTAAGTGTATCTGCAGAATAGAGGAACTCTGCACATACACTTTTTGCCGGAAACCGCTGTATGGAGTGAATGTCCCAGAACTGTCAGAAATAGACTATTTATGACAGTTCTGGGACATTCACTGCATACAGCTGTTTTAACCGCTGTATGGAGGGAATGTCATGGAACTGTCAGAAATAGACTATTAATGACAGTTCTGGGACTGTCCTTCAATGCAGCGGTTGAAACATTGTATGTATTTGTTTCCATAAATGGATCCATTTATGGAAACAAATACATACAATGTTTCAACCGCTGTATGGAAGGACAGTCCCACAACTGTCATTAATAGTCTATTTCTGACAGTTCCATGACATTCCCTCCATACAGCGGTTAAAACAGCTGTATGGAGTGAATGTCCCAGATCTATCAGAAAAAGACTATTTATGACAGTTCTGGGACATTCACTGCATACAGCTGTTTTAACCGCTGTATGGAGGGAATGTCATGGAACTGTCAGAAATAGACTATTAATGACAGTTCTGGGACTGTCCTTCAATGCAGCGGTTGAAACATTGTATGTATTTGTTTCCATAAATGGATCCATTTATGGAAACAAATACATACAATGTTTCAACCGCTGCATTGAAGGACAGTCCCAGAACTGTCATTAATAGTCTATTTCTGACAGTTCCATGACATTCCCTCCATACAGCGGTTAAAACAGCTGTATGGAGTGAATGTCCCAGATCTATCAGAAATAGACTATTTATGACAGTTCTGGGACATTCACTGCATACAGCTGTTTTAACCGCTGTATGGAGGGAATGTCATGGAACTGTCAGAAATAGACTATTAATGACAGTTCTGGGACTGTCCTTCCATGCAGCGGTTGAAACATTGTATGTATTTGTTTCCATAAATGGATCCATTTATGGAAACAAATACATACAATGTTTCAACCGCTGTATGGAAGGACAGTCCCACAACTGTCATTAATAGTCTATTTCTGACAGTTCCATGACATTCCCTCCATACAGCGGTTAAAACAGCTGTATGGAGTGAATGTCCCAGATCTATCAGAAATAGACTATTTATGACAGTTCTGGGACATTCACTGCATACAGCTGTTTTAACCGCTGTATGGAGGGAATGTCATGGAACTGTCAGAAATAGACTATTAATGACAGTTCTGGGACTGTCCTTCAATGCAGCGGTTGAAACATTGTATGTATTTGTTTCCATAAATGGATCCATTTATGGAAACAAATACATACAATGTTTCAACCGCTGCATTGAAGGACAGTCCCAGAACTGTCATTAATAGTCTATTTCTGACAGTTCCATGACATTCCCTCCATACAGCGGTTAAAACAGCTGTATGCAGTGAATGTCCCAGAACTGTCATAAATAGTCTATTTCTGATAGATCTGGGACATTCACTCCATACAGCTGTTTTAACCGCTGTATGGAGGGAATGTCATGGAACTGTCAGAAATAGACTATTAATGACAGTTCTGGGACTGTCCTTCCATGCAGCGGTTGAAACATTGTATGTATTTGTTTCCATAAATGGATCCATTTATGGAAACAAATACATACAATGTTTCAACCGCTGCATGGAAGGACAGTCCCAGAACTGTCATTAATAGTCTATTTCTGACAGTTCCATGACATTCCCTCCATACAGCGGTTAAAACAGCTGTATGGAGTGAATGTCCCAGATCTATCAGAAATAGACTATTTATGACAGTTCTGGGACATTCACTGCATACAGCTGTTTTAACCGCTGTATGGAGGGAATGTCATGGAACTGTCAGAAATAGACTATTAATGACAGTTCTGGGACTGTCCTTCCATGCAGCGGTTGAAACATTGTATGTATTTGTTTCCATAAATGGATACATTTATGGAAACAAATACATACAATGTTTCAACCGCTGCATGGAAGGACAGTCCCAGAACTGTCATTAATAGTCTATTTCTGACAGTTCTATGACATTCCCTCCATACAGCGGTTGAAACCGCTGTATGGAGTGAATGTCCCAGAACTGTCAGAAATAGACAGAAACTGTCACAGAACTGTCCTTCTTCTCATCCTTCTCCTTCTTCTCATCCTTCTTCTCATCCTTCTTCTCATCCTTCTCCTTCTTCTCATCCTTCTCCTTCTTCTCATCCTTCTCCTTCTGCTCATCCTTCTTCTCATCCTTCTCCTTCTTCTCATCCTTCTCCTTCTCCTTCTTCTCATCCTTCTCCTTCTCCTTCTTCTCATCCTTCTCCTTCTCATCCTTCTCCTTCTCCTTCTCATCCTTCTCCTTCTTCTCATCCTTCTCCTTCTTCTCATCCTTCTCCTTCTCCTTCTTCTCATCCTTCTCCTTCTCCTTCTCATCCTTCTCCTTCTTCTCATCCTTCTCCTTCTCCTCATCCTTTTTCTTCTCATCCTTCTCCTTCTCCTTCTTCTCATCCTTCTCCTTCTTCTCATCCTTCTCCTTCTTCTCATCCTTCTCCTTCTTCTCCTTCTTCTCATCATTCTCCTTCTTCTCATCCTTCTCCTTCTTCTCATCCTTCTCATCCTTCTTCTCATCCTTCTTCTTCTCATCCTTCTCCTTCTTCTCATCCTTCTCCTTCTCCTTCTTCTCATCCTTCTCCTTCTTCTCATCCTTCTCCTTCTTCTCATCCTTCTCCTTCTCATCCTTCTCCTTCTCCTTCTTCTCTTCCTTCTCCTTCTTCTCATCCTTCTCCTTCTTCTCATCCTTCTTCTTCTCATCCTTTTCCTTCTTCTCATCCTTCTTCTTCTCATCCTTCTTCTTCTCATCCTTCTCCTTCTCATCCTTCTCTTTCTTCTCATCCTTCTCCTTCTCCTTCTTCTCATCCTTCTCCTTCTTCTCATCCTTCTCCTTATTCTCAGCCTTCTTCTTCTCATCCTTCTCCTTCTCATCCTTCTCCTTCTCATCCTTCTCCTTCTTCTCATCCTTCTCCTTCTTCTCATCCTTCTCCTTCTCCTTCTTCTCATCCTTCTCCTTCTCCTTCTTCTCATCCTTCTCCTTCTCCTTCTTCTCATCCTTCTCCTTCTTCTCATCCTTCTCCTTCTTCTCATCCTTCTCCTTCTCCTTCTTCTCATCCTTCTCCTTCTTCTCATCCTTCTCCTTCTCCTTCCTCATCTCCAAGGGCATTTAAATTAAAGGTACAGTGTTCTGCACTAATTTAAAGGCTCTCTGAAGCCTAGAAACCCTTTAAATAAGTCATCTTCGTAGCGGAGAAATTCGCATCGAATCGAATTTCACACTGGAATTCGCCGAATCAGCCGAATCGAATTTTTCATTTCTTCGCTCATCTCTAGTCATATCTACAAACCATTTGTGGCCGTTCTCTAACTCAACCTATCAGCTTAGCTGATTAACATCCATTGTTGAGCAGGAGATTTTCTCTGTACACAATATGCTCCCTGGGCATACAATGAATGGCTACCGAGTTGTAATAAGGGAATAAAAAAGTGGCATAGCAAGACTGCCAATGTTCAATATCTACATGACCTATATCTATGAATACTTGCAGTTAATACTGTACATATTCTATTTAATTTAAAATGGATAATATTTTATGTTGACTATCCACTTACTGGAGCCGCTGACTAGCACAACACAATATTCTTTTCCTTTGGCATTATCTGGAACACCTCCTTTCCAGGCTTGAAAATTAAACATGGATCCATCCGTCCACTTCCAACGGCCATTCTGCAAGTGAAACATTGGGCTTTATGCACTACTTCATAAGTTATTGTGGAAGCTTGGTTTTGATTTTCAATGGATATACACACCTTGTCAGGGTCATGCAGTCCTATCCACACACCCTCTGCATCTTGACTTGCAGATACATGGCTAGCAATAATGGATGCCTCAGATTCATCCATGATGGAGGCCAGATGGGCACCATGTCCATAACTTGTACACTCATACTACAAAAGATAAATATGCCAACATATCCTTTTAAAAATGGAAAACACAGTACCCAGTAAGTTAACATAACAAAACAAATAAGCTGTTTACTATTAATATATTGTAGATCAATGTTCACAAACCAATGTTTTATGAGTGGATATAAATGAATATAAACTAAGGGAGTTTACCTTTAGGTTTATTGCAATAAATGTGGATTATTCAATGCTAATTGCAAGCCTTTTAGTGTAGATAATCATATATATAAAACTAGGCGTGTACCAATAGTTAAGTCCTTGGTTCAACAGTTGTAAGAAAGAGGGGATCTTTGTCAAATTTGAACATCAACAGAATAATTGATTGTCATCAGCTGCTGTTCAGTCCCAGGATCTGTTGGCTTTACAGATTAGAGTGATTAAACCCAATGACACCAATTTGCCAATATGCACCTGGAAGGCCTGGACACTTTGTGATCTGGAAGTACTGAGGATCCAATTGTGTTTATATTTATTATCATGCTGTTTGTTTGTTTTTTTTGTATACAGTGTATTGTATGTTGGGTATATTGTGTGGCCACTCAAGAGACTTAATTTTTAATTGTTGTGCTACACTATTAGTGTTGTCTAGCTGTGTAACAGAATGGGTTTATAATAAAATGCCAAATCACAAAGTATAATCCTATAATGTTGGTATAGTTTGTGTTATGCCTGTAGTTTGATTGCCAAAAAAATGCCAATAACTGTAATTAATACATTGAAACTTCTGTTAGTATATGCTGGATAGCTTTTTTTTTTCATAGAAGGAACTTGATGGCTTTTGTTCTCTCCAGAACTGTGCCTTGCCCATGCAAGTAAGTAGGAATGAAAAAGCAGCTTGAAGCAGGTCAATGTAGGTCAAGTACAACGATTATTAATGCTGAATGATGTCAAAAGCATCTCAAACTGATGTCAAAATCATGCTGCATTTCTCCATCTAAGCATATCGACACCAAACCTAAATATGATTGCAGCACATCCTAATGGGTTTATTCAATAAGTTGTGCTATTAGAAGAATGCATAGTCAGATAAACAGGAGATGGTTTTTGAACCAACACCTTTTCTACTTAGCACTGTATTCCTTCCAATGCTTTATTGAACAAGCCTGTTTATATAACCTGCAACAATGCACTGACTTACCTCTGAATCAGCCCATGTTGCTGGGTTCTTACTGATGGCATAGCAATGTGACCTGTAGAAGAACCAGCCAGGAGGACATGATATGCGGACTGATGCAGCTAAAGAAAGAATCATATGTCTGATTATACGGGTCAGTGGGTACATATTCACATTTGAAAAAAAAAACATGTCTATATCAGGGTCAGATAAATGACTGAGAAAAAACTGATCACCTGCCCAGGTCTATAACTGGCTTTTTAAACAGTGAACATGGGGGGCTGTCACTACGTGAGAAAATTTCCAAATAAGTAAAAATATCCAGTTCAACTTGCCAGCCTACCCCAATCTAATATCGGCTTTTATTGGCAAGGAACAAGGATATGTACATCTTATCAACAAGGGGGATAAGAAAAGCCAGTTCAAACTGTCAGCCAGTTAGCCAACTATCAAAAACCAAATTAACCTGTCTGGAAACATGCGTTTAAAAACAGGGGTTTAGTTAGCACACATTTGCAAATACATACGTAAGCCACAGAGCCGCGTCACAGCACCCTGAGTATCTGTGGTCCTAACTCTACAAGTCTAAAGAGTCCTCACAGTGGAGGCACATGCATTTAAATGGATAGAAACAAGTCAGATAAATGACTGCCTGGGTCCATGAATCCACGGGTTGGCCCCTGAAAATTACATTACGCTCTGAACAAGAACATGATCAGTATCTGTACAGCACATAACACAGTACAGTACTCACGTATAGTGCACCAATCTGTATTGTATTTCGTGCATGTGTTGTTGACAGGTACAGAATAATCCTGTTGTTCTGGATTACCTGATCATAGACACAATACATATAATGGAAAGCACACAACACACAAGGTGGGGTGACTTCAATGTTGTATGTACTGTACTTCCCCATCAGAAATGCCCATAAATTGGGCTTCAAGTGTTACTAAGCCCAGGACCCTGCATTCACTATATCTGCTCTCCCACAGTACACAGAACATGGAAATGCAATTATTTTAGTAAATATAAACTGCTACATACATTTTCTCATCAGCAGTATATAGCAGTCTTGTGACTTCTACCAGTGTCTGGCCAAGCACTGGTTAAGCTTGTGGGAGGCGTTTTCATTCTCCTCTGACTGTCCTATGAGGCTGCAGGACTCCTGACCCTCTGTGTTGACAGCGCTGATTGGCCCTGTGCTGATCACATGCACCCTCCCAAAGAAAAAAAAATTATCTAGCAATACACAATGAACTGAGCATGTGCAGAGTGACTCCTAGGGCTCTGTACTATCAGCAGGTGGATTGAGAACAATAGAAGAAGAGGAGGATTAGAGAAAACAGGATCAAACAGCCTTTTAACACAATGCTGAGGATTAACCCCTTAGGTTCCAAGTATAACAAGCATGCTTTACTGCATATGCAGATTGATTTTTTGTTGTAGGTTTAGTAACACTTTTATTACAAAAGGGATAACAGGCGCATAGTGTGGCAGTCCATGTATGTATTAATGAGTTCCAAGTGGGCAAGGGTAGTCCAGTAGGCACTAAGGGCAATCTGCAAAAGGAGCAAAGCATAACTCTGCAGAAGGTACACAAAGAAACACAGCGCCTCTAAGTGTGTACTGCGATGATATTTAATAGGAAGAAAAATAGTAACTCACATCTTAGAATTGAAAAGCAGGCTCCTAGGTAAAGGGGTGAGACGTCTGTAGCCAGATGTTAGGTGACTGATTCAGAGAGGAGATCAATTGAGTCCACCAGCAGATGGTGCTGTGCATGTGCAACATGAATGGTAAAGCCTGTTGGAATCTCCAAGGTGTACGCCAGCAGATAGTGCTGTGCATGTGCAGCATGGATGGTGAAGCCTGGCAGAGTCTCCAAGATGTCCAGGATCGGCATGTTCGGCATCTGACGTCATTGCCAAACATGCTGATCCCGGACATCTTCGCAGTACACACTTAGAGACGCTGTGTTTCTTTGTTTTAGTAACACTTTTAGGCTGTGATGAAGCTGCAGCCAGCACAAAAATAAATAAAATATAGATGGTGAGCCACGCCGTGTGTGTATATAGGCTCAGAAGTGGGCCCGCAAGTACGTCCCCATAGGAAGCGGCTTCATTTTGTGGAGTACAAAGAAGATGAGGAGCCAAGACCGCCAGCTGGATACCCCAGAAGAGGAGGTTCCAGACCACAAAGCAGGTAAGTAAAGCACGTTTGTTATTGAAAAAAAGCCTTTACAACTGTTTTACTGTCATGATCACCACATTTGATGCCAATATATTGAAACAGTTGCCAATGTGTTACCCTTACATTGTCACAATTGTCAGAGTGCCATGAATGCTATTTTTCTGGCAAGGAATTACTACAAGTATTTATGTATTCCCATATTTACACCTGTAGTACCAAGTTCAGTTATTTGTTGCTGTCTGTGTGAGTGTGTAACCAAGTCATCGCTGTTAGTTTTGAGGACCATATGACAATAATTGAATCACTTGCTAAAAGTCCCATTAATCATTCACCATTTCCATTGCTGCCCTGACAAAGAATCTGTGCAAAAAATTGTTTTTCCTGAAAGTCAGATTTTGCACACTGCATATACAGTGAGGAACAGAAGACTTTGAACACCCTGCAATTTTGCAAGTTCTCCCACTTAGAAATCATGGAGGGGTCTGAAATTCACATTGTAGGTGCATTCCCACTCAGAGAGACAGAATTTAAAAAAAAATTCAGGAAATAACATTGTATGATTTTTAAAGAATTTATTTGTCTTTCACTGCTGAACAGAAGTATTTGAACACCTGAGAAAATCAGTGTTAATATTTGGTACAGAAGCCTTTGTTTGCAATTACAGAGGTCAAACGTTTCCTGTAGTCTTTGACCAGGTTTGCACACACTGCAACAGGGATTTTGGCCCACTCCTTCACACAGATCTCCTCTAGATCTGTCAGGTTTCGGGGCTGTCGCTGAGCAACACGGAGTTTCAGCTCCCTCCAAAGATGTTCTATTGGATTTAGGTCTGGAGACTGGCTAGGCCACTTCAGAACCTTGATATGCTTCTTACGGAGCCATTCCTTGGTTACCATGGCTGTGTGCTTCGGGTTGTTGTCATGTTGGAAGACCCAGCCACGACCCAGCCACGACCCATCTTCAAAGCTCTGACTGAGGGAAGGAGGTTGTTGCTTAAAATCTCAAAATAAATGGCCCCATTCATCCTCTCCTTAATACAGTGTAGTCGTCCTGTCCCCTTTGCAGAAAAGCACCCCCAAAGCATGATGTTACCACCCCCATGCTTCACAGTAGGGATGGTGTTCTTGGGATGCAACTCATTCTTCTTTTTCCTCCAAACAAACGAGTGAAGTTTAGACCAAAAAGTTCTACTTTGGTCTCATCTGACCACATGACTTTCTCCCATGCCTCCTCTGGATCATCCAGATGGTCATTGGCAAACTTCAGACGGGTCTGGACATGTGATGAGTTGAGCAGGGGAACCGTCCGTGCAATGCATGATTTGAAACCATGATGGCATAGTGTTCTACTGACAGTGACCTTTGAAACTGTGGTCCCAGCTCTCTTCATGTCATTGACCAGCTCCTCCCTTGTAGTTCTGGGCTTCCTCACCTTTCTTATCATCTGTGATACCCTACGAGGTGAGATCTTGCATGGAGCCCCAGTCCGAGGGAGACTAACAGTCGTCTTTAACCTCTTCCATTTTCTAACAATTGCTCCAACAGTTGATCTATTTTCACCAAGCTGCTTGGCAATTGCCCTTTCCAGCCTTGTGGAGGTCCACAATTTTGTCTCTGGTGTCTTTTGACAGCTCTTTGGTCTTGCCCATGGTAGTAGTTGGCGTATGACTGACTGTGGCGAGGACAGGTGTCTTTAAAGAGCTCAGACAGGTGCTAATAAGTTAGATTAATGAGTGGAGTAGAGGTGGACTTTTTAAAGGCACAATAACAGGTCTTTGAGAGCCAGAATTCTTGCTGTTTCTTAGGTGTTCAAATACTTATGTTCAGCAGTGCAAGACAAATAAATTCTTTAAAAATCATACAATGTGATTTCCTGAATTTTGTTTTTAAATTCTCTCTCTCTGAGTGGGAATGCACCTACAATGTGAATTTCAGACCCCTCCATGGCTTCTAAGTGGGAAAACTTGCAAAATCGCAGGGTGTTCAAATACTTCTGTTCCTCACTGTATAACCCTCAGGCCCACCCCACATGAATGCATCCAAGCATGCGCAATGGTCAGGACAGGGGTAGTGTTTCCATACCATTCACCTCAAAGTACTAGAAATTTAAACAGTGGCAATGGGGAGCAGGGAAGTCAGCAGTGATACTACTCGTGAGTTAAGATACAAGAATGTGTAACCAACCTGTGGTTTACTGTCTCTGCTCTGCCTAGGTCAGGCCAACAATAAGCCACACCCACAACAAGCCAAACCCACAACAAATGAGATATATACGGTCATTGTATTTTTTAAGTAAAGCTGGTAGTCTTAGTTTGATTCTACAGTCAACACTATACACATGAAAACATTCACATAGCTATATTATTCAAGTCATATTATAATCATAAGACATGATGGTGCATGTCGTAGCATATACTAATACCATGCATTTATAAATAACAGGCTAAGACATGGTTTTTAAGAGACTAGATCATTTATCTAGAGGTTATGGCTTTCCAGTGGATAACAATTTCAGTTTACTTTGACATATTCATTGTGCTTAGAGTGACTCACCCTCCGTGACTTTCACCATCAAGATGCAAAATCCCAGGACAGGCAGAAAGAAACCTACAGTCATTGTCCTTTCCTGATATACAGAAACAACCAGGTGATGGGAATGACAATGTTGTCTTTTCTACTACTGACTTTTGTACAAGCTAACCTTTATAGAATGGAATGGGTGGTCATATACTCAGGGAGTGGTCTTCAGGGTGAGTAACACATTGGACATCTGCAAACATCGATCTGGGGGGTGGTCAGTAATGATAGAGACATCTTCTGGGTTCACGCACGCACTCTTTGCCTCTACAACCACACCTTGATAAGCACAATGCACAGAACATCTGTTACCAATACTGATTATAGCAATGTGGACTAACACTGTTGAGAAGGCAAAGCAACCTTTGAAATGTATATATTTTTGGAATTTCCAAGCTGATTCTAAAATATCTACAGTAGTCAGAATCAAGATATGGAGAAATTGTTTCCCAATATCAGTATTGCTGATAATTAATGTGGCTTCAACTTATTTTTAGGAACCTTTACCTGAAACCGTTTTACATTGGCTTTAAGAGAAGAGTGCATTTTGATACATCTCTATCACAGTACTACAAACACCAGGGATTCTCAAAGACAGGCAAACTCATAATTCTTGAGGAAATGAAAACTGTCTGTTCACATCACAATTTCTGTTAGCATGTACTCAGAAGATCTTTTACCACCATGAGCAGCTTTATTTTTTGTGTAGTGACAATGGGAACATGAATCATTTCTAATCACAAGCAGAGATTTTTAGGCAAGTGCTTTTGGAGTTATTTGCTCCAAGGTTTAATTACAGCTAACAACACTTACATCAGTGAAGGAACTTGCATCAAATTATAAGGTTGTCTTCCTTGCCATACCCTTGTTTCCCATTAAAAAATGCCCCTAAAGGCAAAAAAACATACTTCTGAAAACAAATGTTAAACTTAATGTATTAAGTGTATTAAACAAACAGGAATCATACATATATAAAAGTGATACATTAATTTTAATGCTCTCCCTTTATCATGCATTAAATTGTCTATATAGTGGAGATTGTATTGGCCATAACTTAACGTACCAGTGAGTTTCGCTTTTGTATTTGTTCCTGTAAGCATAAAAAAATCGATGCTGAATCCCAACCAATTTTATTATGGTACCAAATCCCTATTGGCAAGAGATAGTAAAGTGGGGGACAAGGGAATGGGACTGTACAGGTACCAATCACATAAGAGATATATAGATAAAAAATATTTGATTTTATTCACAACGTTTAAAAACAATTACCATACATAGAAAAATAGAAAACAACCAAAATACATCAATGGTTATCTTCATTTAGTGAGTTCCATCTATCAAAGTCTTCATATGGCAACTTGAAACCTCAAAGCATTTCAACTCTTAAAGAGTCTTCAGCAGTTTTTAATACAAATAAAACATGGAAACATGGTACTTCCCGGATTTATAAAATTCTTACCGAAATGATGGGGGTTGCCACGCCTTTGTATATGGAGAAATGGGAAAGGGAACTGGGAATAACATTCGACGAGCAACAGAAAAAGAAAATATTTAGATTAGTGCACGGAGCAGTGGTGGAAATGAATTACAAATGTTTGGCTAGGTGGTACATTACACCAAGTGTGGCACATAAACAACAAATAGATAAATCACCTTTATGTTGGAGAGGATGTGGGACAAAAGACACAATGGCACATATATGGTGGGAGTGCCCTAAACTTCAGGAGTATTGGGAGGAAATTATTTATTTAATTCAGGAGATAACGGGGGTTGAGGTCCCAAAAGATCCAGGCACATGCTTATTCCATAAAACTGAGACTTCAGTAGAAAAATATAAGAACTCGTTGGTATTTCATCTGATAAATGCGGCAAAAGGGGTTGATACCTAAATTTTCGCAAGAGCAGGAAATACCATAAAGAAAAGACTAGATAGGTAGGGTTGACTATGTACATAAGATGGAGGAATTCTACCATCAGGAAGAAGATAGAATGGAGAGATTCAGAGAAAATGGGAGAAATGGGATAGGTTCAAAGAGCAATTTAAAGAAAAATAAGGAGGAGATAAGCAAGGAAGAAAGAGAAGGGAGCCTGGAGAGGGAAAAGAAAAGAAGAGGAGCGAGGAGAGAAAAGGAGAATAAAATTAGGCAGCAGAATGGAGAAATGGGGGTGGGAGTGGGGGTTCTTTAGACTAAAGAGGTATAAGGGAATTGTTTAATGTTGAGTATTTTGGAATTTTAATGGTGAATATATTGAAATGTTGAATATATTGAATTTTAATATGTGATATACTAAAAATCAATAAAATATGTATATTAAAAAAAAACCAAAAAAAAAACAGTCTTCATCAGTCTTCAATGAAAAAAGTCTTAACCAACTTTGTGCAGAGTTCAATTAAATAGTTAATGCAATGTGCTCTCTTCCCAAACAGCCTGCTGATTTATGGGTGTAGCCTGTGTAGAGAAGATACTTCAGTGTTAGCCTAATGAAAGGCAGACCTCTTCCTCCTTGGAGTACTCCTTATTCCTGCTCTCCGTTATTCCTCATTTTAGCCATGTAAAAAGAAAAATGACATAGTGTCTTATCATAGATAAACAGTGGATTTTATGCACTTACATTTAAAAGGATTAATCACGCTTTGTATAAAAAGCCGCTGTAAGCGGTGATGACCAGCCTCTTTAGTGTGTCAGCACACACTGACAATACTCGCCGTGTGGGTAGTCGGATCACTGGTGACGTCTCTGCCTCTCCCCTACGCGTTACGCTACAGGGACTCGTAGCTTCATCTTTTCATTATTATTATAATATATATAATTTATTATATATATATTTTTTATTTTTATTTTTCTATCTGCATGTTTTATTTTTATTTTTGTCTCATTTTTCTATTATTTTATAACTAATGAGTGTATACTTTCAAGTAGCACACATTATTTGAATTTTTCAAAATTAATTAGGAGATTATATTTATTTAATTTATTTCTTCTGTTTTTCACAGATAATATCACAATAATTAATATATTAGTTTCATTAGTATTGTTAACTATAGAGATATGCTATCTCATTTTATCATGGTATAAACTGTTCATGACTATACTGTAGAGAGTACATAGTCACCACCATAAGTGAGTAAGCAACCATTAGTCCTAAATAGAGCGCGGTACCTTATATTATATTAATTTTTGTCAATATTTGACTCACATATATGAGGGTGAGCAAGGAAGCCAGGGCCCATATTAATATTTTTTATAATTTATTTTATACACTACAAATTTGTTTTGCATAAAGATCTAGAACACACACTCCAGTGGCTCACAAGTAATCTTTACATAATTTGTTGATTTACCAAAAATTACTATTGAAACATAAATTAGCCATACAAAATAAATAAAAAGTCAGTGCCCAAGTTGTAGATGCCTCCTCTTTTGCCCAGCTGTTTTATATACAGAAGGATGAGATCTGCTGACCCTCAGTCTGACTCTTTATTAAGATGTGCGAGATGGATACAACCAGTGCTGTAACTGTTGTGGGTGTGGTTGGTACCATCAAGCCTAGGAGCTCTGGAGTTGACCACTTGTTTGCAATAGGTAGACACATGTTGATGTGTGTTTTTTGTATATATATATATGTGTATGTATTTATGTATACTGGCAACATGTGTATAAAATCAAGTACCTAGGCATGCAAACATTTGTGAAAGAATGCGTTGCTCTTAAGAGCTCAGTGAATTCAAGCGTGGTACCATGATAGGTCGCCACCTGTGCAATAAGTCCATCTGTGAAATTTCCTTGCTACTAAATATTCAACGGTCAACTGTTAGTGGTAATATAACAAAGTAAAAGCACCTGGGAACAACAGCAACTCGGCCATGTAAAATGACAAAGCAGGGTCAAGTGCACAGTGCGCAGAAGTCGCCAACTGTCTGCAGAGTCAATAGTTAAAGACCTCCAAACTTCGTGTGGCCTTCAGATTAGCACAACAGTGCATAGAGAGCTTCATGGAATGGGTTTCCATGGCCGAGCAGCTGCATCTAAGCCCTACTGCACTGAGTGCAATGCAAAGCATCGGATGCAGTGGTGTAAAGCACACCACCACTGGACTCTAGAGCAGAGAAGACCGGTAGTTGCCTGACTGAATTGGTTTTTGAGGTCCATAAAGACATGAATGAGCGAGTTTGAGGTGGAGGAACTTGACTGGCCTGCACACAGTCCTGACCTCAACCCGATGGGATGAATTAGAGCGGAGACTGTGAGCCAGGTCTTCTCGTCCGACATCAATGCCTGGCCTCACAAATGTGCTTCTGGAAGAATGGTCAAACATTCCCATGGACACACTCCTAAACCTTGTGGACAGCCTTCCCAAAAGAGTTGAAGCTGTTATACCTGCAAAGCAACTCTATATTGAACCCTACGGACCAAGAATGGGATGCCATTAAAGTTCATGTGAGTGTAAAGGCAGGTGGCCCAATAATTTTGGCAATATAGTGTGTGTATATATATATATATATATATATATAATTTTTTTCTCATCCTCTCCTCAACTTTTGGGAGCTGGCTGGGCTTCTCTCCCTTGCATTCTTTGTGACTCCACCTTGTGATCTTCCTTCCTATTGACATGCATTCATTCATTGTTTTTTTATGCTACATCTTTGGGTATATATAAGTATCCATTTATTTATCACTGTGATGGGCTAGCGTTTTGCTCAGTGGTCGATGTTATAAGACTTTGGTACTTACGCATATTTATATTTCCAGAATACACTGCTTTTCTCCTGATGAAGACTCTTTAAGAGTTGAAACATGCTGAGGTTTCAAATTGCCATCTGAAGACTCTGAAGAGAAAACTATTGATGTATTTTGACTGTTTTCTATTTTTCTATGTATGGTAATTGTTTTTAAAGGTTGTGAATAAAATCAAATATGTTTTTATCTATATATCTCTTATATGATTGTACCTGTAAAGTCCCGTTCTCTTGTCCTCCATTTTAGTAACTCTTGTTCCTGTAAGCACTTTCTCAAAGAAACAAAACTGATTAAAAAGAAAAAAACTGAGGAGTAAAATAAAATACACCTACACAAGGGTGATATCACAGGCCTTCAATTCAAAGGCTGAAGTATCTTCACACAGGATTTGAAATCTCCACCAATTCCCAGAAACACACAGGAAATTTTATGTGTTAACCCTCGCCTAACTGCCAATGGCGAAGTATGTTTTAGAAGAGGGTAGGAGAAATCACACTAGAGCCAATAAACCTTCTGGTGAAAGATTTTGGACTTTGAGAGGTGATTGGAACTGACAAAAATTCTATGCAGAAAAAACAAAAACACTATGTAAGTATTGAAAGAAAATCATTAATTTAAAGGGAACCTGTTCTTTCTAATTGCAGGGCAAAAATAAATCTCACTATAATGGTGCCCTCATCTGAAGCACATTTTAATTTTTTGTTCAGACACTAAAACCCAATACAAACTCAATAAAGATATTTGACACTTTTGAACTATGCATCTGACTCATCAATGCATCACAAAGCATACACATGAATACATATGCGTTGTGGTGCACTAAGGTGTCAAAAAAAGTCAAGCATGTGTTTTGGTTCATGAAGATGCATTGTGGGCCCTTATAAAATTGTTTCATTCAACACAACTTAACAAAACACACTTTAATGCATAGGGAACAGACTAATTAGACCCTTGCAGTCCAAGGCAGCCAGTCAAAAAGTATTTTTAGAAAGAGGTCAACCATGGCAGTGCAGTATATTTACCATGGCAGCCAGATTTCTTTATAGACCAGTTGGAAGACACTAAAATACCTGTATATGCATTGCTGATGCACTTACTGGCTATTGGAAATATCATGTTAACCCATATGCCTTTTCCCATGTTCTACATCAGGTGTCAGCAAAGGAAGGAATTCCAATTGTTCTTGAAGCACTTTATATGGGGAGATTTGTTCTTAAAGCACATAGATTTTGTTAGGGCTCATTAGAATACCCTATTTCATTATTTCAACAATTCGGGAGTCTAAAGTAATATGACTAAAACAATTTACCTGTATTATCAGGAAATATTTTACTTAGCTCACTGGATATGGACTGTAATCCATTTTTAATGACTGTGTCAAAGTATGAAGCCAGATGTTTCCAAGCAATTTAAAGGATCACTACCTTGAATAATACTGCATTTCGTACTTTGTTATTTAGTGTATGAATTTCTTTCTTTTATTGTATTCACCAGGGGCGGACTGACAACTCATGGGGCCCCCGGGCAATAGGGGATCATGGGGCCCCTGTGTCCTCGCCCACACTCAAAAAAGCCCATGAAAAAGCCAATGAAAGGTACCAGGGGCATCTCATGGGGCCCCCTACTGGCCCCAGGCCCTCGGGCAGTGCCCGAGTGCTCGAATGGTCAGTCTGTCCCTGGTATTCAGTTACATTATATTGTGCACAGAATACGTATATTGTCTTGTCATCCTATTTCCTTTTCCTTTTCAGGATCTGTATCTTTATTGATGGCACACTGCACTACGATGCACATTAGCACATTGCTCTACTGTGCAGTGCATTTATGTCTGCAAGATGCATTGGGTTGCCATTCAGAGCGATCATACCTTCGCAAGTAATTATGTGGAAATGTGAGCATTCCTACAATAGAATAATGTAAACAGGGTCTTAATACTCATTTTCTGGTTAAGAAAATGTAAATCTTTTTCTGGTTTCTAGTTTACGTGTTTGCACGTGCAAAGCAGCCCATACTTACTGTGCCTGTGTTTTCTGCAAAAAAAGGTGCATGCACCTTTTTAAAAATGTGGCTGGAGGGAAAATGCATGGTCTTTTTGCCAATTTGATTTCCCTGCGGTTCTCGCACCCACAAATGCGCATCTGAATGGTAGCCCCGCACGTCTCATAAGAGCAGCGCAATTTGGCTACGGGTGGTTGCGGGTGCGGGAACAGATATGATTCCCTAACCCACAACCACCCTGCACAGTGTGAACCAGGGCTTAATGTCCATAGGCACAGGTGCACGTTTGTTGAAATTCACATACATACCAAGTAGTCCTCTAAAAATAACAGGGAGCTGGAAAAACCATAACAATATCAAGGGTACTGACTACAATCGGCACCCTTTATTTGCATGGTTTCAATGAAAAAAATAAAATAAAGTG
This sequence comes from Staurois parvus, assembly GCF_062004578.1. NCBI lineage: Eukaryota > Metazoa > Chordata > Amphibia > Anura > Ranidae > Staurois > Staurois parvus. Next base: position 4,122,796 of record NW_028318628.1, read on the forward strand.
TTCCTGTACTTATGATTGGCCCTGTGCTGATCACAAGCACTCTACTAAGAAAAAAAAAAAACTTATCTAGGTAATACACACCAAACTGAGCATGTGTAGAGTGACTCCAAACATTATGTCTTATCAGGAGATATGAGGGGGGCAATGTAAGAAGGGGAGGATCAGAGAAGTCAGGATCAAACAGCATTTTTACACAATGCTGAGGATTAACCCCTTAGGTACCACAGTGCATCACTGCATATACAGACTGATTTTACTGTTGTGGGTTTAGTAACACTTTAAACATGGAGTTAGGCTTTAAGGTTTATGACAATACAAAACGAACTCATATTCTGAATATTATAATAACGTGCTAAACTAACTGAAAAAAACGTGATTCAAAACATTTTTTTCACAGGTGGAATCACAGTTCGCACACATCTGGAATTGTCAGATGCTGAAGAGACTCCTAACAAATGTAGTTCTACAAGAAAGTGAAGATCAGAGGCATGGGCAGCGGGAGAGGTAAGTATTATTACTGCTCATTTACAGGCTACTTTTTTTTGTGTGACAGATCTGCCTTAACTGCATACAGTTATCAGAACACAAGATTTTGTGTGACAGTAGTTCTTTAACTGTTGTTAAGATGAAACTTGCAGCATACCATACAAGCATACATGATGGAGTCAGATCATATCAATATTGGACGCTTGTACGTTTTTTGTTCTTGAGTCCAACCTGTTGTTTTCATACCATTCAGATGAGAAAGGATGGACTGGTCCCATGTCATGTTAACTGTTATTACTCTCAAAGTGATGGATGATTTCCATGGTCATAATTCGGACTATTTACCACACCCACCTATTATTGCATGTCAAAATATAATTTTCATTGTACTTCAAGTGTAACTCCACTTTTTGTTGAGAAAAAAACATTCACCTCTAGATGATCAATCTTTATTGCAGGGATTTTAACAAACAAACATTGTTGCAGATTCCTACCTTTTGTTATTCTGAAGAAATAGTTGTTTGTTTGCCTGTTGTTTGTCATGTGCAGAGCAAATTTGTATGGGAATGGTTTTATAATTTGTAATCAGCTGCTGCACCTGCATGGCTCTAATGAAGAAACTGGCAAGGTCTGTGTAACGGACCCCAGACACCCACAACTGGGTATCTCCATCAAGCAGCTGCTTCTCAGACACTGGAACACGAGACCAGTGAATCTGGCTATTGTTACCCCAAGATCCAGACAACACCAGATTTGAAGTAAACCAGAGGTAGACTACTTTGTTTGAACACAGATACAAGATATATACACTCAGGGGACAATCCCCCCTCCCTGCATAATGATACAGGGCGGGGCAATCTACATTTAATAACCAGAGACACACAGGTATTCAAACTTCACACCAGCAGACAGTCCCATCAGGAGGGAGGGCTGCTGGAGAGCCCCCCCCCCCCCCCACTAAGCTAATACACATAAGCACATACATCCCATAATAGTTTGCCAAGCCAGACAAACAATAGAACAATGGGATGCAGCCACATAACATTAAACAATCAACAACCCCCACCCCACCTATCTCCTAAACATGTCTACACAGACTGAGACAAAGCCCACACAATATTAGGACAGATCACCCTGTACCCCTAACAGGCACAGAGTGAGTAACACATGAGAGGGATATGGGGAGCTTAGACAGAGGTCTCCCCACTTCTCCAAAGTGAGCTGGGTTCCATGGGCCCCCCACCCAAAGTGACTCCCGTCACAGTCTGCATCCCTTAATATGCGATTTTTGGGAGTATCTCACCAAAAAAAATATTGCAGGGGATGCTCAAAATATAACTTGTATAGTACAGACTTCTGGGAAAATTAGTAAGCCAATCACACAAGCTGGAAATTACATACTGTATCTGGGAGGCGTTCTGTACACCATCTGTGTACAGAATGCCTCCAGGCTGCCATATTGCACTGTATTTTACAGAAAATTACAGCACTGAAACGGAAAGGTAATTATGAATAACATTCAATTACAATATGACTTGAGTTGCAATTGTATGCGCTACGCTATTTTTTTTATTTGTTAATTGTTTTCCCCACAAAGGGAATTGCCCTTTGAATAGTAGTTCATCCCATCCCTATGCAATGTGCCCCAGTTGTAGTCTTATGTTGAGGTTTCTCTATTTAAACTGAGTGTCTTATGTTTGCATTTGCCACACAGCATATATCACCACTTGGATTCGACATATCGTATTACTCTCAGTAAACCTGACACAGACTAACAGGTCTTCTTGGCGTTGATGTCCTCTGTTTCAAGGCTTGATTTAACACTGTGTACATCAGTTTCCTTTTAATATGGTTGAGAATTCAGTTATATTTTTACTATGGGAATTTCATCATCTTTGCTAATTTTTTCAAACATGCTGATTTTTTTTTTAAATCCAGTTGACTTGCATTTGATAAATTGATTTAACAAAAAAGCATTAGGCCATGTACTTGTTAGGTTGTGATATGATTATATTATCAGGTCAGTTGCTAAACATTGGTCAATTTCACATAAAATGCACTGTCTCTGTCTGTAAGGTTTTCATATGTTTATTGCAGAATAATTACAGAAGGTTGCATTGTAGATCAGAGTAGAAGTAATTATAAGAATTTTATTGCAAGTTTAAAAATGGTACATGTAAAAACTCAACTCTAGCCATGACTTTTTGTTCTCAGTTATGGATCAGTTTGAAAAGAATAAAGTTTTTATTACAGTCCATGATCCTATTGGAGAGATTTTGCCTCATTTCTGGTCTCTGGGACAGCAGTAAATGGACGAAGTGGTTGTTTGTGGCTTTGGCTCTCAAGCTTAGGGCCTGGTATACTCCTTGAAAGCCTTCCATACCTTAACACCCTTCAGTGAAAACAAAGTTTATACTCATACAATGAAAGTATGGGAATAGGAAACATTTTTTAAAATGTATTAAAAAGGGAATAATCAGTTGCAAATATGAGTTACTGTAATTTAAGAAGACACCAATGGACGCCCTCTGATATGTAGTCCCTACCGTTCTTCTCATATTCATCCATCAGCAGACCCCCAATGTACAACTCCTTTATATTTATCTAATGCAGCCCATAATATGTTCATCAGCCTAGTTTAGAATCTCCTTACATTCATCCATTAGCAGCCCCTCAAAGTAAATTCTATTTATGTTCAACCAACAAAATCTCAGTAGCCCCACATGTGCATCTATCAGCAGTCCTCTACAAACAGCTTAGCCCTTCCCTAGTTCCAATTTCTACCAAGTTCTTAAAAACACTGCACTACCCACCACCATTTTGATTTTTTTAATTGGATTACAAAACAAAAATTATCACTAGGTAGGGTAGGATGCTTTGGCCAGAGTGCTGGTTTGGAAATAAATGACAGCCAGCGAGTGCTGGTGTGGCTGAGCTGTCATTTTGCCTGTCACTTTAAGAAAAACAACGGCTCAACACAAGGGAGGCCTCAGTACAGTGACTGAGAGCTATTCGTTTATGGGACAAGAAGAGATGGACAGTAATACTAACAGGGATAGTAATAAGACAGCGTATAACATTTCTCTATTGTGTTCAGAAAAACCTACCCAACAGAAACACAGATTACAAGTGAAACCATTGATCCCTTCCCCTCTATGTCCAAAACTAAACAAAAAATCTCACTGGAGTTGGGTTTGAACCAAGGTTATGAATGTTTCATTTTACAATGTATATTACTGTCCTAAATGACTTTCAAGTTGTAAAAAACAACTGGAAAAAATCTTTTTCAAGAAGCAAGACACATCAAAAATCTGAACGCTGCATATAATAGTAAAGTTGGGTTATCACTGCATAAGCTCCACATAAGTTGCAGGAAAGAGCCCCCGCCGCCCATTGCAGGATCCAGTCCACCAACCCTCATCTACCATCTCAATGTCTGTGATGATATCTTGAGGTTTGAATGAGATCTCATCATCACCACCTGTGAATTACAAAGCAAAAAGATGTAGATGCAAATGTCATACACATTGTTATTTTGTTATTGCAGATATCCATGTCCCAAATTGTAACTTTCAGCACTCTTCACTCCTGAAAATAAACTACAGCTTGAATTGGACTTAAAGGCCCACTGAACTTTCAGTTTAAACCAGCAGTTTAAATACATTCTTTGTGCATCAATACAAAGCAGTCACATCCTGAGTAGAACAATATGTCTTTTGCCATTATGCTGTAGCGAAGGACTCTTGTTCTCTGTGTAGAAGCAGTGGTTTCTCTGGGGAGTTCTGACACATGCCTGTCTAAGTCAGAGCTAGAGCTCTATAATAATCAGGGTAAGTGCAGCGCTAAAACAACAAAGATGTACAGAGTTCTTCAATAATTCAGTGTAAGTCATATATATAAAAATTCTAGAAGTATAAATCATATGTGCATAAAAAGTCCTTAAAAACAATGGAGCTCAATGTGACTTCACGTGTTTCCTCAAACAGATAGGTGAGAGGCAAGGTGATGGATAAAATGCGCACTCACCGGACGCGCAATGGTAATGCGCAGTATATGGTATAGTAGAGGTCTGCCAATGGGTCCCTCTCAGCATAGGAACAGGATCACCACAGGATAAGCAGATGTCATCATCCGGGGATCCCCTTAAAGGACACGGGTGCAGCCTCTTCAATGTGGTGCAGTGGTCACCAGAGGGAGCACTGGGGATTTAAGTGATTGATGGAGAGCAAAAGATGGAAAAACCCATAGTGTAGTAGATTCAAATGATGTTTAATGAGAAGTAGAAATAAAATAAAAATAGAAAGGTGTTTCCATACATATGAACATCGGAAATCTTGCGACAACCATGAACAATCAAATAACAACCATAGGGTTGCTATGAGCACTAACCAGCTGGTTTGGTGATAGGGGCCGCCGGACCTCCTTAATCCGGCGGCGTAATATCAAGGCTTGCAGGCTCTTCCAAAACGCGTTTCGTACGTGTGTATGTCCTCAGTTGGGGTCGCCAGCTAGAGCTCTGCAATCAGCAGCAAGCATGAGATTTATTGATTTCAGAGAGTCAGACTCAGGAGGGTGATGTGAGAGACCTCTGCAGAGAGACCACTGCTTCCCCACAGAGAACAAGGGTTCTGCTCTAAAACATGCTTGCAGAAGACTGTGTGCTTTTCACACTTTTTGTTTTGATGGGCATGAAATGTATTTAGCATATGTAATGTGAAACTTCAATTGGGCTTTAAAAAATCCTTGAGGAATACTGCTTGAGAGTGCTGGTAAAAGCAATCTGATCTTGGATTTCAATTGCATACAAGAAAGAACAATATAATAGAGAAAGCTTAATATACAGTATACTCTTCATCCCTTTTGCTGGAATCGCAAAACAAAATATTTTATTGTTCTAAGGCCTTGTTCACACGGGCTTACTACCACATACACCAGTGCGAGGGTCATGTTTGCCTACATAGGGATCCACAGGGGATGCAGACAGTGTGCGTTTGGGGCCATGCACCCATACAACTGTCAAATTGGGAGTAGCATCTGTCCCAATTGACATGAATGGGACTGCCTGCACAGGGATGCACAGAAAACCTGTACAACCCTGTAGGGGCAAGCACAGCCCTTGCATGGGAGTACCTAGGCCTGTGTGAACAAGGACTAATAGTAATAAAAGCCGGTGTGAAATTTCCACTCACTGCATGTTGTTTTACCAGAGCAGGAAATGAGTGGAAATTCCCCCAATTGGGATATACTGTAGATATAAATGCATATTTAGTAGAGGGAGTGAAGTGTTAGTACATTTCTCATGTATTTATAGCTGTCTATGCTTTTGTAGGCAGATTTCCCTTCCCTTTCTGTTCCAATGACAGGCGCCATCCAGGGCAGTAAATTAGGATTGTATTATCAGGGAAAGAAGAGAAGGGAAATCTCCCCAGCTGAGGGGCACAGACAGTAAAATAAACCTGTCAGTGGTTCTAAACCTTCCTCCACTTAACCAAATCTGGAGTTGGGCTTTAAATTCATTAACTAACCCCCTGTACATGTGATTCCACTATATGTAACAGCCTCACTCAAGTACAATAAAATAATCTAAATTTAAATGAAACTGTAACATCTATAAAAGTGGGGACAGAATCTTTAAATAACCGTACTGAAAAAGGTGGCAAACAACCCTAGCAATTATTGTTTTTTTCTAGTGTAATGTACTTTTGTTAATTAATAGTTGGGTTGCTCTGTTTGTGTGTTACACTAAGCTTTGTGTTCCTGGCCAAAAGAGTGAATCACTCACTGACCTTGATTATAATATTGGAATAAATCATAATCCTTTGTTTTTACTAAACCTTCCCTTACCATCTGGCTTAAATGTTGCTCATTTAAAGGGCACCACTAATGGTTTGATGTAACGTTTACTTTTAAACATTTGTACACTTGTGTCGTATAGAATTTTTTCATTATTTTTATAAAATCCATATTTCATAAATAAACCTTTATGCCTGATTCACACAGGCATGGAATGTGAGCATGAATGGGCCATGTGTTGTAGTGGTCTGAGTCAACAGGTACAGCAGACAGCCCATTGAAGTCAATCTGACAGCTGTGCACACTGTACGATCCAGACCATTCACTGACACCCACACAACTAGGACGAGCTATGTTTCCGTGCAGCCACTGCATCCCCATAGCCTTGAAAGAGATGCCTGCATGAAGCACATGGTGCCTTAAGCCACTTAAACACATGGCCCATTCCCAGACAACAGGGTTCAGTGCCCGTGTAAATGAGGCCTTATATTCTCTAAAGGATACCACCATGACACAAGCAGGGGCGGACTGACAACTCATGGGGCCCCCGGGTAATAAGGGATCATGGGGCCCCTGTGTCTTCGCCCACACTCAAACCACACCCAAAAAAGCCTATGAAAGGTATCAGGGGCTTCTCCTACTGACCCCGGTGCCCGAATTCCCAAATGATCAGTCCGCCCCTGGACACAGGTTTTGCAGGGTATTAGGAATTTTCTAAGGTGAGAGCACGACAGTGATTTCATTTGTTTTGACTGTCTCTATGTGACTGAAACCCTGTATGGAGCCCAGCACAGCAGGGAGAGGAGAGAGGGGAGGAAGGAGGGCTGGGTCATTACTCTGGTCATTCAGTATGCAATCTGGGCTTCAGCTTCTGGGCTTTGTAAACAGAGTATATTTTTGGCAAAACAGTAAAGGTTAGCCTGGTAAACTTGCCTAACTGCTCCAACTGTTTGGTGAAAATAGGCAACATTCCTATGCAATATGTCATATTTGCAAGAATAAAAACTTAAAAAAAAAATATTTTTTAGCCTTGAACATATTAAAAAAAAGGAAGTCTTTACTCCATGTGAAAGAATATATTTATGAAATAATTAGAACTATAAAACTTTTACAAATCACAGCAATGTGCTTTATAGATATGCTTAGCATGCTACCAGATACTTGATTCTGAAGTCAGCGTGTTGGTAGCGACAGCGTGGTGTGGTGGGCAGTAAGCACACAGAATTTTGCAAGAAACTATGTATTATAAAAGTAGTTCAACAGTACAACCAGACCTGGCGGGGAGGCTTACTCATCTGGTACCACTTACAACAGTGCAGCAGAGAGACAGCGGTCAGAAGATTCAAGGATGCAGGCCAGTCCAACCCAAAGGGGAAGCGCCCTGAGAAGCTACTCTCCCTACTCCACTGGAACCTTTCGCTAGCACTGTCCCTGACAGATGTGGAACCTATCACTACTCTAGCCACTCTCATAAAGCATGCCAAGTCCCTGGGTCAGAGTCCTAAATAGACTCTTCCTGACCTAAGATGGCCACCAGGGCTACATGGGACCAAGGATTCCAATTGGATTACTGTCCATGACCAAGGAAATCATACAAATGCAGTTTCTCTCAACTTCCTTTACCATCTGCATTGTCACTATGGGTGAACGCCACCTGCAGTGGAGACTACAGGATGCACCTGCCTACAAGTGGAACGAATGAATGAAGACAGTAAAAAAAAAAGTCAGGAGAAGAGCCTGGTCACATGACCTGCCAAAGTCATATGTCTGGCTATCCTCCAACCATAGAGCTTTCTGTGCTGCATACAGCAGAATGAACTTCCTAGAATTTCACAGACTGTATACCTCAACTCTGCTTTCACAGTGTAAATCCTAACATCTCATAAGGTATCTGCATTTATTTCATGCTGAGCCTGCACACAGACTAGACAGATTCATATTCGTACAAGGGAATAGGAGAAAAAAACATCAATAATTGTGCATGGTGCCAAAAGCAGAATTGTTTCATTTTGCAACAAAACTTAAGGAGCTACTGGCAATTTGCAACTAAACTTTGGGAGGATTTGGGGGGATCAGGAGGGAATTTTTTTCCCAGCAGGATCATATTGGATCATGCTTTCCTGTGTTTTTTTGCCTTCCTCTGGTTCAACTGTGGGTATAGGATTATAACTTTTTTTTTATGGTTGAACTGGATGGACTTTTCTCCAGACTAACTGGACTTTTAGCCAGGCTAACTATGTAACTATGTAATTTGTTTCACAATTTCTTTTCTCCAGTGTTGATGAATCAGCCATATGTGATCACTGCATCAGACGAGTTCCATTTCAATAAGACTGTCTCACTAATATCATTTTAATGGAAAATAAAATATTGTTTTTTCAGCCTACCTGCTTCATAATCATACAGAGCAATAGCAGAGGGCGTGGAGGTGCCTGTTTGAGAAAAGAAAAAAACAAAAGGTGTTCATTTAGAAGTTAAAGTGATTGTATATGCTCAAATTGTTTTTCTTATTGTTTTTCTTATAAACAAACAAACATGGTATACTTACCTGCTCTGTGCAGTGGTTTTGCACAGAGCAGCCCCAATCCTCCTCTTCTTGGGCCCCCACGCCATCGCTCCTGGTTCCTCCCCTCTGTTGAGTAGCTTTCTATCAGGGCACTCGTGCAGGCTCCCTCCCAAGCCCCCGTTCCCTCCTTACTGGCTGTTATTGACAGCAGAAAGAGCCTTTAGAACCACTTTAAATCTAAAATATGACTGTGGTTTATACAATTATTGTTGAGTGCTATATTCTTCCTCTGGATCAACTGTGGGTGTAGGATTATAACTTTTTTTTTTTTTAATGGTTGAACTGGATGGACTTTTGTCTTTTTTCAGCCAGACTAACTATGTAACTATGCTTACATACATCTTTGAAGAAAACTCTAAGAGCAAATGCAGGAGTAAAGGGACACATGGCTGTCGTGTACCTGATGGGAGACTAAAATGACTTGTGTCACTAGCCCTGACCCCGCTGGAGTTGGAACAGAGGGAGTCTAGGACCCAGGGGAACAAGAGTGCAAGTAGTTGTTGTTTGCAGCTCTTGCAGATGATGACCTTGGAAGGCTGATGATCCTCTGATTTTGGCACAGTAGTAGTAGGCAGAGCAGGTTTTGTAGATTGCCAGGCGTGCACCAGAGCAAGGCAGGTAGTGAGGACAAGAGACAGGAGCAGTGTTATGGGATAGCCAGGGTCATCAACAGTCGAGCAGCATGGTACAGAATCAGAAGGGAAAGCCAAGGTCAGGAGCAGAGCCGAAGCCAGGAACCAGTATCAGGACAGCAATCAGAGTCAGGTGAGGTACAAGCCGGGTCAGCAACAAAGGAATCACACAGGAACAAGCAGGACACGGAGGAGCTGAAGACCAGTCAGCACTGAACATGAGCAGAGACACTCCTTAAATAGGCCGTCTGGTGCCAATCTTCGCCGTGCGTGTGCGTGATCGTGCATTTCTGCGTGCATGCACATAACCGGCAATTCTCCTGCGGGAATTCCTATGTGCATGTCCGAATGCGATTCATATTGCTGGAAATCCCTTACAATGGCACTTGGTTTTCTATATTTATGTAAATGATAGCTTTTTTCAAACAGGTTTATTTATTGATGTACCATAAGCTGTAGATATAATTATTAGCAGGGATGGCAGAGAATTAAAGTGTAACTCCACCTCTGGGTGATCTGTGTTCATTTCAAGGATTTTCAAAGTAACAGAATCCTACTTCTTTCTGTTCTGAAGAAAAAAACTGCTTGTTTTACCAAGTCAATGCTCTAGTGAGAAAAGTTACAGTGTCTGCATCCCTTTAGAAGTTGTTAACCAAAATGAAATTCTTATTGCAGGAGATACCAAAAATATTATTAGTATCTTAGCACAGTTATCTAAGAAAATCAATGAGCCAATCACACAAACAGAAAATTACATTTCTGAGGATGTGCTGTACACCAACTGTGCACAAAACATTTCCAGTTTGGCATATTGTATTGAATTTTTTTACCACTTTTACAAAATCACAGCAACTTCAGTTTAAAAAGAAATAACTGCAAATGACAAAATGGCTTGTGTAGCATTTTTGCAAGAATATATTTTTTTTTACAAAAGTGGAGTTCTCTTTTAAACAATGTAACAGAACCGGACCCCCGCTGCACTAGGGTATTTCCGTTAGACTCCCGCTTCCCTGTCCAAACACAGATCCACAGACACCACCACTGACCATACAAGACGAGACACACACGTCTTGGAAGGAAACCAGAAGATAGACTGCTTTATTTTAACATAGATACAAGATATATACACAGGGTGGGAAAATACACACTCAGTAACAGGAAACACATCAGCAGGCAGTCCCATTAGGGGGAAGGGCTTCCGGGAACACCCCCCACCAAACCAATACACAAACACATCCCATAATATTTTGCTCCCAAGCAAGACACACAATAGAACAATGGGATGCAGCCACATGGCAGTGAACAATGAACAACCCCCACACCCCACCTATACATGTCTACACAATAGCAGGACATTCCACCCTGTACCCCTAACAGGCACAGGGTGACTTATACATAAGAGGGATATGGGGAGCTGAGGCAGGGGTCTCCCCACCTCTCTAAAGGGGGCTGTGTTCCATGGGCCCCCCACCCAAAGTGACTCCCCTCACAAACAATATTTAAGGATTTCTTCAATGTAAAAGGTTGAGAAAGGCTGGCATGTACAGTCTTCACTTGGCTCTTGTTTGTAGGAGTTATTAAAGGATACGTTCACCTTTAGGAGCATGTTACACCCATTTTTAGGGTATAACATGCTTCTGTGTATCCACCTCCCGATGCCAGTGCTCTCAGCTTTGACAGTGGGCGGGGGATCTTTTCTTCGCACCCGCTGTCACAATTTGAAAGCAGCGTGGCTGTACAGAGCTCTGCCCACATGACCACATCATTCATTTACAGTTTCCTGTGAATGAATAGACTTCAAGTACTGTCAGCCATTGTTGATGGCCTGTAGTTCTAAAGAGACCTGGTAAACACTTTTGTACTTAATGGATCTTCATGCTCTCAAGTAACTGCCTGCGTGTATGGGAGGTATGAGCAGAAAGTGTACTGAGAGTCTACAGGATCCTGGCATTGCACCCATGATCTGATAATTGCAGGAGCAAAGCTTTACAGGATGCAATGCTAATAAATGCACATTTTTTTCACCTGCAAAAAGATGTGTATTTGTTTTTATTTTTTTAAAAAAAGGTGAACTTAAGCAGGCAACAGACCAGTTGAAAAATGTTCTATTGTTCAAAAAAACGAAATTAGCTCATATGATTGTGCCATCAATTGTTTCAATCTTCTAAAAAAACCCAGCATGTTTGATCAGGCGCTTTCGATTGCGGTACAATAATCGCATGTCGCAGCTGGCACACTAATGAAGCCAAAAATGAAGGATTCAACAATCGACATGAATTTAATTTAATCTCGTCTATGGCCAGCTTTAGCCTTTAGGTGCCCACTAGCTTTTACATTAAAATCTATATAACAGATGATTATTATATGTTCTACAATGTAGCACATTGTGCTATATCTAGGTGAAGGATGACAAAACTGTCAATAGGCAACATTTTATTTCAAGTAATCCAGACAGCACCTTTGTTGTATGGCAAATATGGAATATCTGTTATCAACACTGACCTCTGGCAAAAGGTAGAACTGACTTATAATTTAAGCCTCTCACTTCTGCTCTGACACGAAGATAATGCAAGTAACTACAAAATTAACCAAATGTACCCAAGCGCAATAACTCACATCCACCGATTAATTTGAAAACGATGTACTGCTGAATTATGTGTTCCCACAAGTGAAAATAACTTCAGTACATATGAATAGAGCCACGCAGTATTACAAAACTCAACCAGTGTTCATCAAACAATACAATATGCCCAAAGAATATGCTGATGGACCTCTTGTAAATTGTGCTTAGAAACAAAATATCTATGTGAACCTATACAAATGCCCATGTGTACTTTAACCACTTGAGCTCCTGAGGATTTACCCCCCTTAATGACCAGGCCTCTTTTTGCTACTCGGCGCTACACTAATTCAACTGATAATTGCGCGGTCATGCAATGCTGCACCCAAACGAAATTTACGTCCTTTTTTTCACACAAATAGAACTTTCTTTTGGTGTAATTTGATCACCTGTGCGCTTTTTATTTTTCACGCTATAAACAAAAAAAGACCAAAAATTTTGAAGAAAAACAATATTTTTTACTTTCTGCTATAAAAAATATATAGTAAACTCAAAGTTGGTTATAAATTTTGGCCAAAATGTATTCTGCTCCATGTTTTTGGTAAAAAAAATCCCAATAAGTGTATATTGATTGCTTTGTGTGGAAGTTATAGCGTCTACAATCTATGGTATAAATACTGCAATTTACGCCATTTTTCTGCTATACAGCGCTGTGCTAGTTTAACGGACAATTGCGCGGTCATGCAATACGGTACATAAATGAAATTTACATCCTTTTTTTCCCCACAAATTGAGCTTTCTTTTGGTGGCATTTGATTGCCTGTGTGGTTTTTATTTTTTGTGCTATAAAAAAAAAGGCTGACAATTTTGAGGAAAAAAAAACAATATTTTGGACTTTTTGCTATAAAACAAGTCCAGTAAAAAAAAAAATGCAAAAATCAAATTTAGTCATAAATTTCTGCCAAAATGCATTCTGCAACATGTCTTTGCTAAAAAAAAAAAACAATACGTGTAAATTAATTGGTTTACGTGAAAGTTATAGAGTTTACAAATGGCGGGAAAGATACTGGGATTTTTAATTTTTATTTATACTAATAATCAGCGACATATAGCGGCAATCAGCGACATATGGTGGTGACCAGCGACTTATGGCGGGACTGCGGCGGACATTTTGACACTGGGGGGGAACTGACTTGGGGTCACTGACATCCCCAGTGACACCAATACAGTGATCAGTGAAAAAAAACCACTGAAACTGTACTAATGTCACTGGGGAGGAAGGGGTTAACATTTTTAGAATTTGCTGTGTAAGGGGAGTGTTTTACTAGGGGGTGGGGGTGTGTACTGGACGGGGGGAGGGAGGGGGTAGCTGATCGAGGGAGAGAAACTCTTCTCTCCCTCTGTAGATTGTCCGCGAACTGTCACAGAGCAGGCTGTGTGTAAACAATGCAGCCCTGCTCTGTGTCAGTGATTACCGCTCATCGCGGGAAAACGGCCGGTAAAAACCATCCGTGACCCGGCGGTGGAGACCCGCTGCTGACACCCACGGGACAGGCAGGGAGGCGCACGCCCCCTACCTGTTTTGAAGGCAGCCATTTTAAAACGTGCTTTTGCCTACGAGCACCGCCCTGCCACCGTTTAAATGCGGTGGCTGGGCGGCATGTGGTTAAATGTGTATGCACAACAACAATGACAGTTTCAATATTAATTGTTTTCAAATGTGAAAGAAAAACAGAAAAAAAAATACAAAAATTGTTATGACGTGTCCCAATGGTTTATCCATTTGTAACACTTTATATACCCAATATTCCAATATCTGTAGGTTGATAATTTTCATTTCCATCAAACAATGGGGCATCCTTACGTTCCTAACACATTATCTAGCCCATATCAGTATAGATAGCCAGTATGATATTTTTCCCCATTGAGATCTGATGTGTTTTCAAAGTGTTCCTTTATTTTTTTGAACAGTGTGTATTGAATGCAAGTAACTACTAACACATGAAATTATCCATGTTACAGGGCAAGAGGTGAGATTTAGATTATTATAGATGCCCATCAGTGATCAGTTCTCTTTAAAAGGCACTTTGCTTGTTGCCTAGCACTTAGCTGCGTCTGCCCTCTGTTCATTGGCATGTTCTGATGACTTCAATGCCTATGCTGATAAGGGAATTTATATAGACAGATATTCATTTCAAATCAGTAATTTATGTGCTATGGCCTGATAATGGACATGTAGACATGTTAGTAACATTGTAGTAACTCAATCAGGTTAGCCACAAATGTAAACAGTACTGGTCTGGAGTTATCACAACCTTCAATAATGTAATGGGTACCTCGCTAGACATTGACCGCATAACTTGCATTTTTGGTCATTTTGATTCCTCCTTTCTGGATGAACAGGAATCTCTACCATTCCAGATTGTTGTTTTCTGCATGCAGAATGTAAGCCATAAAATAGGTCTCCACACAACTCTTACCCCCCCATCCTCCCGGTTATGTGGTTACAAGAACTGAATAGGTGTACAACTTTAGAGGAACACACTCACTTCCTACATAGTACACATAAATTTGAACATACCTGGTCCTGCTGGCAGCATATTCTATTGTCACCTAAAGTATACAAATGAATGCACTAAGACCTCAACTCCTAGGTTCTTTTCCTAATTACATTCATTGAATACAATGAACTTCATGGGCGGTATAACAATGCAATCTTACCTATTGAATTCTGAATGATTTTGACATGTTCTTTTTTAGTATGTACATCATAAACCTTAATAAAAAAAATATCTGCTTGGCAGAAACTTCAGTTAACGCTTAGGTTTTATTTTTGTATTTATTCTTTTTTAATGTTCTCATTCTACTCACCATCTTTTGGTAATTCTTCATAAAGTCCTTCCTGTTTTCTAACTGGTTGATCCAGGATACATTCATAATCATCCCCATCTTCTTCTTCTTCCTCCACCCTTGGTGGAGGATCTGGAATAGCTTCATACTCATCATCTGAGATAGGCTGGGGGACAATAATGTCTTCATATGTCTCTTCCTCAAAACCTGATTCATCTGCATAGGGAACAGGAGCCATCATCATTGGTACTTTGGGAGGGACCATTGGAGGTGCTTCATAGTCAGGATCCTGTAATATAAAATGAAAAAGATGTGAAGAGTATAATAACAGGATGTAGAAGATTCCATATTTAATATTAAAGTTTATGTAGATTTATTTACATCCTCTTCAGCAGGTTGTGAAGTCACTATGGAAACACGTGGAACTGGAACTGGAAGTGGAAGTGGAACTTCTTGACTCTGAGACACTTCAGTTTCTACATTCTCTTGAACCTACAACAAAATGAACAGTTTACATCTAAACTCCAGTCTTACCTTGTATAGTTTTTTCAGGCTCTTCTGTACAGACACTGCTTTCTCTGAGCTTCCCCTAGTGTGTATTAAAGGTGGCAGTAAATCAGATGCACAAACCTAGCTCTTGGATGGAGGATACTCACTGTCATCTGTCTCTTTCCTCCCCAGCCTGACTATCCCTGACCCACCCCTTTCATTTATTGGATTTCAGTTCTGTCACTTATGGAGGCCCAGCATTGCATGTGGGCCTTACCAAGAATGAAAATAATGCAAATGCAGCCTGCCTATGAACACTCACTCCTCCACACTGACATCCCTTCATCAATGCAAATATTTTTATGTCACAATGGGAGGAGTCTGTCATCTGTCCCCTGAAGACATGCCGTCACACAAAATGCATTAATCGGAGCTACACGTGCTGACGTCATGGCACCACTTCTGGTTTTTGGATCAGTGGCCATACCAGTGAGTTTGGTTGCTTTTACTCTGTATTATCTCTATGCTGGATATGTATGTGATACTGATCCAATTCAGTCTAAGTGGCTTGTTAATATTGACTTTTACCTTTTTAGCTGCTTGCCACCCATCCATAGTAGTTGTATTGCAAGCAGGCAGCAGTATCAGGCTGGGTGAGGTACTTGAATGCCACGATCTTTCTTCTGGGTTCGGGGACGTGCCTCCTGCCAACTCGTGCTGTGATTGGACACACCATGAGTTTTGCAGCTGATTTCAGCCAGTAATTTTGGGTGAAGTCAGCTGATCCACTGTGTCCAATCACACACAAAGTTCTGTGTTTACAAAACAAGCAACAGTGATCTGGCTGTTTATTCTCATTGCAATGTAGGTAGAATAAACAACCATATAGAAAAGCAAAAGCAGTACATATAACACACATTACATATTGTTAGGCACACAGTTAACCCTTTGATTGCCCCTAGATGTTAACCCCCTCCCAGCCAGTGCCATTAGTACAGTGACAGTGTTCAGTATTAGCACTGGTCACAGTATTAGTGTCACTATTGATGTCAGTGTCAGCCAGTTAGTGTACCTCCCAGCCAGCATCAGCTAGGGCCAGATTGCCCGCCACACTATCATAGTCCCACTATAAGTCACTGATCACCACCATTACTAGTATAGTATCATACCTGTGTAAATTCCAGTATATATACCATAGTTTATGGATGCTAAAACTTTCACACAAACCAATTAATATACACTTATTGGAATTTTTTACCAAATATATATAGCAGAATTTTGGCCTAAATTTACGAAAAATTCGATTTTTTAAATTTTTTTATTGGATATGTTTTTAACAGAAACTAGAAAATATTGGGGTTTTTTTTCAAACTTTCTGGTATTTTTTATTTATATAATAAAAAACCCCATGGTGATCAAATACCACCAAAAGAAAGCTCTATCTGTGTGAAAAAATTATAAAATGTCATATGCATACAGTGTTGTATGACTGCTCAATTGCCGGTTAAAGCAGCACAGCACTGCATAGCAAAACATGCTCTAGTCATAAAGGGGGTAAAACCTTTCAGAGGTCAAGTGGTTAAACAAATAATGCACTACATGTGATTTCGGTTTCTATGGCTCCATATGGTGAGCTTCTTTCCACATAGTAACTGTGCACTGATAATTGCCCCCTGGTGGTGAGGAGTGCTATGATCTGAAATTACCAGAAGCGGACCTGAGCTGGATTATAACATTTTACCATGAGCTCTGTGCTGCTCTCTTTTGTAGCTTACTGTTCGGTGAATGCATGGTGGTGGAGGCTGGTGGCACACATGGTGATACTTATGTGGTATTTTTACATGTTGGCGGAAGACAAACGGACACAGATTGATGAAGCAGTGGACTTTTGTTTAAGGACACATACTGAAAGATTGAAACACATTGTTTTTGCTTTTGTTTTATTTATTGTTTGTGTATGTTTTTGCCTTAGTTTTATTTATTCTTTGTGTATGTTTTTGCTTTTGTTTTATTTATTTGTGTATGTTTTTGCTTTTGTTTTATGTATTGTCTTTGTTTGATAATATTAGTAATTAAATTTGTTTCATTTGGCACTGCACATTTCACACCTATTTATTTAGAGGGGTTTTGTATATTGACCTTGTTTGCTAGCTGCCAGCACTTTCTAGTGCTAACATTTTATTATATTGTACTTCTCTTTACTCATGCAAGACAGGAGAAAGATGATACTATGTATGCTCCAGACTGCTTTGTCAGAGCTCACACAGGGCTGTAAACCCCTACACCAACCCCATGTGACAGAACTAGTCCAATCAGGGGAGGTAGAGGATGAGTGAGTCACAGGTTTACCCAAACTTGGAACTGCTGGATATATCATTTTGCTTCTTGTGCCCAAGCTGAGCAGCAGGGGAATGAGAAAAGGTGAGTATATGCTGCTAGGGGAGGGGGTATTTTGTAAGATTTTAATTATTATCTCAACTATTATAATACGGTAAGCAGTATTATTTTTTTTTTTTAATGTCTTACCTCTTTTTTTACTTGTTCTTGTCGCTCCACCTTATCTCTCTTCTGTCGCCTTGCTCTCTCTTCTTCTGCTTTCTTTTGGTTTTCTTCCTCTGCTGTCTTGGCCATGTTTTCAAAACGTGATCTTAGATTCTGAGCACCGCTTGTCACTTAAAAAAAATAATTGCTGTTATTAGGATTTCACTGTAAAAAGAATACTACACAACTCTGTCTTTTTTTTGCAGCCCTCAAGCATAAATGTGATCCGAGTACAACATATACACTCTGATATGGTAATGGTATGGAAATGATAAAAATCAGAAAAATAATGCATAGGCTCTTCAACACTTTACCTATAAATGTTAGCATCCAGTTATATTCTGTGTATCTAAGAAAGAACCCAGGCCTTTTTTGAAGCAATCCACTGAGCTGGCCAGAACCAACTCATGAGGGAGTCTATTCCACATTTTCACAGCTCTTACTGTGAAGAAACCTTTCCATGTTTGGAGATTAAATTTCTTTTCCTCCAGACGTAAAAAGTGCCCCTTGTCCTCTGTGATGACCTCAGGGTGAATAGCTCTACACCGAGTTCACTATATGAACCACTGATGTATTTATACATGGAGATCATAAAACCCCTTAATCTCCTCTTCTCAAGAGAGATTAAATTCAGTTCCTCTAATCTTTCCTCATAGCTGAGCTCCTCCATGCCCCTTATCAGTTTGGTTGCCCTTCTCTGTGTTTTCTCCAGTTCCCCAATGTTCTTTTTATGAATTGGTGCCCAAAATTGAACTGCATATTCCAGATGAGGTGTTATTAATGATTTATACAGGGAAAAATTATATCTCTCTCTCTGGAGTCTATACCTCTTTTAATACAAGAGAGAATTTTGCTCGCATTAGAAACCGCAGCTTGGCATTGCATGCCATTATTAAGCTTGTGATCTACCAGAACTCCCAGATCCTTCTGCATCATTGATTCCCCTAGTTGTACCCCCCTAGTATGTATGATGCATGCATATTCTTAGCCCCCAAGTGCATAACCTTACATTTATCAACATTAACCACATTTGCCACATAGTTGCCCAATTAAACAGTGCATTGAGGTCGGCTTGTAGGTTGGAGACATCCTGTAAGGACGTTATTCCACTGCACAGCTTGGTGTCATCTGCAAAAACTGAAATGGGATTTTTAATTCCAGACCCTATATCATTTATAAATATATTAAAAGTAAGGGTCCCAACACTGAACCTTGGGATACACCACTAACAACCCTAGACCATTCAGAGTATGAATCATTAACCACTACTCTCTGAGTATGATCTTTTAGCCAGTTTTCTATCCATTTACAGTACATACTTATTTTTCCAAGCCTGTAGACTTTACCTTACACATTAGCTGTGCAAAATTCAAGTATACCATGTCCACAGCCACCCCTCTGTCCAAGGTTTTACTCATCTCCTCATAAAAAAAAATCAGATTTGTTTGACAACTTCTATCTTTGAATTCATGCTGTCTGTTGCTTAAAAGAACTCATCTATGTGGTCTTTTATTAAACTCTCCAGTATCTTCCAACTATACATGTTAAACTAACAGGTCTATAATTACTTGGTAAAGATTTTGATCCCTTTTCAAATATAGGCACCATATTGGCCTTATGCCAAGCCAATGGTACTATGCCAGTCATTAAAGAATCCCTAAAAATTAGAAACAATGGCTTTGAAATGACAGAGCTCAATTCTTTAAGGACCTGTGGGTGTATTCACCTATATTCAGTCTAAATATTTCTGGATCATATCAGTTGTGAGCCAATGTGGATCATCAGGGGCTGTATCAATATCATGTCCATTATGGACAAGAGCTCCCCCATGCTGCTTTGTATACACAGAGCCGAAGAAGGTATTTAATACATGTACCTTCTCTTTGTCCTCAGCCACCCACTCTAAATTATTTTGTAAAGGGCCTACATGCTCGGACATAAGCTTTTTACTATTCATATACTTGAAGAATTTTTGGGAGTTTGTCCTGCTATCTTTTGCAATCTATCGTTCGTTTTCAATTTTTTGCGGCCTTTATTTAATTTTTATATATTCTGTTATATTCTTTGTAATGTTTAAACAATGATAGCATTCCTTCATTTTTATATTTAATAAAAGCTCTTTTCTTATTATTTATAGTTTTTTTATCTTTGGTTGTAAGGCACATAGGTTTGATTTTTTTTAGCCTTTTAAACTTGTTGCCCATGGGAATATATTTTGCAGTGTGTCTTTTCTAGAGTCTTTTTTAAGAACTCCCATTTCTGTGTTGTGTTCATCGATGCCAATATTCCCACCAAGTCTAAGTCTTGGAGAGCAGTTCTCAGCCCTGGGAAACTTAGCTCTCTTAAAGTTGGGCGTTTTTATTTTTCACGTATGTGCTTGTTGTTTACAGCTAACAATAAATGAAATCATGTTATGGTCACTGCTATCCAGATGTTCATTTATTTGGACATTAGTAATAAGCTCAGCATGGTTTGAGATTACCAGGTCCAGCAGAACATCATTCCTAGCTGGGGCCTCTATGAACTGTACCATAAAATTGTCCTGTAGTAGGTTTATACATTTTTGCCCTTTAACTGTTCCTGCAGTGCCATTACTCCAGTCAATTTGCAGGTAGTTAAAATCCTCCATTGTTATTACTGTCCCAGCCCTTGCAGCCCTCTCGATCTGTTCAAAAAGCTGAGTCTCCACCTCCTCATTAACACTGGGTGGCCTATAACAAACTCCAATGATTACCTTTGTAGTACGAACCCCCATGTGCAGTTCCACCCATAATGCTTCAGCCTCATCACACTCTCCATCAACTAGGTCAAGTTTCACACTCACTCTGAGATCACTTTTCACATAGAGATAGACACCACCATCTTTCCTATTTACCCTGACTCTCCGAAAGAGAACAAAGACAGGAATAGTAATGGCCCAGTCATGTGAAGAATGAAGCCAAGATTCAGTAATACCAATTAAATTATAGTTCTCCTCATGCACCAAAGCTTCCAACTCACCTATTTTGCTTGGCAAACTTCTGGCATTGGTGAACAAACACTTTAATTCATTGGCACCTTTTGCACACGTATTTCGCATATTTTTTATTTTCATACAAATGGTACCAATTCCAATGATAGTTTGTAAAATGGGCACCTTCTTTTCACCTGCCATAGCCCCCCCCCCCCCAATCTTTCCCCATTCCACCCATCAATTAGGACTGACCCCTGTCTGATCTGTTTGCCCCATTACAATCTAATTCTCCCTCCCCCCTTGATCCTAGTTTTACTACTCCTCCAGCCTCCCCATAAACTTCTCCCCCAGCACAGCAGACCCCTTTCCATTTACGTGCAAACCATCTCTAGCATATAGGTTGCACCCCAATGAAAAGTGCTCTAGAAACCCAAATCCTTCCCTCTTACACCATGTCTTTAGCCATCCATTTAGTTCTCCAATCTCCCCCTGTCTTTCCTGAGTTGCACATGGCACAGGTACTATTTCAGAGAATATCACCTTGGAGGTCCTTCCCTTCAACTTATAGTCTAGTTCTTTAAATTGATTCTTCAGGAGCCTCCACCTTCCATGTACTCCATCATTGGTTCCAACATGGACCAAGACAGCTGGGTCATGCCCAGCCCCTCCCAGTAATTTATTAACCCGGTCCACCACATGCCAAACCCTGGCATCAGGGAGACAGCAAACCATTCGGTTGAGGCGTTCCTGACGACAAATATTCTATCAGTCCTTCTGATTATAGAATCCCCTAATAATAATAGTTTATTTTAGTTTTCTTAAGCCTAGTACACAAGGTCAGAAAATTACAAAAAATACCAGTTTCAAAGCTTTCATATGATAGTCTGATCTTTAGTACACAGATTTCATCTGAAATTATTTGAAGGGACAAGCACAAACATGTTTCTTATACGATACCAGATTATACAATTAAAGGTTTAATCAGCACAGTTTGCGGCCAAAAATACAATACAAATACATTATAATACATGACATCACTTCTGAATTTTTATTCTGTCCTATGCAGGACTGCTGATAGAAACCATGGGGCCCCATACAGCCAACCTGACAGGGCCCTCCCCCTTAAAAAAAACACAGTTTACTATGCTTCAGCTATGAATAAACACAGCGAGTGATCAGTACTGATCACTCATTGTGTTCATTCAGGAAACAAGGGCTGGTAACATATTTACCGGGCCCTTCCCCCACTCTTCATCCTCAAGGATCCTATTATGTGCTTGCAGCTGCAAGTGGAAGGGAGAGGAGGGAAGCTGAAGCACTGTGGAGGTGGGAGCACACGGGGTGGGGCCTGGGCAGTAGGGGGAAATGTATAGTGCAAAGGGTGGGTGATGGGTGTGGTGAGTGGCAATTACTGGAAGTGATCCCCTGTAGTGCTCTCTCTGCAGCAGCTGCCAGCAGGAGGGAGAGGAGAAGAAGCCAACTTTCAGTTGCTGCAGAGAGAGAGGCTTACAGGGGATCGAATCCAGTAATTGCCCCCCGCCGTGTTGATCACCCTCCCTGCCCACATCTGATTCACCCAGCTGCCTGGGCCCTCCTGCTGGCCTGGGCTCCGTACAGGTGGACTGGTGGTCCCCCCCTTACCCACGGCCCTGCTCCTATGAGACTTTTCGTAACTGTTCATTATCAACCTTTTCATTATCAATATGAGACTAGCGTGCAAAGAAAATAAAAAGGACGATCATTCATCCAATATTCTCATTATATGTACGAGGCTTAAGCCTTCTTATAACACATGAATTGCTTCAATGAGTTACTGCTGACTGAGTCATCCAGTTGTGTGTACAAATTCATTGTGAGCTATTGAGGTCTGTAAACAATGCCTATTACTTTGAAGTAAAAAAAAAAAGGAGGGTCTGTAAAAGAAGCCCAAAGCTCTAGCTGTTGCTTCAAAATGAGAATACAAAATATTAATATGCAAAATTTCATTTTTACCTAACTAAAATAATAATAATAATAATACAAAAGTAAAATAAGTAATCCTACCTTAACTAATTCCTTATGAGTATAACATATTCAATGAAAATACAAACAAATTAGTAGAGTTGACAGAGAAGAATTACATATTTAGCAATAATATTTACAACATTACAATTACTATAGAATTATTTTCTTCTGTTATACTACACTGCTTTGATTTCAGGAACATAATACAATAATGCACAGGCACATAAAGGGCATATTTATAATTCAGTAATGATGACATTAACCAAATATTCACTGCAGGTAAATCTTACTGGTGCATTTGTTTTAAGATAAAGGGAAAATGTAACCACCCGTGAATGTTTGGTGTCACATTCACTGCTTTATAAATATTCATGTTAGCCTTATTATGATTGCTAATATTTATACTCATAGCGTTTGGTTTGTTTCCATAAACAGTCAAATTCCTGTAACTTACTGGCCTCCAGGGGCTGTGTTTTCTGGTATACAGAACTTGGTGTTTCAATGTCAGCAAACCCTGAAGCAGACTGTAAGGACAAAACACATAAAAAGGGGTGAGGTACGCATACACAATTGGTCTTTTTCTTTAAAAAAAACTGTATTTGCAGATTCCCTGTACTATATATGTCAAAGGCAGTGATAAAGGGCACCAGGCCATTTAAAACAGATTAAGAAATAACTGAGATCTGGACATAACTTTACCAGTTGAGGTTCTGATGACTGGTTGAGGTCTACAGCCATCACTGTAAATCCACCACATTGTGGCATATTTGGACATAAGCATTCGTACCTTTTGTATTGTCTAATGTATTGATCCCTTTATGACAAAGTTTCTAATTCATCAGATGATCCTATATTTCTTAGAGTAAACCTGTCATGAAAGAAACAAGCTGCCACTGATGACCTCCTTCTGAAGGTTCTGATAGTTGCCAGGCACATTGTCTTTAATTCTTTAATTGACATGGAAGGAAATGCAGGTCAGGACAGTTGTACTCAGCATTCCTATTCCAGGGTGGTGACTCAAAGTACTAAAGCAGAGTGACATCCTGGAGAAGGCCAGTAATGGCAGCTATTATTCTTCTCACATGACAGGTTTCCTTTTTAAGGTAGAAACGGGTTTCTTTTGAATGTCTCATTTGTCTATATGTGTGGAATTCTGTATATAGCTCAAAAAACACATCACTTTTCAGTCATGCACTGTGATCATATGGACTCAATGGAGAAAAGAGCAAAAAGCTCACTACATTTCATTCTTCATTGTACCAGAACAATATACAACGTGGCTTTTCTTTTGAGTCATGCCTGCTGAAAAAGAGTGGATTCCAAAATACTCTATTTGCCTAACAGACACCTAGCTGGGAGGTGTGGGGTTGGTATCATTATTATCAACACACATAAATAATGTCACTTGGCCATTCTATCCCTTTTACAATATTTAAATACAAAGTAAGCATTGGTTTATGGGTGTAATTAAGATACTAGGTCAATAGGACAACCTGAGATTAGAATTGTTACAATTTGACAAACAAAGAAAACCTTTCTAACCAGTCATTACTGGATAGTAAACAGTACAATCTGATCTCCTCACCTTGTCCACACGGTCAGTCTGTACTCCAAATCGCCCTCCAAACCCTTTGGCATAATCTAAATGATCAAAATAATTTTCAGTTTTTGAAATTTAACCACTAGCCTACAGGGTACTTATACCCCCTTCCTGCCCAGGCCAATTTCCAGCTTTCAGCGCTCTCACACTTTGAATGAAAATTGCGCGGTCATACAACATTGTACCCATATGACATTTTTATAATTTTTTTGTGACAGATGGAGCTTTCTTTTGGCGGTATTTAATCACCTCTGGGTTTTTTATTTTTTCTTAAACAAACCAAAAACCACAGAAAATTTTGAAAAAAAAATGTTTTTCTTAGTTTTTGTTATAAAATTTTGTAAATAAGTGATTTTACTCCTTCACTGATGTGCACTAATGAGGCTGCACTGATGTGCACTGATAGGTTGCACTGATGGACACTGATAGGTGGCAGTGATTGGCACTGATGAGGAGGCACTGGTAGGTGGTACTGATGGGCATTGACAGGCATCACTGATGAACACTGAAAGGCAGCACTGATACATGGCACTGATATATGGCACTGATAGGCGGCACTGTTAGGCGGCACTGACTGGCACTGTTAGGCGGTACTGACAGGCACTGTTAGGCGGCACTGACAGGCACTGTTAGGCGGCACTGATGCACACTGATAGGCAGCACTGACTGGCACTGATAGGCGGCACTGACTGGCACTGATAGGTGGTACTGATTGGCAGTACTGATTGGCAGCACTGATAGTTGGTACTGATTGGCATTGATAGGTGGCACTGACTTCACTGATGGGTGACACTGAAAGGCAGCTCAGATGGGCACTGATATGTGGCATTGATGTGCACTGGTAGGCACTGATATGTGGCACTGATGTGGCACTGATGGGCACTGGCATGAGGCACTGATGAGCACTGACAAAAGGCACTGACAGGAGGCAATGCTGGGGCTACACTGATCATCAGGGCATACTGATCATCTATGCCCTGATAATCAGTGTACATGTCCCCTCCGCGGAAAGCCGATTACCGGCTGTCCTCTCCTCTGGAGCTGTCAGCGTGACAGCTAAAGAGGAGAGAAATGCCGATAACCCGCATTTCCTTGTTTACATGTGATCAGCTGTGATTGGACACAGCTGATCACATGACCGAGCCGACATCTTCGGCTGTTTCCATGATCGGTGATCCGCTGTGTCCGAGGGACACAGCGCACCGCCGATCGCCGTGCTGCGCGCTCCCTGAGCCGCGCATGCGCAGTGAGAATGGGAGGACATCATATGACGTCCTCCCAGAACAGGAGAACCACCTTGCGCCCGTCATATTACTATATGGCGGGCGGGAGGTGGTTAAAATAGAGATTGCTGCCAAGAAACTATCTTCTCATCTCCTAACAGCAGCCAGGAGAACCATTCCCATGCATAGGCTTTCCACTACGCCTACTACATGGTCAGAATTGGTTAGGGTTGTTGCTGAGATTAGAAGAATGGAGTACCTCACTGATATGCATGCTAGTTTTTTCCCCCTTGGGAACCATGGGATCTTTACATTTCCGATGTGTCTGCTCAGATGTCTGATGTTCCTAGCTAATCCACTGTTATGCACTGACATTCTAAGTGTCTGCATTTCATCGATGAACCTGTTTTCTTTCTTCTTTGTTGATTTGTGACTGTTACTACGAACTCTATGCAACCTTATGTTTGTTGTATGCCTTTTAAAACCCAGTAAAAACTAAATAAAAAAAAAAATAGTGATTGCATCACAATGTTTAACCACTTGAGCTCCTGAGGATTTACCCCCCTTAATGACCAGGCCTCTTTTTGCTACTTGGCGCTGCACTAATTCAACTGATAATTGCGCGGTCATGCAATGCTGCACCCAAACGAAATTTACTTTATTCCTTTTTTTCACACAAATAGAGCTTTCTTTCGGTGGTATTTGATCATCTGTGCGCTTTTTATTTTTTACGCTATAAACAAAAAAAGGCCAAAAATTTTGAAGAAAAACAATATTTTTTATTTTCAGCTATAAAAAATATATAGTAAACTCAAAGTTGGTTATAAGTTTAGGCCAAAATGTATTCTGCTACATGTTTTTGGTAAAAAAAATCCCAATAAGTGTATATTGATTGCTTTGTGTGGAAGTTATAGCATCTACAAACTATGGTATAAATACTGCAATTTACGCCATTTTTCTGCTATACAGCACTGGGCTAGTTTAACGGACAATTGCGCGGTCATGCAATATGGTACATAAATGAAATTTACATCCTTTTTTTCCCCACAAATTGAGCTTTCTTTCGATGGTATTTGATCGCCTGTGCGGTTTTTATTTTTTGCGCTATAAAAAAAAAAGGCTGACAATTTTGAGGAAAAAAAAACAATATTTTGGACTTTTTGCTATAAAACATGTCCAGTAAAAAAAAATATGCAAAAATCAAATTTAGTCATAAATTTCTGCCAAAATGCATTCTGCGACATGTCTTTGCTAAAAAAAAACCCAATACGTGTAAATTAATTGGTTTACGTGAAAGTTATAGCGTTTACAAATGGTTTTTTTTATACTGATAATGGTGGCGATCAGCGAATTATGGCGGCGATCAGGGACTTATGGCAGCGACCAGTGACTTATGGCGGCACTGCAGGACTGCAGCGGACATTTTGACATTGGGGGGTACTGATTTGGGGTCACTGACATCCCCAAAAACACTAATACAGTGGTCAGTGCAAAAAAAAAAAAACTGACACTGTACTAATGGCAATGGGGAGGAAGGGGTTAACTTTATTTAGCAGGGAAGGGTTATAGGAGTGAGGGGAGTGTTTTACTAGGGGGCGGGGGTGTGCGCTGGGCGGGAGAAGGCTGATCGAGAAAGAAAAACTGTTCTTTCTCGATCAGCTCATCCTCGAGCTGTCAGGGAAGTGACAGACAGCACAGCTACTGCAGCTGTGCTCTCTGTCACTGTTTGCCGCCGATCGCGGGACATAGCCGATAAGGAGCGGCTGTGACCCAGCGACTGACATCTGCGGCAGAGAACTGCGGGACAAATAGGGCGGCGGCGCGCCTCGCGCGCGCCCCCTATTTGTTTACAAAACACACGTCTTAAAACGTGGTTTTGCCTGTGAGTGCCGCCCTGCCGCCGTATATGTACAGTGGCTGGGCGGCATGCGGTTCAGATTTTAGGTTTTGTTCAGATGGATGATGGCACCTGTCCTACATGCGTGCTGCCATTGTTTTGGCATCTGCATCCACCCTAGCTGTTTAGACATGAGCCATGAAGGAGCAGCTGCTTGACCCCAAAAACATACTATTTATGTTAGCATCCACCTCTGTAGACTCTGTACTCCTGAGCTGGGGCTGTACTCAGCAGAGGCTAAGGTAACAATTCAGATTGTCCTGGAATATGCACTTCTTGCTGCCTTCAATGGACCGGGGTAGTCCAACGTCACTGGATACATAGAAAACAAAAAGAGGGCGCACCAGCCTAGTGCATTATCATAAAAAATATTTATTAAAAGGATAAAAAGTATCATACTCACAATGGACAAAGGCACATCACACTAAACAGCGGTGTCCAATCCACACTGCAACTAAGTCCAAAAAATGGAACCCTGGACTTCCAACTGGCTAACGCGTTTCGAGGACTCAGCCTCTTCCTCAGAGCCAACACACTAAGAGTCTGCACCTCTCTACGCATTATTCATTTGGAAGTCCAGGGTTCCATTCTTTGGACTTATATGCAGTGTGGATTGGACACCGCTGTTTACTGTGATGTACCTTTGTCCTATATGTCTATTATGAGTATGATACTTACTTTTTATCCTTTTAATAAATATATTTTATGATAATGCACTAGGCCAGTGTGCCCTCTTTTTGTTTTCTTTGTATTCAGTAGACTGCCTGCATGAAATTAGGGGCAAATACAAACCCCAAAACAAAGGAAGCCTGCATGCAGGACGGGTGCCAAAGCACAAAGCCTTAGAATATCAAGCAAAATGTATAAATGACACTTCAATGGGCACTTAACCTGTGATTTATTATTTATTATATGGTATGCACACACATACAAGTTATTTTCCCATATCTACTTATAGAATAAGAAGACCTTCTTTCTCTTTTGTTAGATCTTTGCAGTTTATTGGAGGTGTAACTATCGTACAATATCAGGTTGGTCATGGACTAGTAGCAAAAACATGGCTACAGTAATATGGGTGTGCCCTATACAAATAGGAAGCAAAGCATATGGCAAATACAGCACAAAGCAGACAGAGAGGAGACAGTCATAGGCTCTTTAGTTGTAAACTGTCAATAGAAATAATATCAAACTAGATTCAGTACATACCGTGCCATGCACATTATGATAGTAGAAAGATGTTTGTGCATTTTTAAATTTACTGTAGCCGGCTCCAGATCTTGGAGTATTAACTGCTTCTCTAATCAAACCAGTTCAGAGCATTTGTTAGAGGTACTGTAGACATCATTAACTGGTTACCCTGCTTTAAGGGGTAGTAAAGTTTTTTTTATTCTGACTATGTTTCCTTGGTAATTATAAATGAAATCATGAAAAAGTGTAAGTTGCTTAGCCTGCATACTGATCCTCTGGCTTCCCAGCTTAATGAACCATGACTCTGCAGTAAGTATTAAGTTAGGAAGTTTACATGACTGCTTGTTCTAGGGCTAGGTCAATGACTCATTTAGAAGTGTAACTTAAGGATCAGTATGACAAGAATAAGTAACCGGAGCACATGTATTTCTCACATGATAGTTTCTGAGAAAGCTTTACATTTTAGCAAATAGAACTTATTAGTTCTGGCTGTCATTGGCGATTTCATATTTAAAGTTACCTATCACAAGGAGAGAAGGGTATGCTAGACTGAGAAAGAACTAACACACAAGTATAAATGTAGGACTTCCCCCATCCTCTGGAACTCACTACCCCAATCCATCAGACTGTCACCTACCCTCCTCACCTTTAGGCGCACCCTGAAAACCCATCTCTGCAGGGAAGCCTACCCCACCCTCACCTAACAGCCAATCTCCTCCACTCCTTCTACCACTCCATCCCCCACAGCCACTTCCTCCTGTACCACTATCCCCTCCCTCCTAGATTGTAAGCTCGAAAGAGCAGGGCCCTTGAACCCCTCATGTATTGTATTGTACTGTATTGTCTCATGTTCTGTCCCCCACTATAATGTACAGCGCTGAGCAAACCTTTTAGTGCTATATAAATACTGTATAATAATAAATAATAATAATAATAATATATGACTTCTTGATAGGGGCCAAGCACCAACATCCTGATCTGTTGGTTCTACATGTTACCTGTCTGAGATTCATGGGGCTGTAGCTGTTCCTTATGGCTCCAGCTGTGAGCAGATTTATCTTGTCTGTCTTTCTGTACTCCAAATTTCCCACCAAATCCTTGAGAATGATCTATTGAGGCCAAGATAAAAGTAGCAATAAAAGTGGAAAAGCTACATATTAATAATAAAAATAACAAAACACTAAATATATTATTTACTGATGTCCAGATATCATTTACAAAGTATTCTAACAGTAAATAGAATGAACCAATGTAGAAACTGGTTTTACTCTTTGAATCCATGCTGTCATTGCTAAATTATCAGCTGTGCAAAAGCAACAGATTTAAATCTCAGACTCTTTAGCAGTGATCTGTGCAGAGCCAGGAGATCTTCAACCTATTCTGTACATGGACACTACAAATAATATTTATTCACAATGGCCCTGAAAAAAATTAGGCCTCATGAACACTGGGCGTTTTTACAGCACCTGTTTTTGGCTGCTGACAGTAAATTCCCCAGAATGTTATCCTATGTGTCCATGTACACATAGGCTCTTAGATTGTAAACTCCAAGGATCAGGCCCTCCTAACCCTCTTGTATTGAACTATATTGTTGCTGTATTGTCTCCCTTTATACTGTAAAGCGCTCAGCAAACTGTTGGCGCTATATAAATCCTGTATAATAATAATATTAATAATAATAGGCTTTAATCAGCGTTTTCTGGCTGGAAAAAAAAAACCCAGAACTAGTGGGTTTCAAGAGTAGTTTTTTAGCTGTATAAATGCTCTAATGCTGGTAAATGCTGTAAAACGCAGCAAACAGGCATTTTTGAGCAGTTTTTCAGACCAATTTTTTTTTTTAAGGAATATTATTGAAAACAGACAATTTACTACAATAAACTCCTACTTTTCCCAGTCTGCTTTGCTTCTCTTGCTTCTGACATGTTTTGTGTGCAAGTGTTCTTTGCAGCTCCATTGTCTCATTTCTCATTCTACTTTCCTGCTCTTGCTGCTGACCTTTGCTGTGTGCAAATAGGAATATTTCCCAATGACCTTTGAAGGTCATTTCTCAGCTAGCAGGACTGAGTGCAAAAATTAATTTCCCAATGTCCTTTGCAGTCCCAATGACGTGCTCTATTTGCTCTTGTGCTCTCTCTGCTCTCAAAATGGTGATGAAACAACTACACAATGACTATTTCAAGGTGCATTGTGGGAAAGTGGGAGTTACAAATAGCAAAGTGGCGTGTTGTGGAAAAAAACGCTAACACGAACAAATGTGACTAAATGCGGAAAAATGCAGCTACATGCTAATGCAAAAATGTGGAAAAACTTGCATTTTTAAAGCAACTTTATACAGCTAATGCTACCACCATTTTTGAAATGCCCAGTGTGCATTAGGCCTTAACCACTTGCCCTCCATAGGATTTACCCCCCTTCCTGACCAGGCCATTTTTTTGTGTTACGGCGCTGCGTTACTTTAACTGACAATTGTGTGGTCATGCAATGCTGCACCCAAATTAAATTTACATTCTTTTTTTTTCTCACAAATAGAGTTTTCTCTTGGTAGTATTTTATTGCTTGTGCGGTTTTTATTTTTTGCACTATAAAAAAAAAAATAGCAACAATTTTGAGAAAAAAACAATATTTTTGAATTGTTGCTATTAAACAAGTCCAGTAAAGAAGATTAAAAAAATCAAATTTTGTAATACATTTAGGCCAAAATGTATTCTGCCACATGTCTTTGCTAAAAGAAAATCCCAATACATGTAAATTAATTGGTATACATGAAATTTCTAGTGTTTACAAATGGCGATTTATATACTGGGAATTTTTTTATTTTTTTATTTTTACTAGTAACGGCGGCGATCAGTGACTTATAGTGGGACTGCAGGACTGCAGCAGGCATTCTGACTCTGGAGGGAACTGACTTGGTGTCACTGACATCCCCAGTGACACCATTACAGTGATCAATGCTAATAAAAAGCACTGACACTGTACTAACGGCACTGGGCAGGAAGGGGTTAACATGTAGGGTGATCAAAGGGTTAACTGTGTGCTGTGTGTGTTTTACTGTGGGGCTGTGTGTTTGTGCTTCACTGCAAGCACACTGCTTTGAATGGCTGTGCTATGCACAGCCATACAAAGCAGTGTGCAGGAGCTGACAGGGGAGAGAAATGTTTTGTTTACAAACAGTTCCCCCCTGTCGGAGATGCTTGGCAATCACCGGCAAGAACCCGGTGATTGACAGCCGTTGCCTCGTGCGCCCCCTAACTGGAAATGCAAAGTCACGTATATATATAAATATATACATATATATACACTGTAGCAGTATTTCTGCTATAGGGTGGACGGTAAGCGGTTATAGTTATTATTACATTGTAATATCCATTGTAATGTTTCATCGTAACAATTAGGACAAAGCATGTACATTATTTGCCATCTACATGACAATTTAATTGTTTCTAAGGGAAAGATTCCTTATAATATACAGAAATAAAATGAAAATTAGAAGCAGAAGAAAGTGTTAAACTCCAGCATTATCTAAGACTTCTTTTTAATTCTTGATAGTACAGAAGGGTGAAAACTTTTTTCAGCCTTTTATTGATGATGGTGTGGGGAAAACAAGAGTGCCACACTAATGGTTAAGGAGTCCAAGAGTATTTATTTCATAACAAAATCCAAAGATAACAATCTAACATGTTCAGGAGCTGTACATTCCCCTTTGTTGGGGATCCTCTCCTCCAATAGTGTGCTGGTTGTGTAAAAGATGCAAGGCAGCTAGTTACCTAAAATTTAAAATCACACTCTTTCCACTTTCACAAGTCCACCATGCCATTCAATCAGCAGTTGAAGTCCTGATGAGAAGAATGTTATAGCCCTCTAAATTTGTCAGGTTCTTATCTTTAAATTTCTTGAAGAAATACTCTTTGACATCTTAACCTTTGGTGTGGAGCTTTTGTATTTGTTCCATTTTCCTGGATTAAAGAGCCACTGTGAATTGAAACCAGCTTTGGATCCAGTCCCTCTAACCTTCATTTTTTCAAAAGTTTTTTGTGCTCTCCTTGCCTCCCATTTTGCGGACAACATTATGTTAACAGAAAGTGAGAAGATATCTCCAGTGGGGACAAAGACAGTAGTAAGAACCTTTAAAAATGGAAACTGAACCACACCACTGCTAGGAGGTCCAGGTACAACTGTATCCTGATATAAGTCAGGAGGTCAATCCAAAAATTAGCCAAATTATTTTGGGGTTCAAAAAATGTTCCTTCTATCAGGGCTTGAAAACAATGCAAATAACCTAGAAATGAACCGGATCATAAACGTTATTTCTTCCAGAGTGATTACAAGCACAGACATTGTCAACAGCTGGTTTGACGGGTTATCTGGACCTTTTAGCAGTGGTGTGAGGCTTCAATTTTATTTTTTTTGCATTAGACTACAAGCAAAGGAGACCATATACACTCACCAGCCACTTTATTAGGTACACCTGTTCAATTGCATGGTAACACAAATTGCTAATCAGCCAATCACATAGCTGCACCTCAATGCATTTAGGCATCTAGACTTGGTGAAGACAACTTGCTAAAGTTCAAGCTGAGCATCAGAATGGGAAAGAAAGGGGATTTAAGTGACTTTGAGCATGGCATGATTGTTGGTGCAAGATGGGCTGGTCTATATATTTCAAAAACTGCTCATCTACTGGGATTTTTACACACAACCAACTTTAGGGTTTACAGAGAGTGGTCTGCAAAAGAGAAAATATCCAGTGAGCGGCAGTTGTGTTGACGAAAATGCCTTGCTGATGTCAGAAGTCAGAGGAGAATGGGCAGACTGGTTCAGGATGATAGAAATGCAACAGTAACTCAAATAACAACTCGTTACAACCAAGGTATGCAGAATACCATCTCTGACCACACAACTTATCAAACCTTGAAGCAGATGGGCTACAGCAACAGAAGACCACACCAGATGCTACCCCTGTCAGCTAAGAACAGGAAACAGAGGCTACAATTCGCAAAGGCTCACTAAAATTGGACAATAGAAGACTGGAAAAAGGTTGCCTGGTTTGATGAGTCACAATTTCAGCTTCAACATTCAGATGGTAGGGTCAGAATTTGGCATAAACAACATGAAAGCATGGATCCATCCTGCCTTCTATCAACGGTCCAGGCTGGTGGTGGTGGTGTAATGGTGTGGGGGATATTTATGTGGCACACTTTGGGCCCCTTAGTACCAACTCAGCATCATTTAAATGCCACAGCCTACCTGAGTATTGTTGCTGACCATATCCATCCCTTTATGATTACAGTGTACCCATCTTCTGATGGCTACTTCCAGCAGGATAATTCAGGAAGTAGATCACCACATCTCAATCCAATAGAGCTTCTTTGGGATGTGGTGGAATGGGAGATTCACATCATGGATGTGCAGCCAACAAATCTGCAGCAACTGCGTGATGCTATCATGTCAATATGGACCAAAATCTGAGGAATGTTTCCAACACCTTATTGAAGCAATGCCATGAAGAATTAAGGCAGTTTTAAAGGGAAAATGGGGTTCAACTCGTTACTAGCAAGGTGTACCTAATAACGTGGCCGGTGAGTGTAGATCCTCAAGGGTGTAGAAGCTGCCTACCCAGAAACCATAGTATTTGTATCAGTGTCAATACTTTAAGATTGCAATACCAATAACATAACCTTAATTATGTCAGGACACCAATACAGTGGTTTCAGAAAGACCCCTAATGCTGCAGAGTTACTGAAGAGACTAACAACTCGTTATGTGTCACATATCAGATATTGAATCTGACTTACAAATGAAGTTGTCAATCTTCACTTTCTATATGAATATTCACTTCCTTTAACCAACTATGTGAAAAGCAAATTCCTGAACACTTTGAACACCCAATTACAGTATGTGCAGCTGTTTTTCAAATTATCAGATAAATACAATGAATATTCAAACAGTTTATTTGGTGAAGATTTTCAGTGTATGTTTTAGTAAATCCTCCACATTATTTCTGTAATCACAATCATAAATCATAGATTCATGCATTTCTTTTTTACTATAATGGGTGGTCTACATACCTGTCTGAGACTGATGTGGCTGTACCTCTTCCTTGTGGCTCCAGCTGTGAGCTGATTTATCTTGTCTGTCTTTTTGTACACCAAATTTACCTCCAAATCCTTTTGAACAATCTGAAGACCATAAGTAAAAAATAAGTGAAATAAACTAATGGAATTCATGATGTGATTATTTTTTCACAGTTGCTCCATTGTCTACAGCAGTGGTGGTTAACTTATGAGCTAAAGAGGGCCTCAAATGTGGCCCCTGACATCACCAAAGAGCCGCACATAATGTTAGATACAGTATATGTAATGGTTGAGTGGGCTATCAGAAACTGAAGA
The DNA here is from genome assembly GCF_062004578.1 of Staurois parvus. NCBI lineage: Eukaryota > Metazoa > Chordata > Amphibia > Anura > Ranidae > Staurois > Staurois parvus. The sequence continues at coordinate 4,157,964 of NW_028318628.1, forward strand.
CCTAAAAGAGGACGTGAAGGTCAGAGAGTGTGGAAATGCTACATTGCTGGCTGGGGATATGCTACAGAAGGCAACACAAAGCTGAGATGGTTACATGGGGTTAGTAGAGATCAATGCTATTCCCACTGTTCCAACTACAGATTACTGAAGTCTGAGAGCTGCACAACATATACCAAAGGGCCACATGCGGCCCTCGGGCTGCACATTGGGCACCAGGGGTCTACAGTTTAGGCTGCAATCTGCAGAGGTGTGAATTAATGGTACACTCCAGTAAAAAGTAAAAATAAAGCTTTGAGATTTTCTTACTTTTTTACATACAGACATAGATAAAGCACACCAATTCATTCTACTCCCCTTTGTCAGTATTCTGGTAATCAGAGAACCTTTGCTTGCGATGTCAGAGGCCAGGTGTCGTTTTTTGTTGTTTTTCCCATGGAAAAGGTCTCACAGAAAAAATGTCAGTACTAAGACTTTTATTACAGTCATCAGGTTCACACTTGCCTTGGAAGTTTGAGGCTCCATGCTGACTAGCGGGTTTTTTTTTTAAGCTCACAAAACACTGGAAAATGCTGGATAAAAATGTTGGTAGTAGTGTATTTTTTCAGCATTTTAGGAGCGTTTAGAAGCGTTAGCATTTTATTAGCGTTTTTGCATTACATTTAGGGGGAAAAAAAGCCTGAATAAAAGATGTTAGAAGTGTTTTAGTAGTGTTTAGTAGCATTTAAAAGCATTTAGTGCTTTTTTTTCTGCCAGAAAAATGCTCCCAAAAACTCTACAAAAATGTTTTTTTTTCTGCTCCTAAACGCTGAAGCTTGAAAAACGCTATTAGCCTAAAATAGTGTACATGGACACATAAAATAACACTATTTAGCTTTTAGGAGCAGAACAAAAATGCTGATAACAGCTTCTAAGAGCTTAAAAAAAAGTATGCGTGGAGCCTATGGCTATGGTAATACAGGAAACAGAAATAGAGGAAGATGCAAGGCTCAGAGTTCAGGAAACGCACTCACAGTTAGCTACATGAAGGCTGACTGCAGGGGATTAGAGAACCTTTGGATTTTGAGCACTTTTTAAAAAAGATTTCTCCAATTTTTGTTTAGTAGAAAATGAAATTAGTGCAAAGCCATCGGTGGTCAGGAATACCAAATAAACCTGTTCACAATGTATTCTTAACCCCTTTCTGCCCAGTGTCATTAGTACAATATCAGTGCTTTTTTATTAGCATTGATCATTGTATTAGTGTCACCGGGGATGTCAGTGGCAGTTAGTTCCCACCCAGTTTCAGAATACCCTGCAGTTCCACTATAAGTCATTGATCGCCTCCATCACTAGTTTTATAAAAAAAAAAAAAATTCCAGTATGTATACCGCCATTTGTAGACGCTATAACTTTCACGTAAGTTAAATTTACATGTATTGGGATTTTTTTTAGCAAAGACATGTCTCAGAATACATTTTGTCTAAATTTTTTTTTAAATGTTTTTACTGAACATGTTTTATAGCAAAAAGTCAAAAACATTATATTTTTGATCGAAATTGTCGGTCTTTTTTTGTTTATAGAGCAAAAAATAACAAACACAGAGATGATCAAATATCACTGAAAGAAAGTTCCATTTGTGAGAAACAATTACATAAATTGAATGTATGTACAGCATTACATGCCCGTGCAATTGTCAGTTAAAGTAACGCAGCGCCGTATCACAAAAAATGGCCTGGTCAGGAAGGGGGGTAAATCCTCTGGAAGGCTAGTAGTTAAAGTAGTATTCCAGGTTTACATTGATTTTAAATAGTTTACATGGGCCTGATGCTGCAAAAGTATAGAACAGCAGACATAGCAGCTGCAACAGTTAGTAATGGAAATAGTTTGGGCCAGTCAAAGCAAACCTGGAAGTCTACTTTAAAAAACAGTGTCTATTTTTATTTGTAAAACATTTTCTTTTAGAGTTGCCCCAAATGTCATTAAAAAACTTGTATCATTTTATGGTGATTGCAAGATGACCTACCCCATACCTAAGGATTCTGATTATATAACCTTACATGAGTGTAATGTAGAATTGTACAGTCACAACATACTTGTTACAGTTTTTTTAGACCTAATTAAATCTTTTCTAAATTCTACAGTCATTCATCCTCACCTAATTATAATAACAGGACTGTATCTCCACACAAGTTGACATATCTGTAGAGGTCAACCTGTATTTAGTAGATTGTACCATCTGAGTGTATCATTATGATCAGCATTAGAATTGTCATATTCTCTGGATCCTTTGGTTGTCATCAATGCACCTATGCACATAAATCAATTGCTTCCAAAAGCAGCATCAAACAGCATGTTAATGTGTATGTAAACTCTATAAATGAACTTCTCTAATTTGCTCCCTTTTGGTGTTTTAAAAATACAATTGAAAGCGATTTTGTTATATCTGTATCTCATCTTTGTGACTTCTACCCAGTTCTGTGAAAAAGAGATGTTCTGTAGTACAAAAGGGGAAGTACCACTTTAAGTTTTTGTCCCCAGTTGAGGATTGGCACCTCTGGAGAGTGGGGGGGGGGCAGGTACACGACTTTGAGACAGGTACCCGCTCCCACTTCCACTGCGATTGCGTAAGGCAATTGGAAGTGGAAGTTGTCCTCCCCTCTCTCACCACGTAGTCTTCTGGGACACATGACAGGTCCCAGAAGACTTCAGAACCACTCACAAAGAGCAGCGCTGCTCGTGCATGCGCAGTGGGCACCTGGCTGTGGAGCCGCAAGCTGTCACAGCCATGTGCCCACACTGAAGATGCCGGTGCCAGGGAGAGAAGACGGCTGGTGAAACCAGTGGTGGTGAGGACACTGCTGGAGTGAGGGACAGGTGTCTGTATTTCAAAAGTCATCATCTACAGTTTTTGTAGCTGCTGACTTTTATTTTTTTATTAAATCAACTGTAACTCCGATATAAGTTGTCACCTTAGGACAGGAAGTGTGTTACTGGCAGGATCACCAAATGAAAAGAAGGGAAGTGAAAGCTTGAAAAATAAAAGAAAACCAATGTAGCAAACACATATGCTAATTGGTAAAATGCAATATATTGCATTTTGTTATTGGGTTTATTTATTACAGGTACTTCTAATGCCCATTCAATTTATATAGCACTTTACATATATATTGTACATTCACATCAGTCCCTGCCCTCAAGGAGCATACAATCTAACATTCATGCATACACATACTAGTATTAATTTATACAGGAGCCAGTTAACCTACCACCATGTCTTTGGAATGTGAGAAGAAACCGGTGTACCCGTAGGAAATCCACCAAGGCATAGGGAGAACATGCAAACTCCAGGCAGGCAGTGCCATGGTTGGGATTCGACCCGATGACCCTAGTGCTTCCAGGTGGCAGTGCTAACCACTTAGTTACAGTTTATACTGCCCATTAATCTGCAGGCTGTATACTGTACATTTTATTAAAGTGGTTGCAAGAAGGTAAAAAACCTTGAGCCTTTACATTCTATGCATGAAGGTAAAAAAATCTTCTGTGAGCCGCATCAACCCCCAGCTCCGTCAATACTTACCTGAGCTCCATCGCGATCCAGCGGTGTGCACTGGAGTCTCTGCTATCCTGGGACTCTTTCTTCTCATTGGCTGAGAAAGAAGCGGGAACCATTGGCTCCTACTGCTGTCAATCACAGCCAGTGAGCCAATGAGAAGAGAAAGGGGGCGGGCCGAGTCACAGCTCCATGTGTGAATGGACACATGAAGCAGTGGGTGACCCCAGAGCAAGTTGCTTGCTGTGGGGGCGCCCGACAGGAGGGAGGGCCCAGGAGAGCCTGCAGGGGACCCAAGAAGAGGAGGATCCAGGCTGCTCTGTGCAAAACCACTGCACACAGCAGGTAAGTATAGACATGTTTGCTATTTTTTTCTTACAAAAAAAGTAAGCCTTTAGAATCACTTTAATATCAGTTGCTCACCTTGCTGAGATGAATGTTGTTCCACAGAAGCCTTGTAGTCATATCCAAGTGCAGACTGAAAAAAACAACACTTTAAATGGACTGAATACTAAGGCAACATACAGTAAGGTACAGTACATTTAGCATTTTTACATAGTAATTCATTTTTTTACAGTCTTAAAAATTGGATGTAGGGGATAGGATTGAGGTCAACCCTATTTTTTTTAGCTGACTTTCACTGTGTATGCCATCATGAGATCAGATCTATGCTGTGACTCTTGTCAATTTTCCAGGACTGGAAGGAGGGACACTTTTTTAGAAATAAAAATATGTGTCTTTGCCACAACCTTTGCAGCCTTCCATTATATTGGAAGGAAAAAAAAGACCATCAATACTTTGTGTACAAAAGAACGTCATGCATTTCCAATTTTTGCAAGTACCTACAGAGCTCAGTGTCAACAAAAAAGGGTTAGAAAACACAAATAATTGCATAGAATCTCCTTTCTTTAGTAACGCCTTTTTTCATGGGTCTGAAGTATGTTAAGCTACAAATTAGCCAACTCATAACTAATACAGGGCTGCCTCTCCTGCTCTCTGTAACAGTTATGATCAGAAAAGCATGGCAGGGCCCTTAACTGTGTTAATTTATGAACAACGTTGTATTCTTAAAGTGTTACTAAGCCCACAATGGTAAAATCAGTCTGCATATGTAGTAAAGTATGCTTGTTATACTCACTGTGGAACTTAAGGGGTTAATCCTCTGCATTGAATAAAAAGGCTGTTTGATCCTGTCTTTTCTGATCCTCCCCTTCTTCTACTGTCCCCAATCCATCTGCTGATAGTACAGATCTCTAGGAGTCACTCTGCACATGCTCAATTTGGTGTGTATTGCTAGAGAGGTTTTATTTTTTTTTGGGGAGGGTGCATGTGATCTGCACAAGGCCAATCAGTACTGTCCAAACAAAGGGCCAGGGGTCATGCAGCCTCATAGGACAGTCAGAGCAGAATGAAAACTCCTCCTAAAAGCTTTAACCAGTGCTCTGCTGGACACGGATAGAAGTCACAAGACTGCTAAATACTGCTGATGAGAACAGTTATTTAGTGGTTTATATTAACTAAAAGCTTGTTCTATGTTTTGCACACATAGCAATTTTTTTTCTATCCTCGTCTATATGATATAATTCTTCCATTCTATGTATATACTGAACCCTATCCATCCAATATTTTATTTTTGGGGATTCTGGTGTTCTGGTGCCAATATTTAGGGATAAGGCTTTTGGCTGCATTTAAGAGATGGAACAATATCGTATATTTTTATATTGCTTCACCGAAAGCTCTGATTTATAAAATAAGCAAGCCAACGGGTCTATAATTATACTAATCTTCTGGATCTCTTGTATATATTGTGTTATCTCCCTCCAAAACTCCTGTATTTTGGGACAATCCCACCAGATATGTGCCATTGTGCCCTTACTCCCGCATCCCCTCCAACACTGGGATGAAACCTCTGGCTTTAGTTTATGTATCACATTGGGTGTAATATACCATCTTACTAGACATTTATAATTCATTTCCACTATATTCATATTCACTGCCGCATGTATTCAACTAAACATTTTGTTTCTTTGTTGCTCGTTCAATTTTGTTCCATTTCCCACTTCTCCAAGAATTTTTGGGATACTAGTTCCTCTATTTCAGTGAGTGTTCTATAAATCCTAGAGGTGATATGTTTCTGTATTCTGTTTGTACTCAACAGTTGCTCTAAATCACGGGTGTCAAACTAGCGGCCCTCCAGCTGTTGCCAAACTACAAGTCCCATGAGGCATTGCAAGATTGACAGTTACAAGCATAACTCTGAAAGGCATTGGCATGCTGGGACTTGTAGTTTGCAACAGCTGGAGGGCCGCCAGTTTGACACCCCTGCTCTAAAGGATAAATTTCATCCTCATTCCTTAGTGGTTGTGGGAGCTTTGCAACTTAATGTCTTATTTGTCCATCCTGCCACTCATCCAGTGTAGAAAATATTTCCTTCTTATTCTTCAAATTGTGTAAAGAACATAAAACCCCTCTATCCACAATATCTTTTAAATTTGCATTTTTATCCATTATCCATTTTCCTGAGATATCATCATTCCCGGGCGGGAAAAACCTAGTTCCCCCCCAAACGGAATGGACAGTGAATTAAATTACCAATCCTTCTGCTTATGTATTTCATCCCAATTCCTAAATACATTCCGTGCCAAAGTGCTTGTGCCCTCATCCCAAGTGCGAAATTCCTGTGGTATCCAAATAAACTATCCTAGTGGTGCCTTACTAAGTGAACTCTTCATTTTTACCCAACTTCTCCCCTGTGTATTGTATATCCAATCTACAATTTGTGATAATAGCACCAAATTATAATATCTCCTAAAATCTGTCATATTTAATCCCCCTCTTTTTTTATTACTGCACAAAACTTCATACTTGACTCTTGTTTTTTTGTTGGTCCACACATATGTAAGTATTTTTTTGAGAAACCTGAAAAAAGACCCCGGAAGATGTATTAAGTATATTAAATGTATATAACACTTTTGATACTATAATAATCCTAATTATATTTATCCAACCTATCCAAGACAGCTTTCCCATAGAGGTTTTCCTCAATTCATCCTTTATCTCATTTATTAATGGAATTGTATAATTTGCCTGATACAGATTTTTTTATAGGCGATGTTAGTTTTATTCCCAAATACTTTTAGTTCTTTCTCTCTCCATTTAAAGGGGAACTCTTTGTAGAATTTGTTTCTCGGCCTTTGAAACATTTATATTTAACATCTCACTTTTCGAGGGATTCATTTTCAAGTTGGATAGCTCTCCATATTCTTTCAATTTTCTCATAAATTCGGTAATGTTAATCTGGGGTTTTTGATATAAAACAGCATTTCGCCTGCATATGCTGCCACTTTATGTTCAATATCCCCTGTCCACATTTCCTTGACATCTACACTATTTCTAACAGTTGCTGATAGCGGTTCCAAGGAGATAACAAACAGCAACGGGGACAGAGGACATCCCTGTCTTGTTCCATTATACAATTTTGATAGTGAACTGTTTACCTTCACTACAGCTGAAGGATTCCTATATAAATCTTTTATCCACTGCATCATTCTAGGTCCGATTCCTAATGTTCTCAGCATATCGATCAATCAGAAATCCCCAATCTACTCTATCAAAAGCCTTTTCAGTGTCAACTGACAGAATAATTCCCGATACCTCTCCTCTTTCATTCATTTTGCAGGATAAGCAATGTTGTTTCCTTCTCTGCCTGGTATAAATCCCACTTTGTCTAAGTGTATGCAGTCAGACATCAACTCTTTCATCCTGGTAGCTAATACCTTTGCATACAATTTTGTATTGGTATTCAACAAAGATTGGGTCTATAGCTGGTACACTGAGACCAATCTTTCCCCTATTTGGGTATTACCGGTACTTTGATATATGCCTGTAGCGATTCCTCCCTCATCTTTGTCTTCTCTCCTAGTATGTTCATATATAAACACAGTTTAGGGACTAGATCTTCTTCAAACTTCTTATAGTATCCTACGGTAAAACCATCAGGTCCAGGACTCTTTCCTACAGCTGTACCCTTTAATGCTAAGTTGACTTCTTCTATTGCTATTGGGTTATCTAAAGCTGCTAGTCTAGTTTTATCCAATCTGGGGAAACTGGCCTCTTTTAGGGAAATCTGCCTCTTCTTCCTCCTCTCTTCCTCTAATTCCTTCTGGCTCTTCCCTTCTGCTCCATATAGACTGCTATAGTACCTCTGGAATGTGTTCGCGATATCGGTGGTTGAATAAACCATTTCGCCTTTTTCATTTTTTACTTTAAAATTTCTTGATTTCTTTTCCTTCAACGTCATCAGCTATTTCCGTGGCCTATTCTCCCACCGATATGTTTCCTTCAAAACCCCATAAAAATCCTTGTTTCTTGTTCCATAAAATTCTTTAGCTCCTCTCTTTTTAATATTATCTCTTGTTGTAACTCTATAGTTATTCTCTTTTTGTGTAATTGTTCCAGCTGATATACTGTAGTTCTTTCATTAACATCCTAATTCTTTTTCCCCGTTCTTTCTTTATCTCCGCCCCTATTGCAATCAGTATACCTGCTTTATGTGCTTCCCATACCATGGCGATAGACCTCCTCGGACTCATTTAACTTAATATACTGATCTATTTCCTGCTTTACTCTTTTTTCTACTTCCGGATATTGTAATAGACTCATTTATATTTTATTCTGTTCCCTTCCAAACTGTAGTCTCATTGTGACAGGTGCATGGTTCAATATAGATATTACTGATATGTTAGTTTTCACCAAGGACTCCATGAGTCTGTGTTTAATCAATATATAATCCAGTCTTGAATACATCCTATGTGCCGCAGAGAAGGAGGTATAGTCTCTTTCCTTTGAGTGTTTAACCCTCCAAGCGTCCATCAGCTGGCATTGATATAACTTTTTTTTTTATGCTCTTTATCTCCCTCTCTCCGGGTGCACGATGAGGTATCCATCTCTGGATAAAAAAAATCACCTGCCACAATCATACTACCCCTTTTGAAAGGAATACGTTTTGATAATCTTCCATCCAAATATATCATCGGATTTTTATTAGGGCAATAAATATTTGCTAATGTACACTCTCTTCTCTGCAATTTTTCCCTTAAGAATAAATATCGGCCTTTTGGGTCTGCCAGCTTTTAGTCCAGAGTGAATTTTTCCAAACCCTATCACCACTCCCTTTGCCCATCTTATTGGAGAATCCACTTAATACCAGGTTGGTAAATAACTAGAATATAGTTTAATATTTGAATCCTGGGATACATGTGTCTCTTGAAGAAACACCACTTCATTGGAACATTGATGTATTTCCCTTAGTACCTTATGTCTTTCTGTTGGAGTATTTAATCCTTTTACATTATATGTCATAAAGTTAACCATATTCCTTCTTCTTATTTAACTGTTTTCCTCTGTACTTCCTTTGTAGGGGTAAAAGTAGACTAATTCTTAGAACAAGAGGACCTACCCTTTTTTCCCTTCTTCCCTCCCCCTTCTCCCCACCTAACCCTCCCCGTCCCCTCCCTCTTTCCTCTCCCTTCCCCCAAGAACCCAAAAGACCTTTTTTTGGTCCTTGAATCAACTGTGGCCCACAGTCAAGGTTGATTCCTTCTTCTGGGTTAGACTCTAAGCATGCACACCCCTTCAGACCCCAGTCTCTCATATTTTGGTCTCAGGTTGGTATCATGTTTGGCCTCCCTACTACCCGCCATGGAGCTCCATCCTTTACCCCCACCTGCCCAATCTTCTTTGTTATGGTTCTCTATCCTGTTGTCAAGGTCCTACCTTTCTTCAGAGCTTGTGCATCTCCATGAGCTGGCATCCATCTTGGTTTTCTGCAAAGCATGGTGGGAACCTTTATGCCTTCAGGCTTCTGCGGCTCCTCCTCAGAAGGGTGTGGTTGAGCACATTTAAACCTCCTGTCTGCAAGTGTGCGCTGCACTTGTGTCCTGTATGTTGCCCTGTTGCAAGCTCTTGTGTTTTTCCCATTGCTCTCCTGGTAACCGACTCGGCTTGGACAAGACTACTCTCTGCATTAACCCTTTATCTGACCTCCCGTTGCTGAACCCGGCCCGTGACCTGAGTATTCTTTGCCTACCGTCTAGTACTGTCTGCTCCGTTGTTATTGACCCGGCTTGTCTGACTACTCTACTCGTGTTCCCATCTAGCTCCCACCAGCTATACGCCATTGGCGGCAGTCGTTATCGCAGCTGGGGTCACTCGGGGGCCGCGACCTGGTCTCAGGCTGCGTCAAGTCCATCCCCACCATCAGGGGCCCTGGTGAAGGGTAGCCTGGGGGTTAGACTCCGCGCCCTGAGGGACTCTGGTCTGTGGGTAGTGGCTGTCATCAGTCGCAGCGTGACCGTACCATAGGCCTGCCTGCCCATTCCAGCGTTTCTGCCCTGACACCTGTCTAAAACACTTTTTTACCTTACCCTGAAGGCCTCCTTCGGCCCATCCTTAAAGGAGAGGGATTTTATCCCTAAAACATTACCAGATGGATGGGTGGAGCGGGGCAACAGGGGCGTGGGAGAGAAAGAAAAAAAATTCAGTTCAAAAGGGACTCCTCTCTCTCACCTCCCTGCCACCGCCCCCGCCACTCTCTTTCTAGAAACTCTTTGCAAATTCTCCTTATCTAATCCGTTTTTCTCTTTCTTTCCTTCAGACCACCCCTCCATGTCTAACATCTGTAATTCTATTTTTTCACAAAAGTCATTTAGATCTTCTGGGAATCTCAGTTTTGCCGATTTCCCATCCTTCCACCCGATCAAGTATACCAGGAAATCCCAATTATGATAGATATTTTTACTCTTCATCTGATCTAGCAATGGTTTCAAAGATCTTCTTCTAGCCTCCTCTTCTGTGCTATGTCTGCAAAAATTTGCACTTTCAGCTCTCCATACTTTATGTCTGGCATCCTGCGTAGCTTTTTGCAAATGGTTTCTCTATCTTTATAGTGGTAGAACCTTACAGTTACATTCCTGGGAATGTCTAATGTGACTTTTTGAGATCTTTTTATCCTGTGCACTCTTTCTATTTTCAGATGTTCTGTCTCTCTCCTTCCCATTACTGAGGGTTAAACAGACTTTTCATAGTGTCCCTTAGATCTTCTCCTTGAGACATTTCTGGTGTTCCTTAAATTATTCCTTCTATCTGTATTTTCCTGGTCTTCTAATTTATAGTACAACAGTCTCTGGTCTCTTTTCATTTCCTCTACTTGCTCTTCTAATTTATTAGTTACTTGTGCTTGTTTCTCCAGTTTCCCTTCCATTTACTCTACTCATGATAGAACTTGTCCCATTTCACGGTGTAAGACTATCATTTTGCTTTTTATGGAGTTTTCTAATTTTGCAAACATATCTGCGATTTCTGCTTTTGTGGGCATTTGTAGACTTGCTTCTTGCTCCTCCATACTTTTTTTCCCTCTTTCACTTTCAGGTTTTGAGATTTCTTTCAACTGATTTTTGTCCAATATCTCGAAAGACAATCTACCCTGACCTCCATTATAATTTTCCTCTCTGCGGCTTTCTTGAGTTAGTTCCTCTGGGCTTTTCTCCTGTAAAGGCATGTACTTTTTTGTTGTACTTGTATTTAGATTCGACTGAGGGATTTTCGCACCCCTTCTTTTAACTGATCTACTCTTCATGATTCTCAAATTATATGGGGGGATATAATGCTAAATACAGGTTTACTTTTCAGCTTAAGTCCTGAATAGACTGTCCTATCTACCGCTTGGGCCCCCAGACACTGATATTGTATCCTCGGTACCCCCAGACTCCGCTGTAGCATACAGGTAAACAGTTATTCAACTTTGGGGATTTACCACCTCCCACGGCCACTCACCCATTCCTGTATGTTGCTTACAATGGCTGTTCGTCGTTTATTCTTTATTCCCTTCCTAGATCTCGCTGGGTGATCCTTTGTGTGTGGGGGCTCTTAGCACCAACAGTTTCCTCCTCGGGTCTCGACCTCGCATCGTGCCACTTACAGCCGCCACCACCACTCCAGGTTCCACATCCCAGCAGGGGATTCCCTGTGCTGCTCCGGGGGCCAAGCCAGTGGTCCATTAGGGATGGAGCAGAGCAGGTCAGTGCTTCTCTCCCCGGTGTTCAGCTCCCAGGCCCCCAGGTTTCTCAGCTGGTCACCTGACCAATCACATGGTTCCTCTCTGTCCTCTGCCTCTCCACTGGGTACCTCTTCTCCTAGTGACAGGTGGCCATCACAAGTCTCCCTGCTCCGCTCTGCACCTTGATCTGCTAATGTACCAGGTTTCCCCACACCAAGGCTTCACAGGCAAGCAGGGGGGGTCGGATGTGCACCATTTACTCGGCGGGAATGGGAGCTCCTAACACATGCCACTGTGGAACGCCATGCTCATGCCCCTTCCCCTCATAGCGAATTTGATGATCTTCAGACTAGTGTTTACTAATGCCAATTCTGGATAACCTATGCATAACATAAGGCTATATGGGATTACTTTAAGAAAACTGTGTATTTAAATGTATCCTGTTATCTGTTACATTATATTTACTTTTCTTATCTTTAGAACTCTTTATACATATAATTTCTTTCCTTAAGGACCTCATACAACACAGCTGTCCTTCCTCTACTGTAAATCAATCACCATCCCTATCAGTAAACATTGCTGTACTACATGCACATATTACCTTGTCCACACGGTCTTTCTGAACTCCATAACGTCCTCCAAAACCTTTGGAATAGTCTGTACAGAGAGACAACATTACCAAATCTATAAATACATACTGTAAAATGTATCACTAACTTTCAAACTGTTACTGAATATTTTTTTAGCCTGTATTACAAATAAGCGTTTTGAAAAATATAGGGTCAATTCAGTAAGACATAATCACGCTGTATTTTCATTATTTTAAGTTATATACTTTTTTTTATTAAACACTGCTTTTATAACCCACTAAAGGTTCTAATGTGCAGATCAGATTAATTTACTGCATGCTTATTCCATATATGGCTGAAAACGTAGAAATATACTGTTAAATACTATAGCTTCCGGCTCATATTAATTGTGTGGTTCTATGAGGTGTCTATAAGCAGTTAGGCTCCACAGCCTTTTTTACATTATAGACCCCAGGACACAAAAGTGATAACTAACATGTTAGCTTGGAAGTCAGTAGAATAATGCCTTAAATGTTAAGTTTACCTTTCTGAACATGTTATATACACTATATTGCCAAAAGTATTGGGACACCTCTCCAAATCATTGGATTTAGGTGTTCCAATCATCTCCATGGCCACAGGTGTATAAAAGCAAGCACCTAGGTATGCAGACTGCTTCTACAAACATTTGTGAAAGAATGAGTCACTTTCAGGAGCTCAGTAAATTCAGGCGTGGTACCATGATAGGTTGCCACCTGTGCAATAAGTCCATTTGTGAAATTTCCTTGCTACTAAATATTCCAACTGTTAGTGGTATTATAACAAAGAGGAAGCAACTGGGAACAACAGCAACTCAGCCACGAAGTGGTAGGCCATTTAAATTACAGGACGGGGTCAGCGCATGCTGAATTAGCCAACTGTCTGCACAGTCAATAACTAAAGACCTCCAAATTTCATGTGGCCTTCAGATTGGTACAACAACAGTATTTAGAGAGCTTTAGGGAATAGGTTTTCATGGCCGAGCAGCTGCATCCAAGCTTTACATCACCAAGTGCAATGCAAAGCATTGAATGCACTGGTTTAAAGTACGCCACCACTGGAGCAGTGAAGGCGTGTTCTCTGGAGTGACAAATGATGCTTCTCTGTCTTGCAATCCAATGGAAGTGTTTGGGTTTGGCAGTTGCCAGGAGACCGGTACTTGCCTGACTGCATTGTGCCAAGTGTAAAGTTTGGGGGAGGGGGGATTTTGGTGTGGGGCTGTTGTTCAGGGGTTGGGCTTAGCCCCTTAATTCCAGTGAAAGGAACTCTTAAGGCTTCAGCATACCAAGACATTTTGGACAATTCCATGCTTCCAACTTTGTGGGAAAAGTTTGGGGATAGCCCCTTCCTGTTCCAACATGACTGCCACCAGTGCGCAAAACAAGGTCCATAAAGACATGGATGAGTGAGTTTGGAGTAGAGGAACTTGGCTGGCCTGCACAGAGCCCTGGCTTCAACCTGATAGAACACCTTTGGGATGAATTAGAATGGAGACTGCGAGCCAGGCCTTCTCGTCTGAGAGGTCAACTAAGACTGGGATGCCATTAAAGTTCATGAGCGTGTAAAGGCAGGCGTCCCAATAATTTTTGAAATATTGTGTATTTCACCTTTATTTAGGGTGTAACATATAACATGTTCAGCATCCTCCCCCTCCCCCAATCTCCTCTCCTAGTAAAGGTAATTGTAGTGCACAGAAACACAATATATTACCCACTTTATTGGTAAAATATGAAGGATGACATTCTGCCAAGTAAAAAGATACCAACCATGTCAAAACTTAACCTAAAACTTCAGTAACCAATATTGTCCATAGGAGATGCCTTTACAGGTCTTCAGTTTAGAGTTAACCATGAATGATAGCCTTAGAATTATTGCTTGTACTTCCACATGAGTGGCAATACTTAATATGTTTAATGCAATTGTTGTATTCATATGTAGGTGCACCCAACTGAACTTTTACATATGTATGTACGTGTATGAAGAGGGCGATACCATTACCAGAAAGCCGACAGTCAGTTTGACAGTTTCTAAACATACTCCCAACTGCGTGTAAGTGTGTAGCCACAATATTTAAATGGCATTGGTAGACAAGGGGTTAAGGCTACATTAAGACAGGCATTTTGTCACGGTAAACTTGGATACACACTGTGGGCAACCAGCAGCGATCACCACAGGTAATCGCAGGCTGTATGAACAGCAATGAATAGCTGTGACTGCTGCCAGCCTGTCATTGAAGTGTATGGGGTTGGCAGCTGCAGCTAGCCGCTCACACTGGTCAAACACAGCAACAGGAATCCGTAGATTCCTGCCACTGCCATTCGCACTGTGGCAAACACCTGTGAAAATGTAGCCTAATGAAAACAGGGACATTCCAGTACTTGATTTACCTCTGAGGTATCTGAAGTATAGTGAAATAAAGAGAAATGATGTCAAATAACAAAACAGAAAAATTCCCAGCTCAACTTGCCTGCCAGCTTGCAAACAAACCAAATTAAGCTGTCTAACAGTATGTGTTAAGAACAGGAGTTTAGTTAGCACACTTTTGCAAATACATGCGTAAGCTGCAGAGCCTCGTCACGGCACCCCAGTATTCTGTAGTTCCTAACTCTACAAGTTTTAAGAGCCCCCATAGTAGAGGCACATGTATTAAATGGATAGACCAAGGGCAGGTGAACCACCCCTCCTTAAATTTGTAGAGTTAGGAACTCTACAGGCATGGTGTGAACCAGCCCTGGTTTCTTTAGGTGTTCATCTCTTTCTTTTGTCTGTATGCAAGAAAAATAAATACAAGTTTGGCTTACTGCACACTGAAGGACATTTCCATTACACAGGTCCAAATAATACAGTCAGTGTCCTAACCAATCTCAGAGCACTTGGCAGGCAAGACTGTAGAATCCATAATGTGAAATTGTCTGCCCTACACTAAGCACTGACACAGGGAGATGGGATCTCAGCCTCCCAACAGCTGCAACTCTTCCTGTTCTCTGTTCATCTTGTGTCCAGTTGGAGATAAAAGATGACTAAGGGGTGGATGTTAACTCTTTCAGCAAAGTAGAAAGCAAACAGCACATATGTGATATATGGGAGGAATCTGCTTCTGCTTTAAAGAACAGGAGTTGACAGACAGTCCCCAGGGCCCCCTGGAGCAGGGGACAGGTTGCAACCTTGTTCAACCGCCATTGTTAAGCCAGTGACATGACAGATCCATCAAGATAAAATGCCAACATAGACTTTCTGCTGAATGAACCCACATATAAAGTGACAGTAATCAGCTCACCTTGCTGTGAAGAATGTTGTTCAATTTGACCTTTGTAATCAAATCCTACTGCAGACTAAAATAAAAAACAAATATAAAAATATGGAAATGTAAAGAAAGTGTTTAATATATATAGGTGTACCTGGGTTTACGACTTTTTGTATTGCAAAACATTTGTAAACGCGGTCTCTCATAGGAATGCATTGAAAACCAATTAATCCGTTCAGGAGGTCAGAAAAAAGTAAAAATAAGTATTTTATCTGTTCAAAACTCTTTATAAAGTGCACTTTAAAGGCATAAATACTGTACAGGGACATGATTAAAAATTAATTCGTAAATGCACTGAAAACCACTTAATCCGTTCCGGAGGTCAGAAAAAAGTAAAAAAAGTTTTATCTGTTCAAAACTCTTTATAGAGTGCACTTTAAAGGCATAGTACTGTACAGGGACATGATTAAAAAAAATCATAAATGCATTGAAAACCAATTAATCCGTTCGTATTGTGAAAAACATTTTGAAAAATGAAAATTACGTTAACCGAGGCGTTCGTAAACCGAGGTACGCCTGTACTAAATATATGTATATACTGTATATGTAACTTTGACTTCTTGAACATATATGCTGAATATGTATAAATTAAACATATTTAAAATTTGCAACAAAGTAGTGTAAGGCTACTTTCTCACTGATCCATGGCAAAAACGTGCTAAAAATGAATATGCGTTTGTATTTTATGCATTTCAATGGGGAGGTGCTTTTTTGGTGTGGCTTTTTCACCGCACCAAATCTGCACCAAAAATGCAGTAAGCAGGATTTTACTAAGCACAGTGGACCTGCAACTGATGAATGTGAAGAGTTCCATAGCATTACATGGTCGCGTGTTCTTTCTCTGCTTTTTTTTTAAGTGCAAAAGCAGAAGAAAAAAGGATCAATGTGAAAGCAGCCTTTTTATTACGATTTTTTACAGGACATGTTACTTAAAAACAGCAACAGAAATGCAACGCAGGTGTGTATTTTATGCATTTTGCAGCATTTTCCATTGATTTCAATAAGAAGGTGTGTTTTTGGTTTGTTTTCTTTTTCCGCACAAAACCTGCATACCAAATGCAGCAAACAGGATTTTAAAAATCGCACTTGACCAGCAACGGATCAGTGTTAAAAGTTCCATAGGAATACATGGTCACGCGTTTACTTCTGCTCTTTTTATCGCAAAAGCAGAAGAAAGATGGATCAGAGTGAAAGCAGCCTTAGGAGCAATGATGATTTGCAAAGTGTGGTAACCTACAACAACCAATCAGATTTCAGTTTATTGTAGACACATCTTTGAAGAGAAGATTTCTGGCTTTTGTCAATGAGTAATTGTACCATTACCGGGAACGCTCACAAACTGCTATGCTTGTGTTACCCAGAACTCTTATCTTGGGTAACAATGGAAGGTTTCCAGATTACCCCTGCTGATGGTTATCTGGAAGGTACACTCACCTTATCACATCTATCCTTTTGCACTCCATATTTGCCTCCAAAGCCTTTAGCTGCATCGGTCTGTGAGGAGTGTTTTTCCACTTCTGCCTTGTAGTCGTGACTCAGGGCACTCTTGTAAAGAGAAGAAGATATCAGTAAACTCTAAATGTAATTGTTGGGCACATAGATTTTTAATTGTGAGATTATATACAGTAGGATCTCACGTTCAGAAAAATGTAATGGTCTTTGGCTAAAAAAGGAAATTTTTCCTGAGTGACATTTAAAGAAAGTGGTTGCATTGTAGCAGTGTTAATTAACAAGCTGATAGTTCACAACAGTACAATAGCTAAATGGTTAGCATTTCCACCTGGCAGCGCTAGGGTCCTTGTTTCAAATCCCAACCATGGCACCCCCTGCCTGGAGTTTACATGTTCTCCCTGTGCCTGCGTGGGTTTCCCCCCACACTCCAAAGACATGCTGGTAGGTAAATTGGATCTAGTATATGTATGAATGTAAGTTAGGGACCTTAGATTGTACACTCCTTGAGGGTTAGGGACTGATGTGAATATAATATATACACACACACATATATATATATATAAATATATATATATATAAAAAGAGCTGCATAAATTGATGGCGATTGTAAGTCCCTGTAATAAACATATTCTATATGAGAATGGGTAGATCTGTGGTTTCTGGAAGATCATGACTCCGCCAGTCTTTATAATCTGTATTAGGTGGTAAAATGGGGCGGTAAGATTATAGATATTTGAATTACAGTTAGTGAATTTAGAGTGACACAAAACTCTGGTTTCTAAAAAGATTCTTCTACTTTTTAGTTTTGGACAGAGTGGAGAGGAATTTGGTAATCTGTCAGTTTTTATTCCTGTCTGTGCCCCTCCCTTAGGGAGATTCACCCAAATTTGGGTTGTCCCCATAAAAGTAACAGAGGGGAAATCTTCCAATGCGGACACTAGTTCTGGTGACCTAGGAGGCTCCTAGAGATTCCCCTAATTTGCATTGATTTTCCCTCACTTTCTACTTGGCTATGGAACAGGAAGTGAAGGTAAATCTCCCTAATTGAACAAAAATGGCTAAAACAAACCACAGGGGTTATAACCCTCCCTTACCCTAACCAAAATGAAAAAAAAAAGTTTTGCTTATAGTTCTACTTTAAAAAACTATCCTTGATTGCTTCTCAAAATCTCAATATTTAGTTATTTTTTACTGCTTTTATCTGACTTTCTGTTAGAGGGTGGCTACGTTTGTTTTCCATGATCCTGTTGTACGTAGGAATGTAGCCACCTTCTCACTTCTGCGATGGACTAAGTACTAGGTGTGACGATTGCGGCGTCAGACCCCAGCCCTTCTCACCAAACTTGTGACCAAAGGACTAGCCAATCTAAAACCGCGCTGTCACGTGCGTAACAATGCCACGCCCAGCTGCACAATGCACAAAGATTTTCCAGCTAATGGACAACAATCTGTGTATCTGCAGCCTGGGAGCGATTGTTACTGGGTCGGGTTATTTACGCAATTAACCCTTCACACTGCCACCACCTCCTATTTGTACAGAGAAAGAGTAAACTCGGCAATATCAGCAATAACACTATGATGTTGAATAATCGTCTGTATACCACTGTCCCCACAGGCAGGGTATATAGAGGTTTAAACATACACAGTAGCGCTCTTCAGAGACAGGGGTTCTTAGTTTGCATTCAAGAGCTTTAGAAGCAGTTCAACACTTTCAGAAAGTAAGATTTATTACTAAAAGGTCAAAAGGGTGCAATAAAAGTATTTACAGAAAAGGATGTAGCCAATATATATATATAAATATACAGAGAGCAATACCACAGCAAAGAGATAACAGAAAGAAGTTTAGAGAGATAAAGTACTTGCCAAAAGTCCTGGGTTAAGCAGATCAAGTTTTCTGAGCAAAAGGGCCTTATCTCCCAAAGTTAGTTCCGATGTTACAAAGGAGCTTCTTCAACTTCAACTCAACTCAGCTTTTTCTTAGCTTAGCTCCAAGCATAATAGCTTTTCTAGGAACTCAGCAGGGTGTCTCCTTGAAGCAGAGAACCAATCGCCTAATTTGGGGAGGGTGTTGGGCGGAGACCCAAGCTAGAACCAAAATCCCTCTCAAGTTGATACCAGGGCAATAACTTTCCCTGAATACATGTAACATTCTATCCACGAGTAGATTAATATGCAGAATCACCTGCCGAACGTCTAGATATGAAATATGACATACAAGCTGGGACGGTTCAGGAGATATCGTTTTCTGCTCTCCTGTAGATTCCAGCTCGGGGGTGTAATATATCAGACGACTTGTATTAAAGTGACCGGTCTGAATATATGCCTGGTTTTTATCTAAGTCTTCCATATCTCCAGATATAAAATTATATGGAAAAGGGGATTTTTAAATGTGAGACCGTTTTACGACTACCTGGAATGTCTTTGAAGCTCAGTGAAGGACTGGTTTTATGGCTTTACGATATCCCAGATTGGGAAGCTAACAGACATCTGGGCACCAGCTAGGTTGGAATTTGTAGCCATGGAGCTCTCCCACTGGGGCCTGTTGGCTTTTGAACTCAGCATACACACACAGACCACATTCCTGAGGGAGGGGGGAAATCGGAGGAGGGAGACTGATTTGGGAGTAGAAAATGATAGAAGATGGAGGCCTTTGCCAAAATGGAGGTTCGCATCCAGCTCTGTGTGCACGATTGCTACACTAGGGACTATGGGATTTGCAGTGTGCATCGAGCAGTGTACATGATCACAACTAACGTGCACTGCTCATTCCAAACAAATGAAAGTGAGAGGAGAAAAATATAGGTTCAGGAGCACACGGAGGAAGTTACAAGTAAGCAAAAAAACACAGTAAGAAACAATTTTATGATAACAAGATTATTAGGACAGCTGTTATTGGGACACAACGAGTAAAGGAAACCTTCTCAACCTGCAATAAGCACCTAACAAAGGATGCACCCCTCCCCCACTATATCCAAAACTGAACAAAAAAAAGGGCTAGAGTTCTACTTTAGGAATGCTGGTTTACCTTGTCCATCCTGTCTTTCTCTGTTCCAAATTGTCCTCCATATCCATATGAGGCTTTTGGACCTTCCTGTAACTCCTTCTTCTTTATTTGTTCATGTTCTTTAGAAACACTGCTTCTTAGCTGATTTATACTTTCCAAGAAAATAGTAATCAAAAAAGGTTACAGTCTATACATTTGTATATCTCATAATTCAATTATTGTTATGACCAAAAACAGCTTTATTCTGCTATCCCAACAGATGTTACACTCGAGCAGGTCAGTCTACACTTCCTTTTTCCTCTGCTGTAGGTGCCAGCTCTTCCTATGAAACATACACATTCCCAGCCCACCTGGGGGGTACAACTGCTTCTCAGCATGCAGAAGGATCATCTGGCTCTCTGAATGTAAATCTGTACTGAATGCAATATGGAGGCTGTCGTTACTGACCTCTTCTTCTGAAAGCAAACAGTTCAAACAGATCAAGGCTTCTGACTTTTTTATTATTATTATTATTATTATACAGGATTTATATAATGCCAACTGTTTGCTCAGTGCTTTACAATATAACGGGAGACAATACAGTTCAATACAAGTACCGTTAGGAGGGCCCTGCTCCTTGGAGCTTACAATGACTTTACCCTGAGTTTATTTTGTAGCATTATTGTCCTAGGTGAGAACCCAAAGAAAAAATGAAGGCAGAGCGAACCAGGCAACTAGCATTTTCAGAATGTGTACAAACAGTTTCTTCTAGTTTTGTGACTTTAAAGTGTTACTAAACCCACAAAAGTAAAATCAGTCTGCATATTGCTAGAGATATTTTTTTTCTCTTGGGAGAGTGCATGTGATCAGCACAGGGCCAATCCGCACTGTCCAGACAGAGGTCAGGGGTTCTGCATCTTCCTAGAGCAGAAAGAAAACTCCTCCTACAAGCTTTAACCGGTGCTCTGCTGAGCACTGATAGAAGTCACAAGACTGCTCTGACTGCTGATGAGAAAAGGTATTTAGTCGTTTATATTTACTAAAATAATTGCACTTCCATGTTGTGTGTACTGTAGGAGACCAGATAATGCAGGGTCCGGGGTTTAGTAACACTTTAAAGATGCCAAACATTGTGCCAAAATATGCTCTACTGTTAAAATAAAATTTTTATTATAAAACAGTTAAAACAAGTGTGATTTGAACTTAGTACCATACTTTTTACAGGTGTATTACATAATATAGATACATAAAACTTATTTCCATGTGTTTCACAGTCAATTCACTATGTATTCCTCTCCATTCAACAGTGAGTTCCCAGATGGAAATTAGTATCCACACAATTATGGCACGTTTTGTGGGTATGCACACCCCACTTCCGCAGGTTCTGTGAAACGACAAGATACAGGGGTTGATTTACTAAAACTGGAGCGTGCAAAATCTGGTGCAGCTCTGCATGGTAGCCAATCAGCTTCTAACTTCAGATTGTTCAATTAAAGCAGAACTTCACTCTCTCAATCAACATGGGCTATTTCTAATCCTTAGGCTGCTTCCATTAGTAAATATATAGAAAAGTATATCATATTTACTTGTGTTAACCTTTTTTTTGTATTCCTTCATTTGCTTCCTGGTTTCCATGCCTAGGCAAATGATGTGATACATCCCAGGGGTCTTCAGGAGGGGAGAGAGGGTTCTCAGCTCAACCAATGCCTGAGCTAAGGACAGATGGATTCCAGGAAGTAACTACTTCACAAATCATCTGCCCTTAGTCTACGTTCCCACCTACGCATTTTCTGCTGCGTTTTGCAGAAACACACAGCAATCCACTTAACATGATTTCCTATGGGACAGGTTCACATCTCTGTTTTCACCCCGTGCGTTTTTTGGAAAGGGTCAGGGACTTTTTTAAATGCAAAACATTGTGTTTTTGGTTCTATAGACTTCAATGGAGAAGCTGCAGAAAAGCATGTAGTGTGGTTTTTATGTGTTTTTGATGTGTTTTATTCTGCCCAGCGACAAGTTGAAAAATAAAAGAAAAACGCATCAAAAAGGCGTCAAAAACGTATGTGAAAAACGCAAAATGCACTGCAGAAAAGGATCAAACACAAACTGCATAAGCGTGAACCTAGCCTCAAGATGGCCACTGCCAGAAATGCCAGAAGGTGTTTTTTTAAGTGATTTCACAGCCAAATAAAGTATGGAGACATGATGGATGCATGGAGGAGTTTGTTTTGAATATTAAAAATGAATTATATAGCATTTTTGGTTTGTGGTGCTCAGATGCAGTGCTTTCTACTTTAAGCGTTGACAAAAAAAGCTGATTGGTTTCTATGCAGAGATGCACCAGATATGCACTCTCCAGTTTGAGAACATCAACCCCACGGTCTGAATTTTCCATTTCTAACTATATATATATATATATATATATATATATATATATATATACACTTTTACACATATTTATTTATACATCTCAAACTAAAATAGAAGGTTATTCCCCAACTGGAATTATTGGCCTGGGGACCACTATCTACTATCTACAACCAACCTTCCCCTAAAGGCCAATAACCAGAAGAAACTGTGTTTGTATCTATTGATCCTAGGAATGTTGGTGGCTATCCACACAATCCTGGCATCATATATATAGGAATTCAGAATGTGGTCAGCATTGGAAGCATAAGGGTCCATGCACACTGTACTTTAAAAAAAATGCCAGTCACCTTGCCAGAAAATGCTGTGCAAAAAACGCTCACATGTAGCATTTTTGTGCCAGTGTTAAGCAGTGTTTAGCTGTGTTTAGGAGCCATAGCGTTTAGAAACATTTTTACAACAAAACATTAGAGAAACAAAATGGCGTATAACAGAGCTCAGGAGCATTTAGCGCTTTTTAACTGCCAGAAAAATGCTCAGAAGCGCAAACTAGAAGGGTTTTTTATGCTTCTAAACGCTGGATTTAAAAAATGCCTCTATACTATTGTGCATGTACACATAGGATAACATTAGCTGCTTCAGCTTCTAGAGGCAAAAAAAACCCCCAAATAAACTAAACGGCTCCAGAAGCAGATGTGCATGGATCCTAATTATTTCACACAGTACAGGCTTTGCTTTAAAACCTTGTTCACGCGTGTTAATCATCACCCACACAGATGTCAGATTGGGAGCAGCATCTGTGTCCATGCAACTGCTGCGTTCCAATTGACATCAACAGGACTGCCTGCAAAGGGATGTACGGAACACCTGTGCATCCCCGTGTGGGTAAGCACAGTCCTCCAGGAGCAAAAGCTTCAGTACACCCAGGGCTGTGGATAAGGGGGTAACACCAGTCCTCCTGTACGGGGCCCAGGCCTGCAAGGGGGCCCAGGCAGCTGGGTGAATCGGATGTGGGCAGGAAGGGTGAGCAGGGAAATTACTGGAACCAATCCCCTGTATGGCTCTCTCTGCAGCAGCTGAAAGCTGGTTTCTTCTCCTCCCTCCCCCAGCTAGCTTTCAGCTGCTGCAGAGAGAAACATACAGGGGATCCGTTCCAGTAATTTACCAGTCCCTTCCATTCCCGAATGAACACAATGAGTGATTGGTACCAATCACTCACTGTGTTCATTCATAACTGAAGCATAGTAAACTGTTTTTTGTGGGGATGGGGGGGGGGCCCTGTTAGGTTGGCTGTATGGGGCCCTGTGGTATGGGGGGCCCTGTCAGGTTGGCTGTAAGGGTCCTTATGGTTTCTACCAGCAGCCCTGAGTACACCCCTGTGTGAAAGAGGCCTAAGTCTGGAGAAAATAATAAATGAGTAAATACATTTAATAAATGATATCTATATTGTCACCATTAAAGAACTGGAAAAAAGAGAGCTGCAAAAAGAACCCCAAAAAAACATACCTGTCAGAGTTAGAGCATCAAGGATTTTGATGTGCTGAACAAACAAATCACTTCCTTGCCTGTGTGCAGTTTTGCAATTAATGACAATTTGCCAGAAGTTTGAAAAATAGGAACAGCCATTGCTGTTAGAAAAGTAGGCATTGATAATGGTGATATGTTTTTGCTTCTGGGGCAATTATTCTAATTCTTACTATTCTACTGAGTGAGCCTATTATACAAATATGAGTGTTGCTATTTTAAATTAGGCAGAGCACAGCAGGATGATGCGCAAAAGTGTGGATGTGTTGGAAATGCAGGCACATGTTAACCGCTTGCCCACCACCCTATAGTAGAAGTACTGCTAAAGGGTGGCAGGGCTGCACAAAATCACATATACATAGGTGCTTTGCATCTGCAGGTAGGATGTGCACACTGCCATACCCATGCTGCTATTGGTGGCTAGAGATGTCAATCACCGAGGACCAGCCGGTAATTCCCAGCTGGTACTTGGCGATCGCGATGTAAAGCTAACAGGGGAGAGACCTGTGTGTAAACACATATAACCAAACCACAGCCCCTTCAGTTACATTTTTCTATCCATACAGGGCCTGCACTTTGTTTTTTAGTGGGATTGGCAGATTAAACACATGTACAGAAGCAGGACATACTTAAATGTTACATTTCCTTTAAAATAACACTTTCATGAGAGATGTGATGAGTTGATGACATTGATGACCTCTTTATGAAAACACTAGTTGACTTGCCGGCACGCTGATCCTCAGGCTTTATTACTTTCTGAGTTGCCAAGCCAGAGAAGTCAGAAGTCCCTACGTGCATACTTTTCTGAGTCAGAGAAACAACAAGAGCCAACATGACAGCCTGGTAACTAAAATTTAAGGAGAAAGCTGTATTGGTGGTCTCCATATTTCTATCATGACAGGTATTCTTTGAATAAAACTAGACATTCTGCTCAATTTTATCAACAAATTAGAAGACTTACTCTATATGCTGAGGACGGCCAGATCCTTGAATGGTTTTAGCCCCCCACCTTTGTTCTTCTTCACTGATGTCGTTCTATGAAAAGTACATTTTAATATAACAAATAGCACTAAAAGTAGCAAGTAAACATCTATTCTTTATTTCTGTCAGCACAACAAATTAGCATGTCAGTGTTTATTAAAGCTAAAGATCTTTGGTGTATTAGGCGTGTCAAAAAAATATTGGCTCTGTAATGAGTGGGAGCTGGCTGTCTGTCAGTTTAACAGCTTGGCCCCTCTCTCTGAATCAGGAGCACTGGCATTGGCGTCTGTGTGAATGAAGCCTGTAAACAGTGTATTCATTAATAGCATGTTGTTACAGTGGAATTTGTTGTATTGTGTATTTTCAGATCAAAATAAAATTGAAAAAGAAAAATTAAATAAAGAGGTTTATGAGGCTGCTGGAGATCATATTGTGTAAAGCTCAATTCACAGAATGAGAGATTCAACAGCCTCACAAATGCCCATATTTAAATTTGAATAATTTTTCTTTGCCGGAAAAAAAAAAAAAAAAAAAAGAGGTGACTTACCACGAAATCTGGATCAGTTTCCCAGTCATCTCCACCGTCGGTCTGAGTTACTGAAACATTATGTCCCACAGCTGCCTTCCACATCTGTTGTAAAAGCATGTATAGGATGAGACATTATTGAATGTTACCTGATAAATCTCAGAGAGCACCAAAAATATCTTTTGAATACCATTAAAATGGTTTTCCTGTTACAACTGAAGGCCATTATTTTCTTTTGGTGAAATTAATAAGTGTACATATGGAACTTCTTCTATGTAAATGTATAAACAATGGGAGAGATTTACTTAAATTGGTGCAGTCAGAATCTGGTGCAGCAGTATATGGTAGCAAATCAGCTTCAAACTTCAGCTTGTTCAGTTAAGCTTTGACAATAAAACCTGGAAGGTGATTGCTTTCTATGCAGAGCTGCACCAGATTTTTCACGCTCCAGTTTTAGTAAATAAATAGGTGCTAAGATATTCCTTAACCACATCCCGTCCGGCCCATGTACATAAACGGCCTGACAGGAGCAGTGCAGGAGCGGGTTGCCATTCATAAACGGCACCCGCATTTTCAGGCTATGCGCACTCCCTGGGAGTACCGATCGCTGTACGGGACCTCTGTGTGAGGTCCCGATCATGTGATCACTGATTGGCCAATCAGTGATCACATGAATAGTAGTAAGCAAGATGTCACTTGCTGACATCATTGCTTACTACTAGTGAAATCTGTGAATGATCACAGAGGTCACATGGTACAAAGCTATTCACAACAGCCTTGTACCATGTGACAAGCTGTGACCAATGACAGCTCTCACAGTATTCCTCAATGGCTGCAAGAATGCAGCCAGAGAAAATGTTTTGGGCCTAGCATTAGTGAGAATAAACATGGCCTCAGGGGTGGTGGTCAGTAGGAGGAAGAGTAGTGCCCCATCATTGGTATTAATGGGAGGAATAGTACCCCATAAGTGTTATCAGTGGAAGAAATAGTGCCCCATTGTAGGTGTCAGTGTCCCAAGGTCCGGATAAAGGCTAGCAAAGGGCCACATCCGGCTCTCGGGCTGCAATTTGGAGACCCCTGTTCTAATAGCTCAAATGTATGCTGACTCTCATGAACTGATCTTTGGGTATATTATTAAATGAAGATGGGGAATAACGAAAATAGGATTTTGAATGTAACCTACCATCTGAAGATAAATATAGTTAACTGCAAAAAATGTATTCTTTCTTTGTCAATATCAAAGGTCAATTTCTATGCCCTCAATTTTAATGTAAATGCTTCTAATAATGTCATATCTCCATCCCAGATAAAAAATATATCATCAATATATCTTTTTTTTCATACAACAAAAGAAGAGATAAGAATCTCAAAAAAACACATTCTTCTCCCATCTGGCAATAAATAGATTGGCCAGCATGGGAGCAAACTTGGCTTCCATATTTAAAATTCCCATTTAAGGATAGTATCTAGGCAGTAGTTTAAGAGTACGACTTATTCTACAGCAAACCATGTGAATAAAGAACAGATTACATGGTTTTATTATGATTGGATGTTTATAATAACATCAATATGCTCCATTAATTTGCTGTGATACCACACATTATATTTGTCCTAAAAAAGTAAATGTTACTATTTATACTGCAGGAGGAAGTGGAGAAAATGCTGCTTCTTTTAGTCATCATTAAACATATGTAGGCATTTCAGATAAACTGTAAATGCTTCTTTATTCTGTATTATTGTGAGTCTATGACTCAAGTTAATTCTATGTGATATCTTGCAACAGACCCAGACTGGCCATAGAGCACACCGGACAGTTGCCCGGTGGGGTGGGGCCACCAGGCCACATAACAAGAGCTGGCTAATGAAGGGGTCCAACCCCCAGACTGCAGACTGGTACCAGTCCGTGGCCTGTTGATGACCTGGCTGCACAACGGGCTGGACAGGGCCCAACACCCCTTTGTCCCTGGAAAAGTTGGCTGCTCAGTCTAAAATTGGCCTATTTTTTTGTCCCAGTCTGGACCTGATTCTTACCATAATTTCTATAGTAGCAAATGATATAAGTAATGCAAATAATTTCCAATTTAATACTGCATTTAATAGGACTAGTAAACCTTAATTTTAGCTTGCCTCACAAAAACTGCTGCCAATGCCTAAACCAATATTTCATTGATAGACATGCAGTCATGTCAACACACAGGCAACGAACAGTAAATAAAAGTGACTCAAAAGGAAAAATGACACTGCTCACAACAGCTTACAGTCTACTAGCATAAGTCAAAGGTGTTTACGATGTTGTTATGCTGGTCTTGCTGGGTTACCCTATTAAGGTTTGAAAATATATACAGTATGTACAACATTTTGGAACGTATTAGAATGAAGATATTTAAGCTTGAAGTAGACATTTATTTTTAACTTAAAACCACCCCTGCCCTGGCTCTATAGTCCCCAAAAGCTATCTACAGCTAAAAGCCCCCTTCTCAGGTGCCTGATGGCAGCTGCCTCACATTTTTACATCCCAGCTGGCAAAATAGCATCCAATAGACTTAAATTACTTCATCTGTAATGTTGCTTTAGCAGTATGGGTATGTTCCATTCAATGCTATGGCATGTTATTGTGCAGGTGTGGGAAGCAACTGACGGGATACACTCTATATTAGGAGAGTCTGTGAGCATTCCTGATACACAGAGCAGACCAGTTTTTATAATGACAATGGAGCCTAGTGGAGTTCACACGGAGACTGGCTCTACTAGTGTAACCTACAGGGCTGGGCTATTGGTTTGACAGCAGGGTCCTCAGATGTCCTGATATTAAAAGAAGCTCCAGCTCAGCTATGCTTCCTACCCCCTCCACAGTGCCTGAAGTAGGAGTCTCTCTTGTCCTAGAGTTAGACTTGAATAGAGGAGAGAAGCATGACTACAACTCTCAGCCAGTAGTCAGGGAAAATGGGGTAAACAAGATATCATGATACCTAGTTTGATATCAACAACAGTTTGAGTTATAAATATTTCCACCATTAAAAAGGTATAAATATTGATGCAATATGCAATGGTGAGGTGCACCCTGACAAGTTATGGTGAGGAGGGCCAAAAGGAACCAAAAATCCCTGTACTGAGTCACTGCAAAGCACAGTAGAGCCTTTGTAAAGCAGATGATATTTCAATTGTTTGACTAAACTCACACAGTAGCAAAATTGTAATTTTTTATATTTTATGACAGGGCTAAAACAGACACCACCGAGAAGAGTTGTATGTTTTCTACACTTGCTAGCCATTTCCTCTTCATAAAATGCAGTCATATTGCTACCAAGCTACATTTCTGTAAACTACAAATAGAGGAAAGTACGATTAGTACAATATGGTCTAAAGTGGAAATGATTAAATAAAAGCACAAATGCTCCATATATAGCAGTGATAGTCTGACATATCACCAGCTCCTAGCATTTCTTATACCAGAACTGCACTATACTATAGCTCTAGTCTTGTTTTGGACATTCAGTGTAATTATATTTTTATAATTCAGCTAAACATTGCACTAAACTATCCTTTTTCATAAACTCAATGTAATTTTGTAGAAAAACAGCACAATCTAATCAGTCCTGTCTTCAGAAACTATTTGTTCCATCTGAATTTATTCTCTCTTAAGAAGAGGAGATTAAGGGGGGATATGATCAACATGTATAAATACATCAGTGGTTCATATAGTGAACTCGGTGTAGAGTTATTCACCCTGAGGTCATCACAGAGGACAAGGGGGCACTCTTTACATCTGGAGGAAAAGAGATTCAATCTCCAAACACGGAAAGGTTTCTTCACAGTAAGAGCTGTGAAAATGTGGATAGACTCCCTCAAGAATTGGTTCTGGCCAGCTTAGTGGATTGCGTTAAAGGCCTGGATTCTTTCTTAGATACTCGGAATATAACTGGATACTAACATTTATAGTTAAAGTTGATCCAGGGAATATCCGATTGCTTCTCGGGGAATCAGGAAGGAATGCTTTGCTGGGTTTTTTTTTCCTTCCTCTGGATCAATGGTGGGTATAGGATTATAACTTTTTTTTTTTTTTTTTTTTTTTCTTTTGGTTGAACTGGATGGATTTTTGTCTTTTTTCTAACTGTGTAACTATGTACAATGTATTATCCCCACCTAAAAATAAATCATATTTTTATATGCATTGTGCAGACTATTGTTTTACCCAGTCATATTGGAATCCTGGCAGCTACTAATAGTGATTGTTAGCCTAAAGCTACATGTAAACACAAGAGGAATATCATCCGATCAAGCTTTTTTTCTTGATCTCTCAATAACTGTAGATCAGAGCCAGGGGCGGACTGACAACTCATGGAGCCCCCGGGCAATAGGGGATCATGGAGCCCCTGCGTCCTTGCCCAAACTAAAAAAAGCCTATGAAAAAGGTACCAGGGGCATATCATGGGGCCCCCTACTGACCCCGGGCCCTCGGGCAGTGCCCGAGTTTCCAAATGGTCAGTCTGCCCCTGATCAGAGCATACAGGAGCAGTAGAATCTCAGAGAGGATTCACCAATGGGCTGTGTTGAATTTTCCCAGCTGATCACTAATGTTCAGGAAAGGCTGTCATTGGGGGGATATAAAACCTTGAGGCCCCATTTACACTAAAGCAATCCACTGTGATATATTATAGCACACATTAACTGATGCTGTATTAGGCTCTGTTCACACTGGCATAGTTAATCGCCATGTTTGCCCACATGGGATGCACTGGTGTTGTATGCATCTTTGTGCAGGCATTGTTGTGATGATGGACACAACCGCTGCTCCCAATTTTACATCCATGTAGGTACGTGTACCCAAACTCACCATTTCTACGTGTGGGGACGCACCAACACAGATGTCATATTGGGAGTAGCAGCTGTATCCATGCAGCCAAGAAATGGCAAACCCAGATACTTCTGCGCTTAGGGATGGACTCTGTATAGTTGGGACCATATCACGAAATTCTTGGGATATGCATGCCTTGCTGCCCTCCAAAAACCAGGAAAGTCCAAATATACTGAATAGAGAAAAAAAGAGGACAGACTGGCCTAGTACATTACCTTAAGAAATGTGTTTATTAAATGTTAAAATTAGGTATTGTACTCACAAAATGACAATACAGTCAAAAGCACATTGTTAAGGAACAGCTCTGTCCAATTCGCACTATGTATCTGACCGTAATGGGAACTCTGGACCTCCAACAGGCTGACGCGTTTTGAGGACATGGCTCTGAAGAAGAGGCAAGTCCTCGAAATGCATCAGCCTGTTGGAGGTCCAGAGTTCCCATTACGGACATATAAGTAGTGCTTATCCACGCAGCTACTGCATTCCAATAGACATGAATGGGACTGCCTGCATGGGGATGCACGGAGCACCTGTACATACCCTGCAATCAAACACAGCCCCTCGCACAGATGTATGCTTAAAGTGGAACTTCATTCTCTCAATCAACATTGACTATTTCTAATCCTTATGCTGCTAGCAATAGTAAATAGAAAGGAAAGTATATCATATTTACTTGATTTAAACTTTTTTCTTTTACATTTCTTCAGTTACTTCCTGGTTCACATGCCAAGGCAAATGATCTCATATATCCCAGCAGTCTTCAGGAGAGGAGGGAGGGTTCTCAGCTCAGTTAATGCCTGAGCTAAGAGCAGATGGATTCCAGAAAGTAAATGCTACATGAATCACCTGCCCTTACTCAAGTTGGCCACTGCCAGAAATGCTAGGGGTGTTTATCAAAGTTATGCCTCAGCAAAATAAAGCATGGAGACATGGATGGATGGGTGAGTTTGTTTTGACTATTAACAATTAATTAAATAGCGGTTTTGGTGCTCAGATGCAGTGCGCTCCTGTGAAAGAGGCCTTAAAGCGGAGCTCCGGTTAAACCTAAAAAAAATAAATCACTGCTGCAAAAACTATAGCTGGTGACTTTTAAAAAACAGCCACTCACCTGTCCCATGATCCAGCGGTGTACTCACCACAGCCACTTTTACCGGCCATCCTCCCTGGTGCCGACTTTCTAAGTGTGGGCACCCGGCTGCGACAGCTTGCAGCTTCACAGCCGGGTGCCCACTGCGCATGTGTGAGAAGACTGCAGGGAGGGAGGGGGGAGGACAACTTCCGCTTCCGATCACCTAGGCAGTGGCAGTGGAAGTGGGAGCAGGTATCTGTCAAAATCGAGTACCTGCCCCCCCTCAAGGAGGAGCAGAGGACCAGTACTTAAAGCGGAACTTCTCCTTTTGGGTGGAACTCCGCTTTAAGGTAGCCAATTCATTATAAATAAGCTGCCAACAGACAAAAGAAGGTGCATGACTCTTTTTCAAAATGCAGCTCACCACAATGTACGGTATGTATTGTGCTCTACTGTATAAAGCTTTGGGTGCCATTCACAATGAATGGCACAGAATTGGCAATGAATAGCACCACAACACAACACGGCACACATAAAACTGGTATGATGGCATGTGTAGTGGAAATGCATTTTAATATTTGGGCATCTTGGTCCAGATTGTCACAATGCACAAGTGCGAATGTTGGTTCTCCTGCTGACAATGTTAGCTGGCTGTCATGCTGATTCTGTGGTTTAAATTCTTCCTGAAGCACTGATCTGGAACATGTATACAGATTAGGAATCCTGATGTCACTCTGCCTATGTAAACTACCTGTTTGATCATGGCCACGGACAGAAAGTATTAAAGCCAGAGACAACCCAGCAGAAGAAGGTCACTAATGGTGGCCGCAGTATTATTCTCAGCTTAGGTTCCCCATATCCAAATCAATGTATTTGAGAAAGACTGACAACTATGCATGCATATATATGACTACCATTTATCATCTACAAACATAAATCTAAGGGTAAAGTCCTTACCTTTGAGATTCTGTTGTACTTTGGTCTTTGAATGTGAGTTTCTCTCTCTTCGATATGCTGTATTCAATAATCTGTTAAAGTTGTTCTGTTTCCTATAATGTGTGGTTGGGTGACTATTTCGTCTCTGCTGACTTCCTGTTGTCACAGTTCCTCTCTTTCATTTCATGGCTCTAAAATTTGACTTCCCCTTCTGTGGTTCTTGTGTCACAGCACTTGATACGTACAGTATACAGATCTGACTCCAGTTAGTATGCTATTATTTCAATGTGACATTGTTATTGGCAAATGAAGGAACAGACAAGTAGAATAGATTTTTATCTCAAACTTTTATAAATAGTTCAGGTGTATTCATGCTGATATTTGGATTACAATAAAGAAAGTTAAATATTATGCCTTAAAACGAAAGTTCAGTGAAAGGTAGGCATGCAAGCAGAGCATTGATAAGGTAGAAAGTTAAAGTGTTACTAAACTCACAACAGTAAAATCAATCTGTATATGCAGTAAAGCATGCTTGGTATACTCACTGTGGAACTTATGGGGTTATTCCTCCGCACTGTGTAAAAAGGATGTTTCATCCTGTCTTCTCTGATCCTCCCCTTCTTCCACATTCCCCAATTCATCTCCTGATAGAAGAGAGCCTCTTGCACTTCCATGTTCCGTGTACTGTGGGAGAACAGATAGAGTGGATGCAGGGACCTGGGTTTAGTAACACCTTAACCCCTTGACGCCAATGTCACACAGAACTGGGCTTTTTTCTGTGGGGCCGCATATTTGCATACCTGTCTTTGTGCTGGGAGCGTGCTGCACAGCACAAACACTGGGGTGTCACTGAGAGCCCCGGGTCCCATTCTAACTATCGGGACCCAAGACTCCCGTTTCAGGGTCACATGAGTGCTGTGATAGCCTCTGCTTGGCTATCACAGTGCTCAGTTACTGTGAAGCCTGCCCCCCTTGGTTTTTTTTTTTCTCTCTGAATATAGGAGAGAGAGAGATTGTATCTCTTTCTCTCCTTGCATAGAGAGAAAAAAAACAACTGTTTGTAAAAATAAATAAATATTATAAAATAAAAGAAAAAATAAAAAAAAAATACCTAGATCAAGGTTCGATCTAGTTCAGTGCCAGGGTTAGTGTTTGAGTCAAAGTCAGGGTCAAAGGTCAGGATTTTTTTTTTTTAAATTGGTATCAGTGTCAGTGTGTTTTAGGTAAAAAAAAAGAAAAAGAAAAAAAGTGCACTGTGGTTTCTGGGCTGTAGTACGGGTACAAACAAATAACATATATTGTACATATATGGTATCACTGCGATCATCAAGAGCTGGAAAATTTATTTTGGGTTGTTCTTTGGTGGTAGGTTGTGGTAGTAACAAGAAACACACAGTTAAATTTAAAAAAATGATTTTTTTTTTACTATTTTGGGCCAGTTTTCCTTTGATAAAAAAAATAGGAGATATACATCACCATTTACCACCAAATGAAAGCCCAATTTATCCTGAAAAAAACCAAGGTATAATCCACCTGGATGCACAAAGCAATTGTGATGATATGTATGGTTTTACTAATAAATGTCAAAGTTGTAAAATTTTACTTAGGCTTTAAGATTTGTTTTACCCTTAGGCATGAAGGGGTTAAGCAAGGTGCTAGCTGAAAAGCCCAGCAATGTAACATGTAATGAAGTCAAAGAGTTCATCTATTACTACCTATAGTAATTTCATAATAGGGTCTCTTAATAATAGGGCGAAAAAAAAATAAATACAGTCTAATGTTGCTAATTGTTCATATAACATGCAAATTCAGAATGAGATGTTATCACTTTAAAGGGTTAGTTCACCTTTACCAAACATTGCCTGTGCAGGTAAGGGGTGTCTGTAGATAAAAACAAACTGGGCAGCTTTTGCCAAAAGCCCTTGCTACAGCTGCAAGAAAAAGTATGTGAACCCCTTGGGATTATGTGGAGTTTTGCAAGAACTGGGCATAAAATGTGCTCTGAATGTCATCTAAGTCACAACAATAGAAGAACACAGTCTGCTGAACATAATACTACACAAACATTGATGTTGCCATGGTTTAATTGCACATAACATGTAAACATTCACAGTGCAGGGAGGAAAAAGTATGGACTTAATAACTGGTTGACCCTCCTTTGGCAGCAATAACCTCAACCAAACGTTTCCTGTAGTTGCAGATCAGACCTGCACAACGATCTGGAGTAATTTTGGACCACTCCTCTTCACAAAACTGTTTCAGTGTAGCAATATTCTTGGGATTCTCCTCTTACCTATCCCGACGCTCCTTCAGCGTTTCCTACAACGGAGCCACCTCCCCTTCCCTCCCCCTCTCTGTTGGGGTCCCCCAGGGCTCTGTCCTTGGACCCCTTGTCTTCTCCATCTACACCTCCTCCCTTGGCAAACTCATACACTCCCACGGCTTCAACTACCACCTCTGACCACCACGCTGATGACACTCAAATTTACCTCTCCGCCCGCATCACTCACCTCCTAAACGACATCTCTGACTGGATGTCGCTCCATTTCCTCAAGCTTAACCTCTCCAAAACCGAGCTTCTCGTCTTCCCCCCTGCCAGCGCCCCCCCATCCTATCCATCACTACTAACAACACCACCATCAATCCCGCCCAGCAAACCAAAGTCCTTGGTGTCATCCTGGACTCAAACCTCTCTTTCCAACCTCATGTCAAATCACTTACAAACACATGCAGGCTCCACCTTCGCAATATTGCCAAAATACGCACCTTCCTTACCCCAGACACCACTAAACTACTCGTACACTCCCTGATTATCTCACGCCTGGACTACTGCAACTCCCTCCTCACCGGCCTACCCCAGTGCAGGCTCTCCCCGCTTCAGACCATCCTGAACTCAGCGGCTAGACTCATCCACCTCACCAACCGCTCCACCTCTGCCACCCCCCTCTGCCTCTCCCTCCACTGGCTCCCTATCGCCCAACGCATCAAATTCAAACTACTCACTCTGACCTACAAAGCCGTTCACAACACTGCCCCTAACTACCTCACCAACCTGATTCCCAGGTATCACCCTACCCGTACCCTTCGCTCTTCACAAGACCTCCTTCTATCTTGCCCCGTGGTCTCCTCCTCCCACGCACATCTGCAAGACTTCTCCAGGTCCTCCCCCATCCTCTGGAACTCACTACCCCAATCCATCAGACTGTCACCTTCCCTCCTCACCTTCAGGCGCTCCCTGAAAACCCACCTCTTCAGGGAAGCCTACCCCACCCTCACCTAACTGCCACTCTCCTTCATTCCTCCTACCACTCCATCCCCCACAGCCACTTCCTCCTGTACCACTACCCCCTCCCTCCTAGATTGTAAGCTCGAAAGTGTAGGGCCCTCTAACCCCTCGTGTGCTGTTTGTAGTTGCTGTACTGTTTCATGTATTGTCCCCCCCCTCTATTGTACAGCGCTGAGCAAACCCTTTGGCGCTATATAAACTTAATGTAATGTAATAATAATG
The DNA here is from genome assembly GCF_062004578.1 of Staurois parvus. Taxonomy (NCBI): domain Eukaryota; kingdom Metazoa; phylum Chordata; class Amphibia; order Anura; family Ranidae; genus Staurois; species Staurois parvus. Next base: position 4,193,662 of record NW_028318628.1, read on the forward strand.
GATGTCTGGTGTGAATCGCTCTCTTAAGGTCATGCCACAGCATTTCAATCGGGTTGAGGTCAGGACTCTGACTGGGCCACTCCAGAAGGCGTATTCTGTGCTGTTGCAGCCATTGTTTTGTTGAATTGCTTGTATGCTTTGGGTCATTGTCCTGTTGCATCACCCATCCTCTGCGGAGCTTCAGTTGGCGGACAGATGGTCGTACGTTTTCCTGCAAAATGTCTTGATAAACTCTGGAATTCATTTTCCCATCAATGACAACAATCCGTCCAGGCCCTGAGGCAGCAAAGCAGCCCCAAACCATGATGCTCCCTCCGCCATGTTTTACAGTGGGGATGAGGTTTTGATGTTGGTGTGCTGTGCCTTTTTTTCTCCACACATAGTGTTGTGTGTTCTTCCCAAACAACTCAATCTTGGTTTCATCTGTCCACAGTATATGTTGCCAGTAGTGCTGTGGAACATCCAGGTGCACTTTGGCAAACTTCAAACGTGCTGCAATATTCTTTTTGGACAGCAATGGCTTCCTCTGTGGTGTCCTCCCATGTACTCCATTCTTGTTTAATGTTTTCCTTATTGTAGATGTGTCAACAAAAATGTTAGCATGTGCCAGAGATATCTGTAGGTCTTTAGCTGACACTGTGGGATTCTTCTTTACTTCATGCAGCATTCTGCGCTGCGCTCTTGCAGTCATTTTTACAGGACGACCACGTCTAGGGAGAGTAGCAACAGTGCTAAACTTTCTCCATTTGTAGACAGTCTGTCTTACCGTGGACACATGAACATCAAGGCTTTTGGAGATACTTTTGTAACTCTTTCCAGCTTCATGCAAGTCAACAATTCTTGATCGTAGGTCTTCTGAGAGCTCTTTTCTGCGAGGCATGGTTCACATCAGACAGTGCTTCTTGAAACCAGTAAACCCAAACAGGTGTGTGTTTTTTAAGGGCAGGACAGCTGTCAGCAACACATCCAATATCATCACACTGATTGGAGTCAAGGTTGGCTCACTCCTGGCTCCAATTAGCTCTGGGAGAAGTCATTAAGCTAGGGCCTCACATACTTTTTCCTCCCTGCACTGTGTTTGTTTACATGTTATGTGCAATTAAACCATGGCAACATCAATGTTTGTGTAGTATTATGTTCAGCAGACTGTGTTCTTCTATTGTTGTGACTTAGATGACATTCAGAGCACATTTTATGCCCAATTCATGCAAAACTCCACATAATCCCAAGGGGTTCACATACTTTTTCTTGCAACTGTAGCAAGAGCTTTTGGCAAAAGCTGCCCAGTTTGTTTTTATCTACAGACACCCCTTACCTGCACAGGCAATTTTTGGTAAAGGTGAACTAACCCTTTAAAGTGATAACATCTCATTCTGAATTTGCATGTTATATGAACAATTAGCAACATTAGACTGTATTTATTTTTTTTTCGCCCTATTATTAAGAGACCCTATTATGAAATTACTATAGGTAGTAATCCCAAGGGGTTCACATACTTTTTCTTGCAACTGTATAAGTGTCTTAGCAATGCACTAGTAAGGCTAGTTTGACACTGATCCTAGCAAAAATATACCATGTTTGCAGTTTTTTTTTACTGGACATGTGACTCAAAAACCTGCACCAAAAATGCACGGTGGGTACATTTTTGGTGCGTTTTTCACATGTTTTCCATTGATTTCAATGAGGAGGTGCATTTTTGGTGCAGATTTTTAACTGCAGCAAACCTGGACCAAAAATGCAGCAAGCAGGATTTTAAAAAACGCACCAGACCCGCAATGGATTAGTGTGAAGAGTTCCATAGGAATACATGGCCACGTGATTTTCTTCTGATTTTTTTAAATGCAAAATTGCAAGAAAAACAGATCAGTGTGAAAGGAGAGGATGAGATGATGCCATTTCTGAGATTTTCATAGCCAGGCTTTGGGAAATATGTAAATGGAACATACCTATAGCCAGACTTTATCCAACTTTGGTCAAAGCTGCACAGTTTTTTTATATCTACAGGTGCCCCTTACCTGCATAGTCATTTTTTGGTAAAGGTGAACTAATCCACTAATCATTTAGGTACATAGTATGTATTTTCTTTGTCAGTTTAATAGGAATCTATAGCATATCTTCAGTAAGCACATGTTTTATAGTAATTGTAACAAACCAGATATCTAGTCTCATGTGAGTGGTTACTTGTGATCAGCACCAGTGCCAAGCGATTCACCAGTGCCAAGGGATTCTTGTGTGCCCTCAGACCACAGAGCTTTAAGCAGAGTATATATGGACCAAAACTCGGCCAGTTAGGCAGGAACAGGCCAATATTTAGTCCATGTGTACTGCTGTACAAGCAATGCTGGAAAACCAGCCAATGGCTGCAGCACTAATCAGTGTATTCTGATGGGGGAGAGTCACCTTTGTCAGAATACAAAGTCAAAGTGGGAGATATCCCTACATCAACATTTTCTGTTGATGCAGGAATCTGTACGTTTTTTTTTTAATTCAACCCTCTGATTGAAAGAAAAAAAAAAACCTAAATGCATATATCAAACTTTAGACTTTGTTTCTCTGTCTTTTTTTAATACATTTTATTATTCAGAATTGTTTGTATGGTAAGGAAAAATGTTACATGTGTATTACATGCATGGGTGATCAGTATATTGTCCCTACACTCCTCTTCAGAGGGTATGTGCAGTGCTGGCATACACAGATCTCCACTGAGCTGCAGATGCAAGTGACAGACACAGCTGCAAGTCAAAGGATGACTCCATGACAAGGACAACTTCCCAAATTTAATGCCCAAGGTGTGTGTATAGTGAGTGCACAGTGGGCTCCCTCCCCATGTGCACTGAATACAGTGTGCGCATTGGAATCCCATGCAAAGATCAGATTTTACTGGTCCCTGCACCCTGGTTTGGAGCCATTTTCCATCAGATGGCAATGTAGTATTCTCCTGTTGGTTTGTACTGACCCTGTACCTGCTCTCTTGTATCTCCACTGTGCTCAGCTCTACCTTGGATTTCCACTATGATCCTGTCATCAGGGCCATTTATGCCAGCAGCAAAAATTTGCCAGCAGTCTGCTGCACCCATGACTGATAGAAAGAAGCTGGAAAAAGACTGCTTACTTGGAAGACGGGTGCCGAGCTGACTTATAATCTATGAGAGCATCTATGAGAGGCATGTATTGTACATGTTCCTGCCTATGGAGAAAAAAGCAGCACAAAATTAGCCAATATTCAATTCCCTAGAATTTCTGGCAATCTGGTAAGACTGGTACCACTGCCTTCATTCAAAATTTAGAGATCTTCCATTTCCATCATAGTTTTTGGCCCAGAGCTTGTGTACAGACAGGGAAGTCTGGATAAGCAAACCACAAAAGGAAACAAAGCGCGCTGGCCTTGTGAAGTATGTAAACCATTTGTTAATGGAGACTCTGCGGAAAGGGGTGGGGTCCCCAAATCTCATCAGCCATTACTATGCTGTGTCTTGGTGGAACAAGGCATCACATGTACCCTCTCCAGTGGCTAGAGGTCATTGGGGTTTTGCATGACACCTTACATCTGTGTGTGAGTATATATATATATTTTGGGTGGTATTTTTCTGGAATATAAGGTGACGGAAGGAACATCTGCTGTACACTTGTGGGCATGGCCAAAAAGTGTATGTGGCAAAAAAGGGGTCAGTGTGCAATGTGCCTGTCAGGAATCGAAGGCTGACCATGCTCTTTTTTGTGCACATACTCATGAGCATAGATGTGTTTGCGAAGACTTGCAAGAAGGAGACTGTGCATGTCCACAGATTCTGTTGTCCGGCAAACTATTTAAACCAGAGGCCTACCTAGCATCATTGCTGGATGGCCTTCAGTTTAACATTGTGACTTGTGTACCTGAAAGGTTGCTTGATCCTGTTAATGACCAGGCTCCATCTGATTCTTCTTTGGATTCCCCTTGCCTACTTAGGTCTGCTACTGATTCATGTTACTGATCCCAGCCTGGACTTTTGACTAAAATTCTGAACCTTGATTGTGTACCCCACTGCCAGGACACTACCGACCCTTGCCTGTCTCTGACCTGGACTTGTGATTCTGTACATATCTGCCTAGCTGTTACCAAACTCAGCTTGTGACCTGACTCCTTGTTTCTGCTCACCCCACTTAAGCATCTCCAAGTCCACGTTCACAGCACCAATTTTCTAGCACTTTTACTCTTCCACTGCCCTAGCAGTCTCTGTCTTCACTACTAGAGGTGCTTGGACAGGAATTGTGTAAGACGCCATCCTCTTTATCTTGAGCTCCACTAACAGGTAGGGACAATGCCCCTGTATAATAGTGGTCAGTGTACTCCTATACGGTAGTGGCCAGCATGCCCACTGTACAATATTGGTCAGTGTACCCCTATACAGTGGTGGCCAGCATGCCCCCTGTACAATAGTGGTCAGTGTGCCCCATATACAGTGGTGGCCAGTGTGCTCCCTGTACAATAGTGGTCAGTGTGCCCCCTATACAGTGGTGGCCAGGATTCCCCCTTATACAATGGTGATCAGTGTGCACTGTGCCACCTGTATAATGATGGTCTGTGCACAGCTGTACAGTGGTTAGTCAGTGTGCCCCCTTTACAATGAAGGTCAGTATGCACTATTCACCTGTAAAATGGTGGTCAGTGAATTGGGACTCTCAGTCTCTCTGGTGATGGTGGTGTCTTTCTGGTATTAGGTGGTCAGCAGCCAGCTTATTTCCAAATCCAACTGGAATAGCACTGCAAGCGATGGAGATATGTCCATCTTCAATTATCTGTGTAGTGCCCCCTACCTGCTCCCTTCTTTCTTTTCCTCTTTTTTCCTTCCATCACTTATTTTTTTATTCTCCTTTTTTTTAGTTGCTCTTTTAGACCGTTGCCTTGTATTTCTTCTTAGGTTCTGCGTTGCTTTTTTTAACCACTTCAATACCGGACACTTTCACCCCCTTCCTGCCCAGGAAAGGGACAAAGTGGACAGCTCAAAGTGTTCAGAGCTGTCGCATTTTTAATGCCAATTGCTCAGTCATGCAACACGGTATCCAAAATGGATTTTGTATAATTTTTTTGAAACACTTAATCACCACTGGGTTTTTTCTGCTATACAAATGAAAAGATAAAAATTCAAAATTTTGAAAAAAACACTTTTGTCTTAGTTTCTGTTATCAAATTGTGCATATAAATAATATTTTTTTCAGAAATTTAGGCCTAACTGTATTCTGCTACATTTCTTTGGTAAAATAATACAAATCAGCGTATATTCTTTACTCTGAATGTAAATGATAGAGTCCACAATCTATGGTATATATATATTTGAAAATTGAACAAACCTTATGTATTGACTGCCTATCTAATTTCTTGTTCAGTATAAATAAAGAAATTAAATATTTTTCACTTTTTTTTATATACTGTTACCAAAGCAGTACAGAATCATCATATGAGAGGTGGGACATGATCAGGGATACTGACTGGTGACAGTATGTAAAATATATATAAAATTGTACATTTATTTAAACTTTTTTTTTCTTTTTTTACACTTTTTTTTTAATCATTTTGACCAGAGCACTGCATGATCTCTGTTATAAGCAATCATTTTTGTGAATGGCATCCATTCACCATCGTGTACTATTGTGATAGCTGTGATTGGCCACAGCTATTACATGGTACAGGTCCACAGTGATTGGCCCACGTACTATGTGCTCATTGTGACCAATCACAGGGATCACAATAGTACACAATAAATGGCTATTAATTAAAGTTATTGTGTACAACTGATGTGATCGATGTGATTGGTCACTGCAATCACATGATACCAGCACTGGCCTGTTTCAATTATCTGCTTTCTGCTGTACCTTGTGAACACAGCAGGTAACAGATCACGCCACTGGTGTGTGTGTGTGGGAGGACATCCTCCTGCGATAATGGTGCTCCAGCCTGGCCATATTATTATGATAGGCCAGGTGGAAGGGGGTTAAAATAAGAGAAAAATAATTTATAGTAAACATATCATATATTTATGCTGCCAAATATGTATAGCCTGCAATAAATCCACCCTAGTCTTTCTTCTATAGTTTAATTCACTACTAACATTTCCTTATCAATTAGCAGTGCCTTGATTCCCTTCTAATGAGCCTCTAACTGGTTTATATTCATTAATATATACATATTTGCTTTCCGTAACCAGGCCAACAGTTTTTAACAGAATCTTTTTGTGATATGGCCCTTCTAACTATATACAGTATCTCACAGAAGTAAGTACACCCCTCACATTTTTGTAAATATTTTATATCTTTTCATGTGACAACACTGAAGAAATTACACTTTGCTATAATGTGACGTAGTGAGTGTACAGCTTGTATAACAGTGTAAATTTGCTGTCCCCTCAAAATAACTCAACACACAGCCATTAATGTCTAAACCGCTGGCAACAAAAGTGAGTACACCTCTAAGTGAAAATGTCCAAATTGGGCCCAAAGTGTCAATATTTTGTGTGACCACCATTATTTTCCAGCGCTGCCTTAACCCTCTTGGGCATGGAGTTCACCAGAGTTTCAGAGGATGCCACTGGAGTCCTCTTCCACTCCTCCATGACGACATCACGGAGCTAGTGGATGTTAGAGACCTTGCGCTCCTCCGCCTTCTGTTTGAAGATGCACCACAGATGCTCAATAGGGTTTAGGTCTGGAGACATGCTTGGCCAGTCCATCACCTTTACCCTCAGCTTCTTTAGCAAGGCAGTGGTCATCCTGGAGGTGTGTTTGGGATCGTTATGTTGGAATACTGCTCTGCAGCCCAGTCTCCGAAGGGAGGGGATCAAGCTCTGCTTCAGTATGCCACAGTACATGTTGGCATTCATGGTTCCCTCACTGAACTGTAGCTCCCCAGTGCCAGCAGCACTCATGCAGCCCCAGACCATGACACTCCCACCACTATGCTTGACTGTAGGCAAGACACACTTGTCTATGTACTCCTCACCTGGTTACCGCCACACACGATTGACACCATCTGAACCAAATCAGTTTATCTTGGTCTCATCAGACCACAGGACATGGTAACAGTAATCAATGTCCTTAGTCTGCTTGTCTTCAGCAGTTTGCGAGCTTTCTTGTGCATCATCTTTAGAAGAGGCTTCCTTCTGGGCCGACAGCCATCCAGCCTAATTTGATGCAGTTTGAGGCGTATGGTCTGAGCACTGACAGGCTGACCCCCCACTCCTTCAACCTCTGCAGCAATGCTGGCAGCACTCATACATCTATTTTCCAAAGGCAACCTCTGGATTTGACACTGAGCACATGCACTCAACTCCTTTGGTCCACCATAAAAAGGCTTGTTTTGAGTGGAACCTGTCCTCTTAAACCGATGTATGGTCTTGGCCACCATGCTGCAGCTCAGTTTCAGGGTCTTGGCAATCTTTTTATACCTTCAGCTATCTTTATGTAGAGCAACAATTCTTTTTGTCAGATCCTCAGAGAGTTCTTTGCCATGTGGAACTTCCAGTGACCAGTATGAGACAGAGAGCGATACCACCAAATTTAACATACATACTCCCCATTCACACCTGAGACCCTGTAACACTAATGAGTCACATGACACCAGGGAGGGAAAATGGCTAATTGGGCCCAATTTGGACATTTTAACTTGGGGTTATACTCACTTTTTGTTGCCAGTGGTTTAGACATTAATGGCTGTGTATTGAGTTATTTTGAGGGGACAGCACATTTACACTGTTATACAAGATGTACACTCACTTTACATTGTAGCAAAGTGTAGTTTCTTCAGTGTTGTCACATGAAAGGATATACCGTATTTTTCACTCCATAAGAAGTACCTGACCATAAGACGCACCTAGGTTTTAGAGGAGGAAAACAAGAAAAAAATATTCTGAACCAATGGACTGCAGACATAGTACAGGAGATGACCAGAGACTGCGGACACAGTACAGGAGATGACCAGAGCCTGCGGACGTAGTACAGGAGATGACCAGAGACTGCGGACGTAGTACAGGAGATGACCGGAGACTGCGGACACAGGACAGGGGACGACCGGAGACTGCGGACACAGTACAGGGGACGACCGGAGACTGCGGACACAGTACAGGGGACGACCGGAGACTGCGGACACAGGACAGGAGATGACCGGAGACTGCGGACACAGGACAGGAGATGACCAAACACTGCGGACCTTTGGGGAGCAGAGGAGGGGGTGGGGGAGCAGGTACCTGAATTTGACAGGTACCCGCTCCCATTTCCGTGGAGCTGTCCTCCCTCCCCGTCTTCTGGTACACGTAACAGGTTCCAGAAGACTACCAGACCATTCACAAAGTGCAGCGCTTCTTGCGCATGCGCAGTGGACACCTGGCTGTGAAGCCGCAAGCTGTCACAGCCGGGTGCCCACACTAAAGATGTCGGCCCCGGGAGAGAAGACGGTGTGGACAGCACAGGACCGAGGAACAGATAGGACTGAGGAGCACAGAAGATCCGAGCTGCTGGCCTGGTATCCTAACACAGCGGGGGCGGGAATTCTGGGCCGGCCGCTCCATAAGACACAGACATTTCCCATTTTTTGAGGGGAAAAAAGTGTGTCTTATGGAGCGAAAAATACAGTAACAAACTATTTACAAAAATGTGTATATATACTTTTGTGATATATATATATATATACATATACACACACACACACACACACACACACACATATATATATATATATATATATACACATACATACAGGTGAAACTCTAAAAATTAGAATATCATGCAAAAGTTAATTTATTTTTAGTAATGCAACTTAAAAGGTGAAATTAATATATGAGATAGACTCATTACATGCAATGCAAGATAGTTCAAGCCGTGATTTGTCATAATTGTGATGATTATGGCTTACAGCTCATGAAAACCCCAAATCCACAATCTCAGAAAATGAGAATATTGTGAAAAGGTGCAATATTCTCGGCTCAAAGTGTCCCACTCTAATCAGCTAATTAAGCCATAACACCTGCAAAGGGTTCCTGAGCCTTTAAATGGTCTCTCAGTCTGGTTCAGTAGGAATCACAATCATGGGAAAGACTGCTAACCTGACAGTTGTGCAGAAAACCATCATTGACACCCTCCATAAGGAGGGAAAGCCTCAAAAGGTAATTGCAAAAGAAGTTGGATGTTCCCAAAGTGCTGTATCAAAGCACATTAATAGAAAGTTATGTGGAAGGGAAAAGTGTGGAAGAAAGGGTGCACAAGCAGCAGGGATGACCGCAGCCTGGAGAGGCTTGTCAGGAAAAGGACATTCAAAAGTGTTGGGGACTTTCACAAGGAGTGGACTGAGGCTGGAGTCAGTGCATCAAGAGCCACCACACACAGACAGATCCTGGACATGTCGTATTCCTCTTGTCAAGCTGCTACTGAACAACAAACAACGTCAGAAGCGTCTTACCTGGGCTAAAGAAAAACAGAACTGGTCTGCTGCTCAGTGGTTCAAAGTCCTCTTTTCTGATGAGAGCAACTTTTGCATCTCATTTGGAAACCAAGGACCCAGAGTATGGAGGAAGAATGGAGAGGCACACACTGCAAGATGCTTGAAGTCCAGTGTGAAGTTTCCACAGTCTGTGTTGATTTGGGGAGCCATGTCATCTGCTGGTGTTGGTCCACTGTGCTTCATTAAGTCCAGGGTCAATGCAGCCGTCTACCAGGAGATTCTGGAGCACTTCATGCTTCCTTCCACAGACAAGCTTTATGGGGATGCTAACTTAATTTTCCAGCAGGACTTGGCACCTGCCCACACTGCCAAAAGCACCAAAACCTGGTTCAATGACCGTGGGATTACTGTGTTTGATTGGCCAGCAAACTCGCCTGACCTGACCCCCATAGAGAATCTATGGGGCATTGCCAAGAGAAAGATGAGAGACATGAGACCCAACAATGCAGAAGAGCTGAAGGCCGCTATTGAAGCATCCTGCTCTTCCATAACACCTCAGCAGTGCCACAGGCTGATAGCTTCCATGCCACGCCGCATTGAGGCAGTAATTGCTGCAAAAGGGGCCCAAACCAAGTACTGAGTACATATGCATGCTTATACTTTTCAGAGGTCCGATATTGTTGTATGTACAATCCTTGCTTTATTGATTGCATGTAATATTCTAATTTTCTGAGATTGTGGATTTGGGGTTTTCATGAGCTGTAAGCCATAATCATCACAATTATGGCAAATCACGGCTTGAACTATCTTGCTTTGCATGTAATGAGTCTATCTCATATATTAGTTTCACCTTTTAAGTTGCATTACTGAAATAAATGAACTTTTGCACGATATTCTAATTTTTCAAGTTTTACCTGTGTGTGTGTATATATATATATATATATATATATATATATATATGTAATTTGTAAACATTAAATGTACACTGGTTTACACGTTCTGTTCTGTAATAAAGTACACCGAACAGGAATAGTAATGCAAGCTTTTCTTCCTATTCACACCCAAAACCACAGCCCAAGGAATAATGATCCATCGGGGTGGACAGCCCTAGTCCCTGAGAAAGCCTAAACAGTCGGAACTATAAGCAAGGTTTTGAGACCTGTAGCAGGGAGTGAAGTATCGCTCCGGAATCTGCAATAAGTCCTCTCCCACTCACATTGCTTTGCAAGTTTGAGCAGAGGATTTTCCTTATGAGACCTGTTGGCACTGGTCAAATCCAGCAAAAAAACAGATTGGATAACTGGTAGTTTATGCCTGTGAGCAAAATAAGTGACCATTTAAACCTATGCATTTTAGTGTGCATTAAAACATTATTATTATTATTATACAGGATTTATATAGCGCCAACAATTTTACACAGCACTTTACAAAATGAAGGTAGACAGAACAGTTACAATACAATTTGGTACAAGAGGAAACAGAGGGCCCTTCTTGTTTTGCCATTGTTTTTAATGCCAGTTTACTTATATGAAGCACGTTGACATACATTGGCCAAAAAAAAGTCATGTCCTTAGTTTCATCCAACTATGTGCTATGTAATAAGTGGTTTGGATTGATTGGAATGGCAATGCATGTCAATGGAACATAAAATGCATCAAAAATACACCACAAAGCAAGTGTTAATAATATGTGTGAATTCATCCTTAAACATACAGCATGTGTATGGCAAAGTCTGAGTTTAAGGCTGGAATCACACTTTTCTGTGCCTATTTTTGTGCATTTTTATGTGTGTTATCAGTAGGCTCAATAACAGGGGTCTCCAAAGGGCCAGTTTAATGTCCCTCAGACTTTAGGAGGGCTAGACAATGGCCAGTGAGAGTAGAAAATGTCCCAGTGTTAGTGGGAGTAAACAATGTCCCATCTTTGCTACCAAGAGAAATATATTAATACCACATCGTTGGTGTCAGTGGGAGGAATAGTGGCCCATCTCTAGTAATAGTTGAGAGGGATCTTGCCCCATCATTGGTAATAGTTGGAGGAATAGCGCCTCATCGTTGTTGTCAGTGGGAGGAATAGGACCTTACCATTGTCAGTGGGAGGAATAGTGACATATTGTTGGTGTCAGTGGAAGACATGGTGCCTCATTGTTGCGGTCAGTGGGAGGAATAGTGCCTCATCATTGTTGTGAGAGGGAGGAATAGTGCCCCATCATCATTGGTGTCAGTAGGAGAAATAATACCCCATTGTTGTCAGTGGAAGGAATAGTGCCATATTGTTGGTGTCCTATGAAGAAATGGTGTCTCATTGTTTGTGTCAGTGGAATAGTGTTCCATCATTGGTGTCAGTGGAGTTTTTGAAGGCATCTTCCATCCTCTGGATGAAGGTCAACTTTTGAAGCATTATCTTTTGAAATGTTGGTAAGAAATGTAGCTTATTGAGCCGTTAAAGCTACTGGGAAATCTTAGGCATCTCAAAGTTTTCCAATAAATGAAGATCTGAAGATATCAATGCCATGATCGCCTGTGGCATCCCAATAGAAATATGTAAAGCAGCAACATGGTCATCAGCAAATACCTTTATTTCGCACTACAGGATTGATCCAGCCTGTCTATCGATGAGTCTGTCATGTTGATAATAACCAGCTTCTGCTTCAACTGTTGTATGATGGTTTGTTTCAATAAATTATGTCTTGTTATGAGCAACCCTTCCTGGTGATGCGAGTTAAACCCCATCAGTAGATAAAATGATGTTACAGGAAAATTGTATACTAACCTTTCACTAATTTTCCTTTCTTTGGGCATCTTTATGATAGCATACACAGTATGACAGTATGGTGATATTTACAAAGAATGACATAAGAAAGGAGTGAGCCATAACGTAAAATTAACTAGTCCTATGGAGCTAGAGGGGCGGAGCCACAGCCCACTTTTTACCTCCATGAAGTTCTACTAAATAAGGAAATTTACAGAAATGTGAGTATACAGGTTTTTGCTTTGTTTTTATTACTAAATAAAGAATGTGTGTAAATAATTTTGTTATTGAACAGCAAATGCTAGATTCTTACACATACAGATCATGTTAGCACAGTAAACGTGGGCAGGGTTCTTTCAAAAACGTATGTTTTTTTCAGGAAGGAGTTCATTATGTTATGTTTGTATATTGCAACACCTGTAGCTGGTTTCCTGAATTACACCAGAAGTCTCCAGAAACTTCAGTAGTGATATGCTCCAGATCCACATTTCACCTCTTTTAAGAAGAGCAGAAAGAGCAGAGTATAAAAGGCACTGTCCTAGGTATACCTGAATGGTAACCCCATTTTGAGCAAGCTCCACCTTTTATGGGCCTATCGATAAAAAAAAATAAAAATCTGTGCATCTCCAGCATTCACGAACAAGTCCTGTAATTTACTGATTAAGTTTATTTCAGCTCCTCCATCTAGTGGCCATAATGTGGTATTTTCCTGAAATCCCTCATCAGAAAAATACCGCATTATAGCCACTGGATGACGCAGGTGGTCAAAGGAAATAATGTACTAGGGTACATTCGCAGGGATGTTTTGACAGTGCGATTTCTAGCAGCAGGAATCTACTGACTTCTGCTGCTGGGTTTGAGGGCTGTGAGGCCGCAGCTAATTGTGGCTATCTGCACAACCTGTGGGTACCTGTGGTGATCACGGCTGAGCAAAAGATAAATAAAATTTTGAAGTGGGCTAAAGAATTAAATGCAGACTACAGCTCTCTGCTATTTAATAGTTTACCCAAATTCACAGTTAGTATACAAATCACTAAGCAAATGGTTCAAGGAATGGCAAAGTCAGTTTGTAAGCACTTAGAGTGCTGATCAACAGTATACCAGTTTTTTTGTACAGTATGTGGTTGATTTACTAAAACTGGGGAGTGAAAAAACTGGTGCAGTTGTGCATGGTAGCCGATCAGCTTCTAACTTCAGCTTGCTCTGTTAAGCTTTGACAAAAAAACAAAACAAAAAAAAAACAAAAACAAAAAACAACTGGAAACCAATTGGTTTCTATGCAGAGCTGCACCAGATTTTGCACTCTGAAGTTTTAGTAAATCAACCTTTATGTGCCCAAAGGCAGCGAATAGTAAGCCACACCTAAAATGCTCATTGAATGTACATACTGGTCGAAACTAAAAAAGCTCAACAATCTGGTTTATTAAAAAAATACTTTTATTTGTAATTAAAATGTATATCAACACTGCCCTGTCATCACAGAGGTAATCAGAAGCCTGTTGTGTTACAGTTTCTAATCGGAAGATAGAAATCAAGTGTCCCTTAGATAATGGAATGGCAATACAAATGCATACACTTTGGCTTATTTATATATATATATATAAAAAAAAAAAAAACAAACAGAAAAGAGAAAGAGTTATTTCCTACACTAACCAGTCAGATTGATCATTTTATAATTCAGAATTAAAGCTGAGCCCACTCAAACCCAAATGGCTGGTTCTTATGAGATAAAAAGGACCAACTGCATGTTTTGCTTTTTTTTTGTTTTTTTTAATCAACAGCATAGATGTACATAGATAGGAAATCTCCCTAAATCCAACACCATAGCTCCACTTAGGCCCCCCAACTGTACTCGCACAACCAACTGCCTCAGTACATCTCTGTGGGTTACGATGGCTGTCAGTCCTATACACAAAGTAGTGCTTACAAGGCAAATGGCACACAAAAGCCGTCTTCAGCTCTAGCAGGTTTTCAGAATATCCTGGCATGCCTAATCCTTTGTGGATAGAGATCGAGGCAAAATAGGCTCAACCCACAAAGCTTTACCACAAGGATAAGAAGCTTTCTTTGAGCCATGTGTCTAATTTTTAAATCTAACTGTACTCAGCTGAAAAGAACTGTCAATTTTTTTCTGATCTTGGTATGTTATCTTTGCAAATGTAACCTAATGCCTAAGATATCCTGTTTTACAGGTATTATGAATTACAGTTATAACAACAGAAAGAGTGCGAAAAGAGGATTTTTCAAGAAGGCTCTCAATCAAAAGCTAGCAATTACCTTTTGTAATCAGGGTAATAAGGAGACTAGCGCTGCAATATAGTGCAAAACCTAGAATTTTATGAAGCAGACTCATTAAAAGAGGTACTGTCAGATCTTCTTCCTGACATTACTTAAAATCCCCTCTGTTAACTCATGCTCCTTATTTCAATGTGTCAGACTTGATATTCAAATCCGTGTTATGGATATTAGAGCAATTTTGTGAAGTTGTTGCCTTTTTGCAATATTCTCCTTTTTGGTGGTTTAACTTAAATCTTTTCTAACAAGACTGGGGGAAACATGTGACAGCTTTTAAAAACATATCCACCATGGAATGCGCTTTTATCATATAGATAAATCATATAAAACAAATATAAACTGGGGGTATCTTACTGAAGTGGTTAAAAAGATAATCATTCACAAACATTCAGAAGATAACACTGATTACTTACAGAAATAATCACTTAAACAAGATGTATAATTTATAGAATTAACAATGAGGCATTTTCTCCCAGTACATCAGGAAACAAGACCAGGCGCATTGTGAGTGTGTGTACACACACACACACACACACACACACACACACACACACACACACAATCTTGCACAATGGAGATTGCGGTGCAAATAGTGTGGATGCCCAGTAAACCTTCACTGACAATCCTCAATCAGCCCAATAATCTTGGTATGCTTTACTATTAAAAGAGACCCTGACACCAAGCATAACCTTTGAATCACTTAAAATAGCAACATAAAATGTGTTCTCACATCTTTTGCCAGCTTTTTAACTATTCTTTTTTTTTTTTTAAACACAGAATAACATTTTCCACGGATCCAACATTACTAGTATTGATTTCTTCTCTGTGCTGGACCCATCTGCTCCACCCCTCCCAGCTCACTGCTGTGTGTGAAGCTACCTGCTCATTATCCCTTCTCTTGTATGACAGCCCAATCTGATAGTTTTCTGATTTTTACAGGAAAATAAATGACTTTATTAAAAGCTGTAAAGTCACTTAAAAGGAACAGCATTAGAAACTCCCATCTACAGATGTTAAGTATTTAAATGGAACCTATTAGTATAGAAATATGGGAAATGCCATTGCAAGCTGTTTTTCAAAGATACAAGCTCAAGGGCAATTAATCCAGTCCTGCTTTTACCACCACTACTAGCATGCACACAGTGATGTCTAAATCTTCATCCTGGATACTGGTTCTGGATAACTGACTCACCAGGTGCAAAGAGCATGTAACTTTAAAAATAAGTTGCAAAAGGGAGCACTCCATTTCTACCCCAACACATTCTCTTTAAAGTCTAACGCCAAGTTTAAGGAAATTATCCAATAAAAAAAAACTTACAACGAAGGCCTCCACTGAAGAGAGTAAAGCAACTCAAGCCTAAGTCCATGTTTTATTGAACTTTAAATAGTTTTTTTTTTTTTTTTTTAACCAAGCTGGTCCAAATTTTCTTCACTAACATGTGCAGCGGCTGTATGAACTGTTTTGCCGCATCAGCATACAGTACCCGGCACTGTGTTCCGGCAGTGGGATGGGTATGAATGAATACAAAACTACCTCTGATTGGCTGAGGTGGAAATCGAGACATCATCTGCCCATCTTCAGCCATTTATAATAAGCCTTCTATTAATTTAGAAAGTACAAAGCACCCATCCTACTGCTGGAGCACAGAGCTGTATACTGTATGCTGAGGCTATATACAGTTCATACAGCGCTGACAGCTGCTGCATTTTGTTAGTGAAGGAAACGGTTTGTTTGGAGCAACTTGGTCCAAAAAAAAAAAAAACGCTTTAAATTTCAATAAAACATGGATTTAGGCTTGAGTCACTTTACTCTCTGTGAGTTTTTAATTGGATAATTTACTAAATTATCCAATTTAAAAAAAAAAATGGAGCTCTTTTAGTTCCCTATTTGAAAACTTAAGCCTGATGTGCATGGATCTAAAGCTGACTATACACTATACACACACCTAATTGTACAACCTCCTTTAGATCTCATATCAACTATGCAGTGCAAGAGCCTGCCCAATTTCATACAAATTGAAATGTTTACTTAGGTTTATCTTCATATCAATCCAAATTGTATAGTGTAGGGCCAGTTATAGACACCATAAAAGGTAATAGCAGTCAATCACACATTTACTGGGCTTTGTCATCCCTATGGTTCTGTAAGTTCCTGATGCAGAAAGTCCTGATGATATGAGAAAATTCTGTGCAAATTACACAAATGCAAAAAAACAAACAGTATTTTCAAAGAAACATACAAGGACAGGAATGAAATATTACAAATGCACACAAAGAATAACGTGCTTTAGTGATAATAAATACAAGCTCTTTCAAAAGGCTATTTTAGAAAGAGAAAACAGTAACTTGTAATATATAAATATGCAACATTCTTATTAAACAGATTATTTACAGGTTTACACAACCACTCTCTCCCAATTTAGCACAATCAAGGTGAGGACATAACATCTCTACCGATTAAACAATATTTCTGAGATCATAGAGAGAACTAGAACAGCCTATGAGTTGTGGAAAAGGCAACAGAGGTGAACTGGGCTAGATGGCTATGCTTGCCAGCAATCAAAAGAGTTGAAACCATTTTCAAGTCATGCTGACTTTTTAGAAAGCTGTGTATTACATCCAGTGATGCTGCTGACATCATTCTTCAGAATTTATGGTGGTGTAGCCCTGAGTACAAGATGTGATGCCACACCACACTTTCAGTGAAGATACCCAAGATAAGAATAGTAATCTCCTGGTGTTTGTCATGGCTTCAACTCTCTTTCCCAACTATATTCAGCATAAGGACTGGAATGGTGCTCTTCAACTCCAATGTCATCCCTTTGGGGTAAAAGCATATGTTTTCACAGATGCCCAGTTAAGCACAAGAATAGTAGTGCATGAATAAGTAAAAGATACAATGAAACCAGCAGAGGGGTTTTGGTGCGAGAACAGAACACAAGTCGCAGTAGTCTTTTCAGTGATGAGCTTCTTGCCTGAAATGAAAAAAATTGACATAGAATGACTACACGAGTGTTGGAGAGAGGTACTGAGCACCTGTAAGTTGGAACTAAAGACAATTTGTATAGTGAGACACAATAAAAGAATTTAGGATCATTTGGGACTAAAGAATTTAGAGCATTAAATCAGGATTGGCCTTATGCAATATATTCAGCCTTACGTTATCTAAAGATAAGATACCTTAAGACTCTTAAAATTTATGAAAGATTCATATTCTTAGTTTTTTTTTTTATTTTGAGCTTGAGGATGTTAGTGACCTCATCCACAGTCATATTTGCATGACACTATCTCCTTACTCCTCATAGTGCATATTGGTGTCTTAAAATTAACTTCTTAGTTGTCTACTTTGATTTTAAAGTAGAATTCCAGCCTAACGCTAGTTATGCTTAAAAATGTCCCCTCCCCTTTGCTGCTAACTAACCTGTGTAAGAAAAGACGGGTATACTTACCTTTTTATTGGTCAGCTCTGGTCTAGTCATGCGATTCCCCTGCATCAGTGAGCGGAGGGTGCAGGGGAGAGGAGGGAGTGCTCGACAATGGCTGGGAATTCCGAGAGCTCTGATATCACTCAGAGGCTTCCATATCCCAGCTGCTGTGGGCAATGCCTTCTAACTACAGTGATTTACAGCTTCCAGGGAGACCCTTTGCTTGCCTTTATCTGTTCCTTCCACTGATACAAGTCAGTATTTCTTTCCACTGGCACCAAAGACAAAGCATTATTCCTCTCACTGACATCAACAATGGGGTACTATTCCTCCAGAGATAGAACACTATTCCTCCCAGTGACACCAATGATGTAATTTTTTTGCTCCCACTGACCAACAAGTCTATGGCATTGTTTACTCTCTCCAATACCAGGTTATTTTGTACTTCCACTGGCGACAGTCCAACCTCCCTAAAGTTGAAGGGCTGTAAACTGGCCCTGTGTTTCGAAAGTTTGGAGACCCCTGGAATATGGCATAGCTACATTAGTCCAAGCTGGACCAATGTAACTATGTCACAATGTCCATACGTGGAATTCTTCTTTAGAGAAAATATGTGCGGATATAAAATAATGGGGCTTTGCTACTACATGAGTCAATGACACGGAACTAGTATGAAGGATAAGGGATTTGGACCCGACTGGCTACATTGTTCAATTCAGGTTAATGATTTACACTTATTAGGGAAGTCTGGATGAGCATAAATGCCCCAGAGAAGGCATCTCTATGGGGAAAGAAAAAAAAAAAAAAGCACCTTATTGGAAAAAAAGGCAATAGTGGCATTTCTCATGTATCTATCCTCACATATTTCCATTAACTATGGAGCTCTGTTATTTGTCATATCTGTTCCAGGTCAACAACAAAGTAATTAAACCATTCAGCCAGTCAAATTTAACATTTTCAGAAGGAGAAAAACAGCAGTTGCAGTATGGCTGGAGAATGTCTGTTAATAGCACAAAGTACAAATAAAATAAAAGGTAATAGGAAACTGTAATAAACCTTAACCTGGGCAAGCTGTTTAAAAGCAAATTTGGCTTGTTCACCTTAACATTTGGTACATCATGTGGCTCCATCAGTAATGACAACTCATGTGGTGCAACAGGTTCCTCATGGGCTGACCAATCCTGTGAACCCAACCTACATAAGAAAAACAAAAAAACATGTTATATGTCTAATCCAACTACATTAGGCTGCAAACCAAGAAAGCATCGTAATTGTTTTTTTAATCAGTTATGAAAGAAAGTGTCTATCACTTACATCAACACTCACACACCGTTATATACAAACAAAATAAATGCATTAAAAAAAAATTACACACACACACACACACTTTATGGAACCAAAAACAACTAGGCACTTGCTGTTCATTTAAAGGACAAAATGTGCAATATTGTGTTCAACTTCAAGTAAATGCCACCAAACAATCATCATGAGGGTACATACACTATATTGCCAAAAGTATTGGGACACCCTTCAAATCATTGGATTCAGTTGTTCCAATCACCTCCATGGCCATAGGTGTATAAAATCAAGCACCTAGGCATGCAGACTGCTTCTACAAACATTTATGAAAGAATGGGTCGCTTTCAAGAGCTCAGTGATAGGTTGCCACCTGTGCAATAAGTCCATTCGTGCAATTTCCTTGCTACTAAATAACTATTCAACTATTAGCAGTATTATAACAAAGTGGAAGCAACTGGGAGCAACAGCAACTCAGCCACAAAGAGGCGAGATCAGCGCTTACTGAAGCGCACAGTGCGCAGATGTCGCCAGCTGCCTGCAGAGTCAATAGCTAAAAGACCTCCAAAACCTCATGTGGCCTTCAGATTAGCACAACAGTGCTTCATAGTATGGGTTTCCATGGCCGAGCAGCTGCATCCAAGACTTATATCACCAAGTGCAATGCAACGCGGCGGATGCAATTGTGCAAAGCATGCCGCCAGTGGAGATGTGTTCTCTGGAGTGACAAATCACACTTCTGTCTGACAATCCGATAAATGTGTCTGGGTTTAGCAGCTGCCAGGAGAATGGTGCTTGCCTGACTGTATTGTGCCAGGTGTAGTTTGGTGAAGGGGGATTATGGTGTGGGGTTGTTTTTCAGGGGTTGGGCTTGGCCCTTAGTTCCAGTGAAGGGAACTCTTAAGGTGTCAGCATACCAAGACATTTTGGACAATTTCATGCTCCCAACTTTGTGGGAACAGTTTGGGGATGGCCCCTTCCTGTTCCAACATGACTGCGCACCAGTGCACAAAGCAAGGTCCATAAAGACATGGATGAGCGAGTTTGGGGTGGAGGAACTTGACTGGCCTGCACAGGGTCCTGATCTCAACCTGATAGAACACATTTGGGATGAATTAGAGCGGAGACTGTGAGCCAGGCCTTCTCGTCCGACATCAGTGCCTGACCTCACAAATGTGCTTCTGGAAGAATGGTCAAACACATAAACAAACTCCTAAACCTTGTGGACAGCCTTCCCAGAAGAGTTGAAGCTGTTATAGCTGCAAAGGGTGGGCCAACTCAATATTGAACAATAAGGACTAAGACTGGGATGCCATTAAAGTTCATGTGTGTGTAAAAGCAGGCGTCCCAATACTTTTGGCAATATATTGTAGCACAGTACTAAAAACAATGGAGAGATTTAGATTAATGAGGCAGAGTACATTTTGTGCTTATCACCACTCAATCAAGACTAATTTTGCCTACTTTAATTTTAACTACTTTACCTGTCCATTATCCTGCAAGCTCCCTTCACTCACAGTAATCATTGGATGGTCTGGGCTAGCTATCTCACTCACCTGTTTATATTTTCTTCAAATTCTTGTATCCTATCCTCTGCTCTTTGGCGTTCCTCCCTCAGCTGTTGTTCCAGGACTGACCTGACATGTTCATGCTCGGTACTCTGTTGCTTCAGCTCCAGATATCTATGCAAAAAAGAAAGGAACGTTTTAACAAAAAGTAAGTGTGGCAATTCAGGGATTAATTACCATTATAAAATTGGAACAAACACTTCTAAGCTAATGCCAGTTTTGGGGTTCAGGTTTTGTTCATTTTAAGATTTAGTGTGGAGGTCACAGTTATTTTCAGATACAGTTTTTCATTTGTTGTTTGGATGGGGTGTCTCAGGCCAAAAACTAGCAGTGCTGATGCTGAAAACCCGATGGCTTTCAGGGAGGTTAACACACAAAACACAAAGTATTTTTTTCATGTGTACCTGCTTGTAAAAGACTTATGACCACCTAAACTAAATAGAACAAAAACACGTTATCTTTTACATATTATTTACCTATAATGGCAAGTATTAAAAAAAATCATTAATCTATTATCACTGCAGAAATTGGTGGTACATTAACTGCTCAAAATAAGTGAAATGAAAGGGTAACAAATGTTAATATTTGACTCCCTAACCACCGAAATATGACATACTGTACTTTGGCACTGGGAGCAATTCTTGGAGTAGGATTTTCATGCCAAACATAAATTAACACGTGTGCAAGCATGTATCTATCCTGTAACCCTATCCCAAAGTCTTAACTCTGTACTAACAAGTAAAGCTAAACTCAAATTTAAAAAAATAAACATAAATGTTATTAATAATAACTTTTCAACTTGCAGCATTATTTTACAAAAAATCATTACATGTTATTTTACATAAAACTGGTAAAAAGCATCTCTACTTCTTTCTCTTGATATTATCTCACTGTAATCCCTTATAGAACATACATTTAGAGTGGAAGGCTTGCAGCAGTAGAGGCAATATGAGTCCTAGAGTTACTTAGGGAACAATAAGAGGAATCGTTGAATGTGGTGAGAGGATGCAGGCATCTGACACACCCAGCAGTATGTTGGATATAAAGATCCAGACCATGGTATATATATTTATTACAGGTACTTTTATAGTGCCATCAATTTACCCAGCGCTTTACATATACACAGTTAGATCCATATATATTTAGACACTCACACAAATTTAGATTTCTCAGGTATTTACCAAAACATATTCAAGCTATAGTTATATAATGAATATAGGCTGAAAGTGCACACTCTCAGGTTTAATTTGAGGATATGTACATCCAAATTAGAGGAAGGATTTAGGAATTACAGCTCTTAAGAGTAGCCATCCCCCCTTTTTCAGTTTCCCCAAAGTAATT
Organism: Staurois parvus; assembly: GCF_062004578.1. Lineage (NCBI taxonomy): Eukaryota > Metazoa > Chordata > Amphibia > Anura > Ranidae > Staurois > Staurois parvus. Next base: position 4,215,744 of record NW_028318628.1, read on the forward strand.
GGACAATTGAATCAAAAGCGGTTTCATGGCCAGGTGTGGGCTACTTCTTCGTTATTTCTTCATCAATTAAGCAGGTAAAAGGTCTGGAGTTGATTCTAAGTGTCGTTTGAAATCTATTGCTGTGAACCTACATCATGTGTTCAAAGGAACTGTCCATGAAAGTGAAACAGGCCATTGTAAGGTTTAAAAAACAAAACAAATCCATCAGAGATAGCAGCAACATTAGGAGTGGCCAAATCAACAGTTTGGTACATTCTGAGGAAAGAAGAACGCACTGGTGAGCTCAGCAACATGAAAAGGCATGGACATCCACGGAAGACAACAGTGGTGGATGATCGCAGGATCCTCTCTGTGGTAAAGAAAAACCCATTCACAACATCCAGAAAAGTGAAGGACACTCTCCAGGAGGTGGGCGTATCATTGTCAAAGTCTACAATCAAGAGAATACTTCACGAGAGCAAATACAGAGGGTTCACCACAAAGTGCAAAACATTCATAAGCCTGAAGAATAGAAAAGCCAGATTAGCCTTTGCCAAGAAACATCTAAAAAAACCAGACAACTTCCAGAAAAGCATTCTTTGGACGAATGAAACGAAGATTAATCTGTACCAGAATGGCGGGAAGAAACAAGTGTGGAGAATGTTTGGAACAGTTCATGATCCAAAGCACACAACGTCATCTGTAAAACATAGTGGAGGCAGTGTGATGGCATAGGCATGCATGGCTTCCAGTGGCACTGGGTCATTGGTGTTTATTGATGATGTGACAGAAGACAGAAGCAGCCGGATGAATTCTGCAGTTTTTAGAGCTATACTGTCAGCCTAGATTCAGACAAATTCAGCAAGTTGATTGGACGGCGCTTCACAGTACAGATGGACAATGATCCAAAACACACTGCAAAAGCAACCCAGGAGCTTTTGAAGTAAAAGAAGTTAATATTCTGCAATGAGTCAATCTCCTGATCTCAACCCAGCGGAGCATGCATTTCACTTGCTGAAGACAAAACTAAAGGCAGAAAGACCCACAAACAAAAAACTGAAGACAGCTGCAGTTAGAGCCTGGCAAAGCATCAGAAAGGAGGAAACCCAGTCTTTGGTAATATCCATGGGTTCCATACTTCAGGCAGTCATTGCCAGTAAAGGATTCTCAACAAAATATTAAAAAATGAACATTTTATTTATGATTATATTCATTTCTCCATTTACATTACATTTGAGCCCCTGAAAATGGAGGGACTGTGTATAAAAATGGTTGCAGTTCCTAAAATTTGTACCTGATATTTATGTTCAACTCCTTGAATTAAAACTGAAACTTTGCACTTCAAATTCATTTGGATTGTTTCGTTTTAATTTATTCTGGTGGCATACAGAACCAAAAGTATGAAAAGGTTACCTTTGTCCAAATATATATGGACCCAACTGTATATATTGTACATTCACATCAGTACCTAACTCTCAAGGGGCGTACAATCTAAGGTCCCTAACGTGCATTCATACATACACATACTAGGGACAATTTAGACAGGATCCAATTAAACTACCAGCATGTCCAGAAACCCACGCAGGCACATGGAGAACATGGAAACTGCAGGCAGGTGGTGCTGTGGTTGGGATTCGAACCAACGACCCTAGTACTGCCAGGCAGAAGTGCTAACCATTTAGCCACTGTGCTCCCCATATACACTGTTCAAAAAAAATTAAAGGAACATTAAAGGATTTACCAAATCAGAGTTAATATTTAAATAAGACAAAAAAAGCGGAGCTTGAGCTGCTATCTAAAACAGAGCAGGCTACTTTAAAAGGAGAAGTTCATCTTTGAGAACATTTTACACATTCCACCCATTTTTTGAGCGCCGTGGTAGTTCATTGCCTATTGCTGTCAGTCTGTATCTGCTTGCCCATACGAGCAGACAGATACAGCGACAAGTCTGCAGAAGTCCTGCATAGCACCTGCGATATGCCGATTGTGGTTGCAATGCTTTCTAGGCTCCAAGTAAAACAATAATAAATGCACATTTTTTTTACCTGCAAAAAGATGTGCATTTATTATGTTTTTTTAAAAGGTGAAATTACCCTTTAAGCTTTGCATAACAGACCTAAAATAATAAAAAAAAAGGGATAGTTACAATACTACAAATAAGGTATATATATATATATATATATATATATATATATATATATTTATTAGTAACTGTAGAGCTAATTAAAGCAGTCATAGGGTATAGAACAGGAACATAACTAACCTTTGCTGAAGCTCCATGAGTTGACGATCAGATTCAGTTTGGGGTTCCTTCTTTTCTTGTGGGGCTCCAGGCGCAGAATCACTCAGTAAAGCATCCTTCAGAAAGAATCAAAATGTCAAATTAAGGACAGAAATTTACTTGTAATGAAAAAAGCAGAGCCAATTACAAAACTAAAACAAAATATTTACATTGTCTTTTTTGTAATGTTTCTGTCACATCGAACGTTATTAATAATTGGGAAGCTTCATTCATTCTTACCGAACTTTTGGGATGCGTTTCATGTAGCTGTCGCTCAAGGGATGAACACTGGTTTATAGCATCTCTCAGGTTTTGGTTGCTATCATGCAGCTGCAGAGATAAAGAACTTTTCTCTTCGAATATCTGAGAAAACTGCAGAAATACAGTTAGATGAAGTTAAAGCTGAACTGCTACCATCTAAAGAATGACTTGCAATGCAGCTCAACAATTAATTTTAAAGCACAACTGTGGGACAATATTCATTCCCCTCCAACCCCTCCCAATCTGATTGCCAGAACTAAAAAAAACAAAAAAAAAAAAATTACCTAAACCCCTATTTTTACTTACCTTAGGGTGTGGTCATGTGATCATCCAGCTTAATTCATCCTTCTCCACAGTTTGCTTCCTGTTGGAGTCCTTCTGGGTGTCCCTGTCACTGAGTGGTGTGGACTATTCCCACTGCCTGAGATGCAGAGTGGGCCTCTAAAATCCAACAGAGATCCAACATTGGGTAACGAGGAGTGAAGGGGACCGGACGGTGAGAGTTAACATGCAGAGCTGTACTAGCAGTCCTTACAATTAGGAATGGCATCAGCGAGGAGACCTGAATGGAGGACTCCGGTGAGTATAATTGAGTTAAAGGCTAAGCTCACCTTTTTGAAAAAAAAAATAAATAAATGCACATACTTTTGCAGGAAACAAATGTGCATTTATTATTTTTTTAATCAGTGGATCATGGGTGTAATTTCATCCTCCTGCACACACTGCCTGCAGCTATGCTGCCTGTACCTTTGTGTGGGCTTTATGGTATAGAGCTATAGGCTAGAGCTGAGAACTACAAGCCATCTGCCACAGTGGCAAACAAGACTTCCTGTGAATGAATGAATGACGCAGCTGTGCTGGAGAAGCAACACGCAGTCGTGCCTTTTTTTTAAAAAATGTGACATCGGTCACAGGGAGGACTGGAATCGGGGTGCAGGTCTGGAACAAGTTACACGATACATCCTAATTCTGGGTGTATCGAGTAACATGCATCAAAAGGTGAAATTATCCTTTAACAAAGTATGGACATCTAAATGGGGGGGGGGGGGTATGGAGGAATGGTAGGAAGATCAATTTTGCTTGGAATTGGACTTTAGTAAAAGGTAAGGATTAAACTTGGGATGTGATTTAATTTTGATATCTGCTTCAAATATACAGATTTGGGAGAAGGGATTTAATAAAACATTCCTAACGCATTCAGCAACACCCACTACATGCTCTGTGCATATTATGAAAGATGGGGACACCGCTCTGTCTCACAGAAGTTGCTGAACTGAGCTGCAGACATTCGGAGGATAGAAACTACAAGTGAATTCACATATAAATCCTCTGAACCCACACTTACCTCTGTATCTTCTGCAGTCCCCGATGTAGATTACAATCTACTCTACACCTAGTTTTCAAATGATTTCCTATGCCAGAAACTGTGTTGTGCTGAAATGGCTGAGCAGCACTAAGTGGCCTTGCTCTAAATTTCTCAGTTTTGTGAATTTTGTTGAGTTTTTAGCTGAGAACTTTGCCCATCTCATGGAAAAATCTTACCAGAAAAAAATAGTACACCAATATATTCTTGGTAAAGTTCTAGTGTTTTTCCACTAACCTTAACATTGAGCTGTTGTATCATTAGTTCTTTTTGGTGTACTTGAGTTAGTGTGTTGCTGAGTTCAGTGCGTAGGTTCTGCACTTCTGCTTGTGTGCTCTGAAGGTCTTCCAGTAGCAAACGGTTAGAATGATCACTGGAGGTCTGAAAGATACACTGGAATTTGTTACTATGATTATATTATATAAAAATGTTATAACCAAAAACGGGGAATCTTTTTTTTTTTTTTACTTGACAACAAAAACAATCTCATTGAATAAATACCTTGCTGTTTGTTTGGTATGAGCTCTGCAAAGTCCTCTCTATTTCCCTAGGTGGTGTCTTCAAGCTGCTTTGCAAACTATCACGATCCTCCTGTAGACTTCCCATTGCTTTGGACATATTGCGAAGTTGCATTTGTGAAGCTTGAAAGTCAGTGGTCACTCTACGGATTTCCTCCTCTCGCACCTGCAAGCTGGATATAAGCTCTTTCAGTTGACTTTGTATCCGTTGTTGTTCCTCTTTGCTTTCTGATAGAATGAAATTAAGGTTATCTCTTTCCGTTTTAATTAATCTAAACTCTTCATTCAGGGTGAGAAAGTCTTTCAATTGCTCCTGCAAGCTCTTAATTTCTTCTTGAGCAATATCATGACTGTCCTGCAATGATCTCATGGATCCTCCAAATGCTTGTATCTGAGCTTTAAGAGAAGAGTTTTCTTCCAGTGCATTTAGCAGCCTCTGCTCTGCATCCATGAGATCCCTTGCTAGTTCTGCAACTCTTTCTTCTGCTGTCTCTGTTTCATTACGCAGTATGCCAGTATCATGCTGTATGCTCTGGAGCTTCTTATTCAAGTCATCCTCTGCAAGCTGCACCCGCTTCTCAGCCTCTGCTTGCATGCAAACCGCTTCTTTTTTGAAGCTTTCTAATTCTTTCTTCACTTTCAGTAGCTCTTCTTTTAGAATTTGTACTTCATGTTCTTCCTGTTTAAGCTGATTTCTAAGTGCCTCATTCTCATTTTGTAGCTGAGAGATATCATGTGTCAGACTATCAACCTGTTCTAAACTTCGGAGTTTCTTCTTCTTGGTTTCATCTAACTCCTGCTGCAGAGCATCCCGCTGTTCCTTTTCATGATTTAGCACCAGCTCCTGGTTATTCTGTTCAATGCGCAACTTTTCAATCTCCTGTAATTTTTCCCCCAACAACTGCTTAAGTTGTGAATCCTTCAGTGAGATCACCTCTTTTAAGTCTTCCCGGTAGCGAGCTAGCTGAGCATTTAATTTTGCATTTTGTGCATTTAAGTCATCAGTACGGCTTCGGAGGAATCTTAACTCCTCACGGAGCTTGTTGCTTTCTGCTGCTGCCTCTTGAATTAGGCCATCTTTGGCAAGAATTGCATCAAGATGTCGCTGCTCCAATTGCTGGTAATCACTCAAAACACGTTCTCTCTCCTCCTGTAGAGAGCACATAGATTTGGTGAATGCCTGTAACTGCGCCTTACTTCGGTCAGCCTCTTCCTGGTTGGCTTTTAGTCGAGTTTTCAGTTCTTCTAATTTGCCTTGCATGTGTTTTCTATCCCTTTCAGCTTCTTCTAATCTCTCTTCTAAAGCTTTGCACTGAATTGCATGCAGTTCATTTAGCTCACCCACAGCTACACTTACTGCTTCATCACGAGCACTTAGCAACCGCACAACGTCTTGTTCTTTCTGTTCCAACTCTACATGTAGCTGTTCTGTTAAAGATTTGGAAGCCTGCAGGTCACTCAGAGTCTGCTCATTTTGCAGCTTCAGGTCTTGAACTTCTGCCTCTAACTTTTGTACTGTTTCCAGCAAATTCTTCTTTTCATTGTGAAACTGTGTGACTTCCATGTTCAGACTCTCTAGTTGGTTTAGCCTATCTTTTGCTTCCTGGCTCTGCAGTTTCAACTCTTCCTGGCAGGACTGGTGCATTTTCTGTTCTTCTTCCAGACAGGAAGAAAGAATTGATTTTTCCTCCAATAGAGAATCTCTTGCTTTAGTGAGACTCTCTGCCTCAGTCTGCCCAGTTGTAACCAATTCTTCATGCTCTGACTGTAGCCTGAAATAAAGAAAGAAAAAATGGGACCAACATATAAGAGGTTTTTGACAAAACAGACAGTTATTTAGGTAAACAGCAGTGAAGGAAAAAGTCTAGTCATAACTTTTTGTCAAACAACTTTTTACCTGCTTAAGTAAGCCTTGAGTTCATCCATCTGAGATGAGACCTGCAGAAGCTCATTTTTAAGATCCATACAAATTCTCTCTTTATCATGTATCGCATCATCCTTTTTCTGCAGTTCATCATTGAATTTCTCATTCCACTTTTTGGACTCCTCTATAACCCGGTCTCGGTCATCTTGCAACGAACACATGCTACGAGTAAAAGCTGCAAGCTTTGCTATGTTTTGATTCAGATTTCCTTGCAGATCTTTTATTTCTTGGTTCTTTTCTTCAAAATGGCCCTGTATGAGCTTAATGGATCCTTCAAGCTGTTCTTTGTCTTGCTGTAGCAAGCTTATCTTTGCGTGCAAGTTTGCCATTTCTTTTACATGTTTCACTCTCTCCTCTTCAAGTTTCTTTTCCATATCTTCTTCCTTCCTTTTTAAAATAAGTGTAGTGTTCTCTGTTATTATGTGTATTTCCTTCTTGATTTTTACATTTTCAGCCAAAATTCTTGCAGCTTCACTCTGAGTATCATCAAGTAACACACGAAGAGATGTTAGCTCAGCCTCAGCCTTCTTTGTGTCTGCCACAGCTTTTGCTACTCTATCACTGGAGGCAACTTTTTCTTTCTCGCACTCACTATGCACAAATTCCAGGGCCTTAAAAGTTCTTTCTACACGGCTGATTGTTTCTTGATATTGTATGCAGTCTTTCTGTAGGTGTCTTACTTCCTGCTGCTTTTCTTTGAGCAATTCCTGTAGTTCCTTTGACTGGGTCATCTTGGTTTTTTCACCTTGATGTACGGATTTTAACTTTTCCACAAATTCTTTATGAACCTCAGATATGGCTTCAGCTTTCTGTCTCTCCAGCTGTCTTCTTTCCTCTTCAAGTTGAAGTTGAAGGTTTTCCAACTCTTGCTGCAAACTTTCATTTTTAATCTGCAAGTCCACAGCATCTTGCTGGAAGTTTCCGATGCTTCCGTTGAGCTCCGCCATTTGATTCATCAACCTCTCTTCCAACTCATCTTTCTCGGTTTCCAAAGCTTGCTTCTGCTTATTTGCTTCATCTAGGTCATTAACAGCAATTTGATATTTATTCTTCAGGTCTGAAAAGTCTTTCTCCATTTTATTAATCATATCTTGTGAACTGCTTAACAAAGTGTCTGATTTTAGCTTCTCTTCCTGAAAAGCATTTATCATTTTGTTCATGTTCTCAATTTCATTTTCTTTTGCCTTCATGCGGGTTTCTAACTTTTCAACAATTTCTTCAAGCTGTGAAATTTTCTCCCAGGTTGCATGTTGTTTTTCACCATTTTCTGTAAGCAATTCTATAGTAGTCACTCCTTCACCAACAACCAGATTGTCACGGTGTTCAGGTACTGAATTTGCTAGTTCAATAGCTTCAGTTTTGCTGATCACTTCCCTTTCTAGCATCTCAGTGCTGCGTTCTTCTAGAACTCTTTGTAAGTCTAATTCAACACTGTGCAGTTGGAGCTGTAGAGTTTCGGTTGCCTTAGTCAAATTTTCCTTTTCAGACTGAACCAGTTCCAGTTCTGATTTTAGGGCATTGTTTTCTGTTTGGACCCTTGTTAGCTCTTCTTTAACCGGCACATCTTTTTGTAAATAATTTGATTTCTGCACCTCTGTTGCCTTCTGCAATTCCCCTCTCAATCTATCATTTTCTTCTTCAAGTTCAAGTATTTTTTGCTGTTTTGATTTAGCAAATTTTCTCATCTTTTCCTTCATATTTTCTATCTCCAGTTGTGATTCTTCCAGTTGGTTCTCTACATCTTTCTTATCAACCTCAACACTTTTCATCTTAGTAAAGATTTCTTGCTTCTCATTTTTCACCATTTCCACTGCTCGCTTCATTCTATCAGTTTCACCACTAACATTCTCATATGACTGCAGTAATGTCTCATACTCTTTTTGAAGGTCAGACAGCTTGTCTTGCCATTCAGATGTATTTGAGTCATATGACATTTTCAAAGTTTCCAACTCTTTACTCAAGTCTTCTTTGTCTTGTGTAATTCCTACCAATGCTAACTTCAGACTTTCACAAGAAGCTTCAAGGTTTTGATTTTCCAGTAAGCATTTATCTATTTCCTTTATCAGTTTACCTCTTTCTTCTTTCTGGGCAGATATAGTATTCAATAAAGTTTCTCTTTCAAGGTTCAGTTCACTTACTGATCCCTCTGCAACTTGTAATCTGTTAACTAAATCTTCCTTTTGAGTTCTCATAGTCTCCAACTCCAACTTCAAAGCCTTAATTTCTTTAAGTGCATCTTTTCTGGAGATCAATGCAGCCTGAAGCTTTCGCTGAAGTTGTTGTTTTCCCTTTTCTCCCTCAACTTCATCATCTTGTTTTTGTTGTACTTCTTGTACTTTTAATTCAAGTTTTTTGCAATGTTCCTCATATTCTTTGGCTTGAAACTCCATCTGAGATTTTAGAGACTCAATAATATCATCTTTTTCTGATATATGGTCATTAGCATTCTTAAGAGCTATATTTCTTTCTTCTAGCTCCTGGTGGAGTTGTCCAACTTCTTCTTTTTTATGAGTTAGTTCATCTTTTATACTTTCAATTGTAAATTTGTGTAGATCTGATACTTCTTGTTTGCCTTTTTCCAGCTCAGTCTTCAAAACAGAAGCTTGTGTTTCTAAATCCTGACACTTTTCTTTTTCTTTTTGTAGCTGTGTAGTCAAATGATCTATGGTATCATGTAGATGTGAAACCTCCTCCAAGCATTCATCAAGTTTCTCTTCCAATTGCAAAGCTTTTAACTGCAATTCATTTTTCTGAGACTGAAATAGATCCAAATGTGTTTTGTAGCTGTCCACTGTCATATCTGTAGGAGGTGATTTGCTGTCTTCATCCTTTCTTGGTAAAAAATCTACCCATTCCCCTCTCCAGTTAGATTTTTCATAACTGTCAGATAGCAAGCCCTCTGCTCCATGGGAAAAGTCATCACAAAGCTTTTCTAATGGATAAGGTATTTCTGTTTGCATTGCTCGTTCTTCAAGAATTCTTTCAGGATCTGGATCTGATTTTTGGTCCCCCTGAAACTTTTCAAGCTTTTCCTGCAAGAGATTAAACTCTTCTTTCTGTTGTTTTAGCTGTTCACGATGGTGGCGATCTTTCTCTTGTGCCTTTTTAATGGTGTCCCTGCGGGAGTTTACAGCCTCTTGGGCTTTCTTGTGGAGGTTTTCCTTTTCTTGCTCAAGTTGTGTTATTCTATTTTCAAGCTGTAATACCATATTGACATTCTCTTCTGTATTTAATTGATTGATGGATGGACTATCTGGCTTTTCAGATATTCTATCTATCTGTTCATCATGTTTGGATTTACCTCTTAATTCATCAATCAAAACTTGAAGTTGTTCATTAGCCAAACCTTTTTCAGTTAGCTCCTTTCTTACATGTTCTAGTTCAGATTCAAGGCTGACTATTTGTTTTTTAAGAAACTCATCATCTATCTGTGATTTGGATACAACTTCCTGTTCAGATTTTAGGCTACTATTTTGTATAGAAACTATTTCTTCAGGATCCAAACGTTTTTCAGTTGCATATTTCTCTAGATTGTCTTCCAATTTTGACACTTTTTTAGTCAATTCCTTTCTGCTGACTAGTGCTGCTTGCAACTTCCTTTTGAGCTGTTCAATCTCTTTCTTCTGATGCTCTACTTGAATATGCAGTTCCTCTTTCTCCTTTAGTCCTGCCTTACCATCATCTTCAGATTGTCTATTTATATAATATTTCAGCTGCTGTTCTACTTCACATTTTTCTATTTGCAAGCTATTAACATCATTCAGGCTACTCTGGTGTTTTTCAGTCAAGAACTCCAACTGTTGTTCATAGGTATGTTTTTGGTTTTCAGCTTGGATCTGCAGTTCCTCAAGTTCCTTCTGTTTATTCAAGAATTCACTTCTCTGGTCTTCCATTTGGACGTGCAACACTTCTTTTTCACCTTGAACAGACTTGAGGATTTCCTGGCTTTGCATGTAACTAGAGGACACATTTTCCAGTTGACTTTTTACCTCTTCAAATTCTGCCTGAAAGGATTGCAACAGTTCCTGAAGTCCAGACTTCTCTTGAGTAAGCATTTCTTTTTGGAAGCTTAACTCTGAATTGGCTGTTGTTAGGGTCTCCAGCGATTCTTCCTCTTTTCCACTTTGTTGGACAACTGATATCAGCTGCTCTTTTAGGGACTTAATCTCCTTAACCATGGAAAACTTTTCTTCATTTAGAAGAACCATCTTATCAGAAAAGCTATGGCTCACTTCTGCAATCTGCTGTTCCTTTTCTGTTAATGAAAGTTGTAAGATTTCCATTTCTGCAGACTTTTGGGAATGTTGTTCATGAAGAGAAACAATGTCACGTTCATTAGCTGCAAGTGCCTCACACAGTCTTTCTTCTTTACTTTGGCTAAGGACTAGCAGTTCCTTTAGGCTCTCAATGCCTTTCTTTCTCTCTTCCAATTGGTTTTCCTGTGACTTTGAAAGAGCATTCTGCTCAGAGAGCAGCAGATTCCGATCATCCAGGTCTTTTTGTAATGCAGTAATCTTTAAATCTTTGGACTTTGACTCATTTTCTAAACTATTTACTTGTTCTGCTAGTATATGTTGACTTTCATACATGGGCAAGTTCTGATTTTCTAATGCAGAAGATTCCAGCTCATACTGAGAAAGCCTTTCTTCTGGCCTCTGTTCTTGTACCAGAGCTTGAAGCTCTAAAGTTATAGCATCTTTCTCAAATGTCACAACCTCCAACTGGCATTTTAGTTCTTTCACCTGCTCTTTCAGTGATTGGATTTCAGAATCTCTGCATTCCTCCAAATTTCTCCATTCCTCTACATTTTTGGTGGAAAAAGTCTCTTGTTCTGTTTTCAATTGTCCTTTTAACTTATTTATTTCTTCTTGAGTATCCACTAGGTCCAACAAAAGGATGGACAGCTGCTTTTCCTTTATGTCTTCCATCACAACATCAACAACTATCTCCTGGGATACAGAATGCGACTGAACTTCCAATATGGACGAGTGCAGCATCTAAAATAGGCAAAAGTATAACTATGATTGGAGGGAGGGGGATAATGCTTTAGACAACTTACTGTTTGCATTACAAAATCAAGTGCCAAAATATAAAGCGAAACAATGTAAAGACCAGTTAAAGACTACAATGTCTGTATGTTTTGTTTCTTTTTATGCTTAAAAAAAAAAAAACATTTTTTCCCCCCAGGGAGGTTTTAAAATTAAAATGCTGTTCACACTGTACCAGAATATTCCAGATGCCTATTATAAAAGTTTTCTATTATGCTAGATTTTAAATTCTACAAAAGATGGCAATTGTGTAACACTTCTTTTGAATTTTTGTTATCAGCGTCTTTGCTAGCACACAAAAATTGGGAAGTAGCAACAAAGTGTAGTGAATATACCAAGGAAATCAAGTTATCCCTCCTGCTACTCAACACATGCAAAGCAATATCCCTAAGGCAAATTATTTATACCCAGATGCATTGCAGCATTCAATTCAAAAACATTAATTGAATATCTTTTCCTAACTACTTTTCAATCATGTAGGTTATAACCATCAATAATCCATTAAGCACCGAATGATGTGTAGCAGGTCTTCAGGACAATTAAACCACAATTTAATTAAAAAACAAAAAGATGAACATAAAAAGTTCAGATATGAATGCAAATCTTAAAATGTTGCAAAAGTATACAGTTATTTTTTAGGTTTCTGTCCTAGTTTTCATTGTACTTCTATCTCCAGCAGAGTATCTGTTCAGGGTTGAGGTAAAACTTCACAAAGTCTATCCTCCCATTTTCTTAAGCAAGATAAAAAAAATACAAATAATGGGCTGTAGAGATTGCCCAACCCACTCATTGCAACCCTATGGCATCAAAACAGAACATCTCAAGGTACTTAAAGTACAATATAAACATTGATTTGAGAAAAGGCTCAGAGACAAAAAAATTCTTGCTCTGTAGCACGAAGCAGGTCCATTGTCTTAAGACACAGAGTGGAGTAGGTTACAGGGGGCATTTTCTCAAAAGGATTTGCCAGTGTTTATTCACCTGAAGGTACTATCCTATTACCCAAGGTCTATAAATATCAAACCTGTGCTGAAGAGTAAAGAACAAAAAGTTTGACATTTTATATTTCATGCTATCCAACTGTAATTTTTCCACACAGCTGCTGCTCTTCAACAAAATCAAACCTATACATAAACAATCAAAATAATACCAAGCTGTGCTATCATACACTTCAGTTAATACCAAAAAGCATATATAATGCCTACTTTTTCAATAAACACAGCGTGCAACATTTATCCCTTTCATTAAACCATACAAAATATCCATCACATACATTTAGGGCTCGTTCACACTTGGCTGTTTTACCAACGCTTGCCAAACGCCCCTATAGCATTTGGCAAGCGTTGGTCCAGCGTTTGCGGAGCGTTTTTTAACGCTCGGCAAACGCTCCGCAAACGCCGCATGCGCGGTTTAGCGGCGGTTGCTAGGCGTTTGCCGAGCGTTAATAACGCCCCACAAACGGCTATAATGCAGTTTGAGTGGTGTTACCGCTCCGCAAATGCCCTGCAAACGCGTCGCAACCACACCATAGACGAGAATAGGAGGCTTCAAAGCCTCCTGACTCGACCAGAGGCGTCCGTTTTGCCGCGACGCAACGCAGACGCTCCCGTTAGAACAGCACCATGTGCAGAATTGGCAGAGGCATTTGGGAAGCGGTAAAAACGCTTTCCCAAACGCCTCTCTGCCGCCTGCACACAACGATAGTGTGAACGTAGCCTTAAGGAGAAGATATTTATGGTCCAATGGAAATTAGTATATTGTTTAAAAGGTAAAGCTAAATATTGAGAAGGGGATATTCAGTATGTCACATAACGTGATCATGACAGTGTTGTCATTTTTAATTAACTTAATAAATGTTTGGTCTTTCATCTGATTTGGGATGAATCACCTATATGTCAGGTTTACCCTGTTCACAGAAAAATGTACTAATCTTCTATATCTTGCATGAAAAAAAATGGCAATAGTGGCTCTTAAAATGATCAATTTGATGAAGTATCATCCATTAAAAAAACAAGGGAATACAGGTTTTGAATGTAACTGATAGGAAACTGTATGTAGGCTGTTAGAATTCAAACAGAAGTACGGTCGATAAGACATAGGTTTGCCTATGGCAGAGTAATACAAGTATTTTACATTTTTTACCTGCTCTGGCTGGAGATTTACTGATTTCAGGTGATCTTCCACAGGTAACAGGGTGTGGGTATCTAAAAAAAATCATTTTTCAGTTATGGCATAAGGAACATTTTATTTTATTATTAATTATCACATTTTTATAACCTGAAAAGCAACAAAAAGAAACATGACACAAGATGGGTATACTATACCCTAAAACAGAATTGTTAAGTATGAGCATGTATACATACAGCTTTTTACGTTCTTGGACACCTCCAGTCACTATGGTGATCTTACCAAGAGTATAAATTATATCTTCGGTCAGAGTTAACTATTACATGCATAATGGTTTCTAATTAATGTCAGTTTAGTTAAATGCTACGTTCACCTTTGGAAAGTGTAACATGTTCTAGCTCTTGCCCCTTCTTCCCCAACCCTTGTGATCTTCTCCCCACTCCTGCTCTCACAATGTGACAGCCCACACGGCTGCATCATTCACTCACAGTTTCCTACTACAAGTACCATCTTCCTTTGTGGCTGATGGCTTGTAGTTATCAATAAACTACAAGGGAGCTGGTGAGCATTTTTGTAACTCATTGATTTTTCTGCTCTCAAGTAAATGCCTGCCCATACAGGAGGTATAAGCTGACCGCTATCCTGAGAGTCTGCAGGAGCCTGAAATTGCAGCTGCATTCTTCTAATTATGGGTGCAATGTTCTGCAGGCGCCTTAAAAAAAAAGAAAAGAAAAAAATAATAAATTAAGATTTTTGTGCCTGCAAAAATAAGAGAATTTAGTTTTTTTTTTCAAAAGGTGAACTTTAAGCATATCATAAAACCGGTCCTTTTCACATGCACCAATAAAATAATAGTGTATCTGCATACATAAATTAGAAGATTAGGATGGACTTGTGTGAGCTAAGGCAAAAGCCAGAACATATTCTGTTTTAGTTTAGGACTGTCTGCAGTTAGCATAAAATGAACACTGTCCCCCAGAACAGAAACCATTCTGTAGACTAAGACTTCATTCATAAAAAAAAAAAAAAGTGTTTAACCACTTCCCCTCCCCACACAGGTGGGCGTCATATGAAATCCTGGGAGGGAAGTGGTTATACCAGGATGATGCCTGCACCTGCAGGCATCATCCCGGTATCAAGATTATCAGTCGGAATTCCCCTGTAAAGCAGAAGTGAGTAGAGTGGCTGTACAGCCAGTCAATCACTTCTGCGGGCAGTGGAAGGGGGCAGGTCAAGGACCAAATGATTTAACATCCTCTCTTGGGGTGTAAAGAGGGCAAAGGGAATAGAAACCTCACTGATGGTGGGTTAGGTATCTATTTACTCGGCATATTATGTATAATTTACCCAAACAATAAGGTGTTATATAGTGTTTGGAAGTATGATTTTTACATGTAGGAGAAAAGTGTTGGAATTGGCCTGGGTGGCAAGTAGTTAATTACAGATCTGAACGCAGCTACATTGTGTTCAATGCAGCCATTCACAGAGGTGCGTAAACATGCATGGCATTCAGATCCATAACACAGAAACCAAAGAACATGTGCTTTATGCACTTACATGTATAAATGCATATATAGGCATTTCTAAGTGTGTAAATTAAATCTAAACAAATGGGGAAAAAAAAAATCATCATCATATACCCATATGCGTCTTTACGCGTTTAAACGCACCTACACACACGTATTTTACTGATCATTATGCAGGAACTTTTCTTCTAGAAAACACGTGTAATAACATCAGTAAAATTTTTATGGTTGCCTGAATGAAACCTAAATTTGCAACAAATCCATAAAGGACTTCTAAAGTTATTAGGAAAATCAGCATCACACTACTGTATTCATATCAGGCAGACTGAAAAATGACAAACTCTGTGTGAAGCTAGTAACATCTCATCTCAGAAGCTCTTTAGCAGGGACACTGTTGACATTTACTGATATACAGTAAAGAGAAAAATCTGTAACTCTGTAGATGTACACTTGTACATGAATAAACACGAAACCACAATTATGTTAAGGCTCGGGGTGTTTTAATAATGTTGGTTGTGTAAAGTCACGTTAAAAACGTGAGTTTTTCAGCGTTTTTGCATTAGTGTTTAGCGGCGTTTTGCGGGGGGTTTTTTCTGCTCAAAAAAAGTCCAAAAACGCTGGTTTGCCGCGATTTACTGCATTAGAACGTTTTTACAGCTAAAAAAACTCACTAGTTCTGGGGTTTTTTTCCAGCCAAAAAAACGTTGATTACAGTCTAAGTCTGCAAGGACACATAGGATAACATGCCAGGGAGTTTACTGGCTGTAGAAAAAAAAATGGCAAAAGCCAAAAACAGTCGCTGTAAGAATGTCCAGTATGCATGAGGGCTAAATAGAAAAGTCACATCAAAATTCTATTTATGTTACAATAGTAACGCAAATTCTAAACTTACTAAAAATGCATCATATTGTTTTTGAAGGTGCACTCTACAGGCATATGGCAATGCTGACTACAATAAGCAACCATTTGTTTTCTTTGCAAACGGTATCAGACCAAAAACCAGTATTAGGCTTCACATACACTTGAGTTTAAGAGCTTTTGTAGTTTTTTTTTGTCAAAGCTCCTAAACTCAACACCATGAAAGCTTGTGTGTCCATGTACACATAGATTTTTAGCAGAGTTTAGGAGCTGTCGCATTAAGGTGAGGTTAAACCTCCCTCTCCTGAAAGTGGAAGAATCGCATTCAGGATAGCAGCGTTTAGACCAGCCATGGAAAAATGCAAAATGTGGCAAAAGCGTTTTTGAAGCATTTTGCATTTTCCCGAGGTTGCAGTCACGGTAGGCTAGTGTACATGAAGCCATAAAAACAAAAGCATTTCATTTATTGCAGAATACCAATTCTTAGATGAGATGGCTACATTAGTTTTATTTTTTTAGGGTTCCTTTATTTTCACTTTATCTGGCCAGTAAAAAAAACAAAAAATAAAATAAAACAAAACACAACCCACCCTCAAAAAAAACCCACCACAGACCACTCTGTCTTTCTTTGCCGTCACTTTTCTATGTTTCTATGTAGCAGTTAGAGGCTTGACAATTGTTAGATTTTATTTATGTAAAAACTTTATCCTAGACAGAAAAAAAAAAAAAAGGATGAAGGTGTAAGGCAGTTGAGGTTCGGCTTCAATTTGTTGGTGTATCTAAATACTGTTAGTGCATCTAACACTTCCAGATTGACAATGCTGCTGTCCACAGGTGTCTGTACTCCTTCATCCAGAGTAGGGACACTCCAATATAGGAGGTGTGTTACTGTTACCAGGTGAAACAGAAGGAGAAAATACTAAAAATAAAACTACAACAGCTACCACTTCCAATGATTGGAAATTGGCAGTTGCAACATATTAAAGTTTTTGTTTTACATTGCTTTAATTACACAGTGCTACAAATTGACTTTTTTTTTTAAATGTAGGACAAAGCGATAGGGCTTATGGCTAACCTAAGCACCAACCCAACCATACCCACCTACCTGGTGCTCCATCACTGTTCCTTCCGTCATTGCTGCTAACACAAAATACCAAGTACTTATAGGTGTAGAAATGCATGTGACTTTCTCCCATGATGCAGTGCTCACACATAAGCAGCCAATCACCAGGCAGGAAAACAAAATGGGGAGGGAAATAAGGGGGGTAATATTGGGGAGGCATCACAAACACCGTGGGGTTTCTTCACTAAAGCTGAGATTAGGCTCACTTCTGCATAGAAACCAATAAGCTTCCAGGTTTTATTGCTCACGTTTAATTGAACAAGCTGAGGTTAAAAGCGGATTGGTTTCTATGAAGAAATGAGCCTGATTTCGCATTGTTCAGCTTTAGTACATAAATCAATATGTAAGCTCCAACACCATCAGGCATAAAGTGTACATGGCCATTTGCAGCATCTGCGACAGAGGGGCACTGAGTATGAGTGGGTTTGAAGGGGGATGGGCTTTAAAGAGATGCTGAATGACAAAGTGACTCCTTATTGCTTTAGTGTCATGAAGGATTATACAAAAGTCTTACCCAAAAATTCTTCTTTTAACTGTGTTTTGAAACTTGTATCTGACAGTTGATGTGATTCTTCATTAGCATGTTCATCATTTTGTCTACCTGTTTCAGGTGCTTCTGTTACATTCACTGCTTCATCTTTATCACGATCATTGTGTCCATATGTTTCAAATACTTCTTTTACATGTACTGCTTCATCTCTATCACTATCATTACATCCATCTGTTTCAAATGTTTCTTTCACATTTACGGCTTCATCTACATCAATATCGTGTCCATCTCTTTCAAATGTTTCTTTCACTTTTACGGCTTCATCTACATCAATATCGTGTCCATCTCTTTCAAACGTTTCTTTCACTTTTACGGCTTCATCTACATCAATATCGTGTCCATCTCTTTCAAACGTTTCTTTCACATTTACTGCTTCATCTACATCAATATCATTGTGTCCATCTTTTTCAAATGCTTCTTTTACATGTACTGCTTCATCTCCATCACTATCATTACTTACATCTGTTTCAAATGTTTCTTTCACATTTACTGCTTCATCTACATCAATATCCTTGTGTCCATCTCTTTCAAATGTTTCTTTTACATTTACTGCATCATCTACATCAATATCCTTGTGTCCATCTCTTTCAAATGCTGCTTTTACATTCACTGCTTCATCTCTATCACCATCATTCTGTCCATCGGTTTCAAACATTTCTTTTACATATACCTCTCCATCTCCATCAGTAAGTGCCTTGTGTTGACTAAATTCATCTTGGTTATTATCCGTGTCCTTTCCACTAACCTGCTGTGGATGTTCTTTCACCTTTTCAATCTTTTGTTTGTCTATTTCCTGCTGCAATGTGTCCACCATAATTTCAGCTTCTCTTAACTTTTGTAATTCTTGCTTCATTAAATCTAACTTGAGTAATGTTTCTTGCCCCCTTTCCAGTTCGTCCTTCACTTTATCGATATCAGCCAGTGATTCCTTCACTCTCTGTAGCTCTTCCTTCAGTCTTGACAACTCTTCTTGGCTTTCTTTGCCTTTTGTCAGTTCACTTCTTACAGTTTCTAACGGATTAGTTAGAGCTTCTGTTTCACTGGTGGCTAATTCAACATCTTGCTGGCCAAATGTTTCCTTCTCCATTTGCATCTTATTGACATTTTTTAACTTTTCCAACTCTGTGCTTAATAGTTCCTGAGATTCTTTCCTTTCATCTAATTCTACTTTTAGTTGTTGCACCTCTTCATTAATTTCTATATTCCTTGCCAGCTCTAATTTCATCGTTATCAACTCCTGCTCTTGAGCCCCTTTCTCTTTTTCCAACTCTGACCTCAGCTGCTCTAACTCATTCAAGGCTCTTTTCTTTTCATTGAGTTCTGCCCTTAGGGTTTCTAGTTCTTCCTGAACGTCTTTCTCCAGCTGAGCTCTGAACTTTTCAATATCATCCTGTACTTTTAAGCCCAACTGCTGTCTTGCTTCTTCTATTTCTTTCTTGGCTTCCCTCTCCATTTCCAAATCTTTTTTGACCTTCTCTAGTTCATCTCGTGCCTGCATTCCTATTTCTGCCTCGGTTCTTAGAAACTCTAGCTGGCTGTTGACACTTCTTTCTTTATCCAGCTCTTCTTGTAACATTTGGTATGCCTTATCCTTGTCCTGAAGCATTTCTTTGTACTGCAAGGTTTGCTGAGCACCTTCCTTCTGAGACAGCAATTCTTGCTCCATCTCCCGATATTGCTCAGAGAGAACCTAGAAAGCAAGAAAGAAAATTAAAAAGGACATAATCCAGGAAAGTAGGCAAGTAGTCATTATGCTTAATATGAAAGTGATACTAAAGGCACTGCTGTCTGACTTCTAGTACGAAATTTTGAATTGAGATATTTTTATGTCACTTCTGTGTCGCTCTCTGCTGACCTAGCTTAGACGCTCTAACATGAGTAAGCAGTGCTTTGTTTCTGCCATAATGGCCACCTCCATAAAGAGGCATAGTTCAGAACAAGGCTCTCTCTCCACAATATAGTTTTCCCATTTTTAAGCCATAAAGCGCTATAATTTGTACCAGTTATAAAAAAAAAAATGTATGATTTTTAAGCAAGTTCACAAGACTTACCATTCTATGCATCTTTGTGAGGGATGCAACAGCCAGTCCACCCAAAACGATATTTCAATTTTTGGTAAAAGCTTTATATTAAAGAAAGTAATTAGAAAATACACTCACAGGCCACTTTATTAAGTTCACCTTGCTAGTACCGGGTTGGACCCATGTTGCCTTCAGAACTGCCTTAATTCTTCGTGGTATAGATTCTACAATGTGTTGGAAACATTTCTCAGAGATTTTGGTCCATATTGACATGAGTTTCTGTTGCACTTCTATCATCTCAAACCAGTCTGCCCATTCTCTAATCTCGGACATCAACAAGGCATTTTTGTCCACACAACTGCTGTTCACTGGTTATTTTCTTTTTCTGACCATTCTCTGTAAACCCTAGAGATGGGTGTGCTCACAAATCCCAGTAGATCATCAGTTTTTTTTAAATACTCAGACCAGACCGTCTGGCACCAACAACCATGTCACATTCTAAGTCACTTAAATCCCCTTTCTTCCTCATTCTGATGCTCGGTTTGAACTTCAGCAAGTCTTCACCACGTCTAGTTGCCTAAATGCATTGAGTTGCTGCCATGTGATTGGCTGATTAGCAATTTGTGTTATCAAGCAATTGAACAGGTGTACCTAATAAAAAGGCTGGTGAGTGTATGTAATTGCTTTACCTGTTTTTGAAGTTCAGCATTTTGCAACTCCTGCTCTAACATCTGCACCACCTGAGTGCGGGAGCCAAGGGCCTCGCTCTGTTCTTCAAGTTTTCTCTGTAGATGTCGAATCTAATGAGAAAAATAAACAAGATTTTTCTGTACAGTTATAATAAATTAAGCCTGCACAGAATAAATGTCATCTGGAATCTCTTTTGATAATTTCAGTTCTCTTTGGCTTAGATTTTACACAGGATGAGCAGTGATTAAAATCTAAATTAGAAAGACAAAATATGCAAAACTCAGCCACACATAACTCACAATGTATTTCCTTATGTAACCCTAAAGACTATGATCCATTTACCAAATACTTTTACAGCTTTAAAATAAGTTACTGTTAGCTTTCAACGGCTTCTTTGAGAACGCGAATATCCAGGGGCTGACTGCATTATCTGTACTTTAGGAAAAACACTTTGCTACCTGGCACGTGTCAGTATGGATACCAACAACTATTTCAGTCACTAAGGCAAAAACTGTTCAAAAGCTTTCTTGTTATAAAGAAAAAAAAAACAACAACCACATACAGTTGCAAGAAAAAGTATGTGAACCCCTTGGGATTATGTGAAGTTTTGCATGAATTGGGCATAAAATGTGCTCTGAACATCATCTAAGTCACAACAATAGAAGAACACAGTCTGCTGAACATAATACTACACAAACATTGGATGTTGCCATGGTTTAATTGCACATAACATGTAAACATTCACAGTGCAGGGAGGAAAAAGTATGTGAGGCCCTAGCTTAATGACTTCTCCCAGAGCTAATTGGAGCCAGGAGTGAGCCAACCTTGACTCCAATCAGTGTGATGATATTGGATGTGTTGCTGACAGCTGTCTTGCCCTTAAAAAACACACACCTGTTTTGGGTTTACTGGTTTCAAGAAGCACTGTCTGATGTGAACCATGCCTCGCAGAAAAGAGCTCTCAGAAGACCTACGATCAAGAATTGTTGACTTGCATGAAGCTGGAAAGGTTACAAAAGTATCTCCAAAAGCCTTGATGTTCATGTGTCCACGGTAAGACAGATTGTCTACAAATGGAGAAAGTTTAGCACTGTTGCTACTCTCTCTAGGCGTGGTCATCCTGTAAAAATGACTGCAAGAGCACAGCGCAGAATGCTGCATGAGGTAAAGAAGAATCCCAGAGTGTCAGCTAAAGATCTACAGAAATCTCTGGCACATGCTAACATTTTTGTTGACACATCTACAATAAGGAAAACATTAAACAAGAATGGAGTACATGGGAGGACACCAAGGAGGAAGCCATTGCTGTCCAAAAAGAATATTGCAGCACGTTTGAAGTTTGCAAAAGAGCACCTGGATGTTCCACAGCACTGCTGGCAAAATACACTGTGGACAGATGAAACCAGGATTGAGTTGTTTGGGAAAAACACACAACACTATGTGTGGAGAAAAAAAAAGGCACAGCACACCAACATCAAAACCACATCCTCACTGTAAAACATGGCGGAGGGAGCATCATGGTTTGGGGCTGCTTTGCTGCCTCAGGGCCTGGACGGATTGTTGTCACTGATGGGAAAGTGAATTCCAGAGTTTATCAAGACATTTTGCAGGAAAATGTACGACCATCTGTCCGCCAACTGAAGCTCCGCAGAGGATGGGTGATGCAACAGGACAATGACCCAAAGCATACAAGTAATTCAACAAAACAATGGCTGCAACAGCACAGAATACGCCTTCTGGAGTGGCCCAGTCAGAGTCCTGACCTCAACCCAATTGAAATGCTGTGGTATGACCTTAAGAGGGCGATTCACACCAGACATCTCAAGAATATTGCTACACTGAAACAGTTTTGTGGAGTGGTCTAAAATTACTCGAGATCGTTGTGCAGGTCTGATCTGCAACTACAGGAAACGTTTGGTTGAGGTTATTGCTGCCAAAGGAGGGTCAACCAGTTATTAAGTCCAAAGGTTCACATACTTTTTCCTCCCTGCACTGTGAATGTTTGTTTCCCGCTCCCTCAACCTCCTGGCGATCACGGAAACCTGGATCCAGCCCACTGACTCTACCTCCCCTGCTGCACTCTCCTATGGAGGTCTCACCTGGACCCACTCACCCAGACCTAACGGTCGTAAAGGTGGTGGGGTTGGTCTGCTCCTGTCACCGCAGAGCACCTTCCGAGTCCTCCCAAACCCCCCCTCCCTATCCTTCTCCTCCTTCGAGGCCCACTGTGTCCGACTATTCTCCCCAACCCCCCTGAAGATTGCTGTGATATACCAGCCTCCTGGATCCATACCCCGCTTCCTGGAAGACTTCTCCTCCTGGCTACCCTTCTTCCTCTCCTCTGAGCTACCCACCATCATTCTTGGGGATTTCAACATCCCTGTCAACCTTGACAACCCAGACACAGCCCGTCTCCTCCACTTAACCTCCTCCTTTGCACTTGCACAGTGCATACAATCCACCACCCACTCCGACGGGAATATCCTTGATCTTGTCTTCTCCAACCGCTGCGCTCCCCACAACCTCACTAACACCCCCTTCCCTCTCTCTGACCACAACCTGATCACCTTCTCTATCTCCTCGTCCTCCAACGCCTACCCCTCCAAATGCCACACTACTACCAGCCGTAACCTCCGCAACCTTAACCCTGCCCCCCTCCACTCTGCAGCTGATCAACTCCACGACCGCATCCTCCCCCTGTCCTGCCCCGACTTGGCTATGACTGCCTACAACAACGCGCTGACAGCAGCCCTTGACTCACTAGCGCCTTTAACCACACGCAACATCAGACTCCGACCGCTCCAGCCCTGGCAGACTGATCACACCAAAACCCTCAAACGACGCAGTCGTGCCCTGGAGCGACTATGGCGCAAAACAAAATCCCAACAAGCTTTCACCTGCTACAAATCTGCCTTCCGCACCTACACCTCCTCCCTCCACGCAGCCAAACAAGCCTACTTCCTGACCCTCATCAAGGCCCTCTCCTCCAATCCTCGCCGACTCTTCTCCACCTTCAACTCTCTACTCTCTCCACCCCCACCTCCACCCAGCACCTCACTCACCGCCCTTGAGATTGCCAATCACTTCAAAAACAAGATTGACACAATTCGCAAGGACATTGCCGCAACTCACACGCCCTCTCAACCCGTCCCCTCTCACACAGCTACCCCCTCATCCCCCCTCCCCCTCGACATTACCCGCAGGGACTTCGTCACTGCTCAAACTCCCTTCAACCCCGTTCCCCCTCACTCAGCTACCCCCTCATCACCCCTCTCCCACGGCCCCACCACTGCTCTGACCTCCACTCCCACCCCACCCTACATTCCTCATACTGAAGCTCCCCCAACACTCCACACCTTTGACCTTACTACCATCGAGGAAGTCTCCAAGATCCTCTCTGATGCCCGCCTCACCACCTGCCCCCTCGACCCTATCCCCTCACAATTCCTACGACCTCCCTCCCCCTCCATCCTACGCTCCCTCACCCACATCTTTAATCTCTCCCTCTCCTCCGGCACTTTCCCCTCCCCACTGAAGCATGCACACATCACCCCCATACTTAAAAAGCCCTCCCTGGACCCCAATGACCCGAACAACCTCAGACCCATCTCCCTGCTCCCACTTACATCTAAACTCCTCGAGCGTCTCGTCTACACCCGCCTATGCTCTCACCTCAACGACAACAACCTCCTCGATCCCCTACAGTCTGGCTTCCGCCCCCTACACTCCACCGAAACCGCCTTACTCAAACTCTCCAACGACCTTCTAACCGCCAAAGCTAATGGCCACTATTCAGTGCTCCTACTCCTTGACCTCTCTGCGGCCTTCGACACAGTTGACCACCCCCTCCTCCTCAAAATACTACACTCCCTCGGCCTCAGAGATTCTGCTCTCTCCTGGCTCTCATCCTACCTGTCACAACGCTCTTTCAGCGTTACCTATAATGCTACCACCTCCCCCTTACTCCCCCTCTCTGTTGGGGTCCCTCAAGGCTCTGTCCTTGGGCCCCTTCTTTTCTCCATCTACACCTCCTCCCTTGGCCAACTCATACACTCTCACGGCTTCAACTACCACCTCTATGCCGATGACACACAAATCTATCTCTCAACCCCCCACCTCACCCCCTCGGTCTCTGCCCAAATCACACACCTACTGAGCGACATATCAGATTGGATGTCGCTCCACTTCCTTAAACTGAATCTCTCCAAAACCGAGCTCCTTGTCTTCCCCCCAGCCCGAACCCCACCCCACCCCACCCCCCATTGACTTCTACATCACATCCAACAACGCCAATATCAAACCCGCTCTGCAGGCCAGAGTACTTGGTGTCATTCTGGACTCCAACCTATCCTTCCAGCCCCAAGTCCAATCTTTAACAAACTCGTGCAGACTCCACCTCCGCAACATCGCCAAAATCCGCACGTTCCTAACCCCAGAAACCACTAAACAGCTCATCCACTCCCTCATCATATCACGACTCGACTACTGCAACTCCCTCCTCACTGGCCTGCCTCGCTGCTGGCTATCCCCGCTTCAGTCGATCCTGAATACGGCTGCCAGACTCATTCACCTTTCCAACCGCTCCATTTCCGCCACCCCCCTCTGCCAATCCCTCCACTGGCTTCCGATTGCGCAACGGATCAAATTTAAAATCCTAACACTGACGTACAAAGCTGTCCACCATACTGCCCCGAACTACATCACTGACCTAATATCCAAGTACCGCCCAGCACGCACACTCCGCTCCTCACAAGACCTCCTTCTCTCTAGTTCCCTGGTCTCCTCCTCCCATGCCCGCCTCCAGGACTTCTCCAGGGTGTCACCCATCCTCTGGAACTCCCTGCCCCAACCCATCAGATTATCACCTACTCTCCTCTCCTTTAGGCGCACCCTGAAAACCCATCTCTTCAGGGAAGCCTACCTCACCCCCTGCTAACTTGCTGACCTCCTCCACTCTTCCTACCACTCCATCCCCCACAGCTATCTCCTCCTGTACCACTGCCCCATCCCTTCTAGATTGTAAGCTCGAAAGAGCAGGGCCCTCGATCCCCTCATGTTTTGCATTGTATTGGTATTGTTCTGCCACATGTTCTGTCCCCCTTTGTAATGTACAGCGCTGAGTGAACTATTGGCGCTTTATAAATACTGTATAATAATAATAATAATAATGTGCAATTAAACCATGGCAACATCTGTTTGTGTAGTATTATGTTCAGCAGACTGTGTTCTTCTATTGTTGTGACTTATATGACGTTCAGAGCACATTTTATGCCCAATTCATGCAAAACTCCACGTAATCCCAAGGGGTTCACATACTTTTTCTTGCAACTGTAGCTCAGTAAGGTCTCATTCACACCATGTCCAAGGAATCTGCATATTTCTGCACTGGCTAAATGCAGATCACATGGTTTTCCATGTGCCCTGTTCACATTGCAATGCACACTAATCCATATAAATGTAAACCAATGCACATAAAAATATACAGAAATGCACATTATTGCACATGCATTTTAAGTGCATTTTTATGTGCTGTATGATGTAGAAGGACCCTTGGTCACAAAGCATTACAAACAAAAACTAACAAGGAAGAACACTGCCACACCTGGGAAAACAGGCGTTAACACCGCAACCTGCAAAACTATGTAACCAAAATTGGTATCAGAAGTTACAACCTTGTAAACTTTAGTAAATGTTTAATAATCCAAATGAAGACAGTTTGACAGAATATACAGTCTTTCTTGTATACAAAGCAAGTAGGACAACTATTATTGTGCCTAACACTTGACACTTATTAACCTTGATTACTTGCACATTGATCTTTTTTTCTCAGATAAATCTTTATTATTAAAAGGTTCTTCAATACAGTAAAACAAAGATGTATCCCATCCCTCTCTTCCACCCTTATTTCTTGTAATCCAAAACTTGTACAGATGTGTACGAAGAAAAAAAAAAAAATGTTTACTTAGTATACAGAAAAATATAAACAATAAAATATAGCATAAATCAGTGACAGGGTTCAAGACATTTTTTCACTGTCAGTCATAAATTCAAACTACTAACACTGACATACAAAGCCATTAATAACAATGCCCCAAACTACCTCACCGACCTGATACTCAAATACCACCCAACCCGTACTCTTCGCTCCTCACAATACCTCCTACTTTCTAGCTCCCTGGTCTCCTCCTCCCACGCCCGACTGCAGGACTTCTCCAGGACTTTCCCCATCCTCTGGAACTCACTACCCCAATCCATCAGACTGTCATCTACCCTCCTCACCTTTAGGCGCACCCTGAAAACCCATCTCTTCAGGGAAGCCTACCCCACTCTCACCGAACAGCCGATCTCCTCCACTCCTCCTACCACTCCATCCCCCAGAGCCACTTCCTCCTGTGCCACTATCCCCTAGCTCCTACATTGTAAGCTCGAAAGAGCAGGGACCTTGAACTTCTCGTGTATTGTTTTGTTACTGTATTGTCTCATGTACTGTCTCCCACTATAATGTACAGCGCTGAGCAAACCTTTTGGCTCTATATAAATACTGTATTATAATAATAGCTTGTCATATTACTTTCCATGCAGTAATACGATGGAAACATCACAAGTTCTGTACTTTTTGTTTATAGTCAATGAAATAAAAGTTCTTCTACAAGAGCAGGCTCCACAGAAGAAGTGGCATCTACAAGGAGTATGCCCAGTGTTGGCAGCTGGGCTCACTGTGGCTGTGGGCAGCAGTATGGCAGCAATTTGGCTCATGTACATAGAGACAAGCGACATACAGAGGCAAAACACCTACTAACTGGGCGTTCCAGGAGCCATTAGGGGAGGGGCAGTGGATGCCCACAGTAAAACAGGGCAGCCTCTAGCTGAAGCAGGGCCAAATTCAACCTGGGAGTGAGCAGTGACAAGCTAGCTGAAGGTCTATCATAGGTGTCCCCTTGAGATTAAAGCGGTACTAAAACCCAAAATCTAAACTATATATTGCATACAATATATATTACATATAAAATCAAACATAAGAGTGCGCTGAAAAAACATGTGCAAGTCCATAAATCAAATATGTGAAAGTCCAATATATATAACTCATGTGACAAATATATAACACCGTGAGCAATCCACCACCAAATCAATCGAATGCACCCACCAGAGCTAAGTGCTGATCATATTATAGACCAGCCTTAGCGCTTTTGCTCTGGGAGCAGAGAAAACAGCAACCTCCAGACTTTAGATGTAATATTCTGCAGTATTAGATTCCAGCTGATAGACACCGTTCTATAGTATAGGCAGGAAATGAGGAGGAATACTCTGCAGCCACTCTTCCATGAGTGGGCAATCACCACAGCTCCATGTATATGGGGACCGCATTCAAAAATAAAGAAGAATGTAATCGTGCAGCATGTCTTTACATCTATTTATTAAAAGGTTTAAAATCTACTCACAAATAAGGTGTCTAGCTGACACCAGCCTCAATCGCATAGACATGGAAAAGAACCGCAGCTCCGTTCATTCAGCTGTCTCCCGACAATAGCAGGTAGCGTCCTGATGTCAGCATCCGACAGGCCATGCCCTACGTGTTTCGTCACCACGACGTCCTCACAGGGCCCCAGTCTGGAGGTTGCTGTTTTCTTCGCTCCCAGAGCAAAAGCTCTAAGGCTGGTTTATAATTTTTTGATCAGCACTTAGCTCTGGTGAGTGCATTCGATTGATTTGGTGGTGGATTGCTCACGGTGTTATATATTTGTCACATGAGTTATATATATATATATATTGGACTTTCACATATTTGATTTATGGACTTGCACATGTTTTTTTTAGCGCACTCTTATGTTTGATTTGATTTATCCATATTTTTGGAGAGTTGCTGCTGTATAATTGGAGGGTGTGGCGCTTTTCTAAATACCAATTTTATATATATTACATATAACCTATTTAATATATAAAAAAAGAAAATGAATGCAGCCATCACATATAAGAGTTGATAAGCTTCAATAAAGTAAAGTAAAGTAAAATGTTTGCTTTTGATACCAACTCACTCCCTGGGACAAAAGCACTGTCCCAGGCAAACCTGTACATAACTGGGAACTGCATGCGCTTAATGGCTGGACTGAGGAAACTACCAGGATCCAGATATCAGGTCTGTCAACCATCCAGTGAAGATTCTGAAAAATATCCTAACTCCTTCATGCAAGGCAAAAAAAACTAAGCTGTGCCTAGCAGAAGGGGGGTGTTGTCCACTTGCAAGCGCACCCATGGGTTGTGCTTTTTGTTTTGTACATAGCATCCTACTCCTACAGGTGGCACTACAACCAAGCTGTCAGGATCTAAAGATCTTTGCGGTGTCCTTCAATGAACGAAAGAGAAATTTTTTTTTGAGTCGAAATGTGCATTCTTGTTAGTCTTATTTATAACCATTTCAACAGTTGTACATTTCTTTTCAAATCTTTCTTTTTTAAAGAAAGAACTTGCCTGCATGTTGGAAGGGCAGTGCACATTAACCTTTCCACTACAACCTCTTTTCACAGGATGGATTCTATTTAATGTGATCATGGAGGGTCTTCTGGCACTATTTCTAGGTGGATTAGATGGGCCCTTTGTTTGCTGACAGCCTGGGCACTTCAACCTGCAAATCAATCTGCAATGGAAGAAACCATATATCTATCATAACAGATTCTCTTTAACCCCCCTGGTGGTATTCCCGAGTGTAGCTCAGGGTTAACTTTCAGTACCAGAAGCAGTAACCCCGAGCTACACTTGGGATTACACTGCAGCCTTGCTCTGGGATCCCTCGAGCACTTACCTTGTCCTGCGGTCCCGCGATGTCCCCCCTGCAGCATCCCCGGCCATATCCTCTGGCCGATGCCGGCATCCGTCCTCCGGGTTCCGTTCCCTGCCAGTGTCGGTACATACAGGGGGCAGAACCAGGGGGGGGGGGGGGGGGGGGGGGATTGCAAAAATTTAAAAATTTGACATTCACTCAATACACTAAAATCTGATAGTATTACATTACTGTATCAAACCATTTCACATACTTTTTGCCCCTTGTGCTTTGTCCTGTGCCCTGCCTGCATTTTTACTGTTCTTTCTGCCTGGAAACAGAGCCGTCCATGGCATCCAAAAAGCGTCCCTTTAGGTCAAAAGCAGTTTTAGACCAGCTAGAGAACAGCGATAGTAAATTAGAATCACTTGCAGAATTGAGTGATAATGATTCGTGGGGAAATTCGTCATCAGACACTGAAAATGATTTTGCGACTGAGCTCAGTGATGTGCGAACTTGGCGCGATATTTCAAATTTCAGTGTTTTTGGTTTAATGACAATAATGAATTAAAATGTATTATTATTATATTATTTTTTATTATATTATAATTTATGATTTTGTGTTTCAAATTTTATCATACCCGGGATGCTTACTAGACTCGGACAGATTTCAGTGAGTTATTCCTAAGAATTACAGGCCTACAATAAAAACAACATATTTTCATTGAAAACAATGTACCACTTTGAGCACAGAAATACTGACATAATCAGACCGCCAGGGAGGTTAAATTACTCATGTAGACTAGCCTTACCTCAGTTTCCTGTTTTTTGTGCAGCTCTCTAGCAGCATCCCCACTTTCTTGAAGTGCTCTTCTTAGGTCATTAACAATTTCTTGACTGTCCTGAAGCTGATGGGTGAGAGTGATTATTGTCTCTTGGCTCTCAGAAAGCTGTCTTGTCAGCTCACTAATGTTCTTTTGACTTTCATAAAGCTCTCTTGTCAGCTCACTAATGTTTTCAGGCAGTTTTGAAGTACTTTCCTCATTGTTCTGCACATTTTGCAATGTTTCTTTTGGTCCCGTACTAAAAGAATTTTGATTTCCATCTGGATTTACCTGAATGGCAACAATGGAAATGTATGAACAATTTGATATGACAGAGCAGAGAATCCTTATGTATTAAAGAGGAACTTTTCCTAGTATTTGTGAACATGCAGGATTTTTAACGTAGAAGTGACATACTATGTCTCTTCTGCATTAAAGTATTCTTACCTACATGATGGCAATGTACATTGAGCTGAGCGCACGCATTTCAGCGTACAATGACAGCATCTGCTGAGATGAACTCTCGCACATATGCAGAAGCGATGTCATCCCAGCCTAGTCAATTAAAATGGCCAAGGACCAACACCCAGAAGAAAACCAGCCAAAAGGTGTAAGGGTGCTTGTGGACACCGTATACGTTGGAATAGAGACAAGTATAGTTCTGCTTTCAGAACAAGGAAGAACGAAAGATCTGCTTTTCTCTCCCAGCAACCAGTTTTCCATTCCTATTTTATGTTGCCCTAGCAACAGGAAGGTAAAAAGCTGAATGATTATAGCTGGGGAGAAATGCAGACTATTCTTCAAATTAGACATTTCATGCATGAAGCTCACCTAGTGAATGTTAAAAAAAAAATACTGCACTACATTTATACTTTGCAGGTCTGCTCATGCAGGTGAAACTGTAGCGGACAAAAGCCTACCTGGCTAGTCGCTGTTTTCTTGAGCTCCTCTATCTGTTTGTTTAGGGTGTTCAGTTTGGCTTTTGCTTGAAGTTTTAATTTGGAAATTTTTGCATCAGAAGCTTCCTTTTCCAACTGAAACACATTAGGAGCAAACATGAAACATTGTTTATAATTTAAATACGGTCTACTCAAAAATATATTTAAAAAAAAAATATAAAAAAAAATAAACCATAGTTAATACAGTAGTTAAAACAAACCTGTCAGATCAAGATCAGGTGGATCCAACAACTATGTAGTGTGGGGGTCAGCAACCAGTAGATTGCAGCCAGATGACTGGTAGGACAAAGTCTGGGCTTGCTGACCCGCCATCCCAGAGCATCAGAGTGAAATGCAGAGGGACTAGTTAGAGCTGTAGTAGGGAGCAAGAGCTGCATAAGCTGATGCCTCCTCTGTAGTGCTGGATCCTGTCCCATGTGGAGTGATACCAATTGCACTTCACCTCTTATCCTGGCTTGCGGTCTCCAGAGTGGTGCCAGCAGCAGGAAAGAAGAGATCTTCAGGTCAGGGTGAAGCGATACACGGGGCATAATAGTATAGTGCTGCTTTCACATGGATGTGCTGCAGTTTACACACACCGCGGATGCAGTTAAATGTTCATGCAGCTTTCCTGTGCTTAGCCATAAACTTCTATTATATCCTGTGGTTTGGCACACTTTCTGAAAGCGCACCAAAACTCCTGCATGATAGAATAGAAATCTAAGGCAAAATGAAGCTTGCTTACCCAGGAAAGTCACAGATGTACTGCGCTGGTATTTAAACCCCATAGTTAAGATGTGTTTTTACCACCTCCACCTCAATAGCACCCCCTTTAGCTAGAGTGGTCAGTGATGTATCAGCCAAAAGTAAGAGTTATATGCCATCATGATTGGTGGGTATAGCACCTGCCAAGCATGACCCATTCAAGTGAATGAGGCCGCTCTGCAAGTGCCCTCCAACATTGGGCAGTACAGCAAACAAGCGGTTAAAGCAGGCAGCATTGTTTTGTGTTCTCACCACCTGCTTTAACCCCTTGGACCCCGCAGAAGCATACAGTTATGGGCGCTTGCAGAGTGGCCCCATATACTTGAATGGGTCGCGATTGGCAGGTGCTAGCACCCACCAAAAGCAACAGGGGGTTTAATTCCTGCTGCGGCATGTGTACACCTTTGGCTGCTGCCTCAGCAACTAAAGAGGGTAGGGGGTGAAAAAACCGCAACTCAATCGCAAGGTTTTAGCACGCCCGACTTTACATGTGAACGAGCCGTAAGGGCGCCGCTAACTAAGGGCTCATTTACAAGTGCAGGAGACACTGCTGCTCCTCTGAGAAGCGATCCGAGTGTGTTTAGAATGTGGAGAGGAGGCGATATGTTGCCTCCTCACCACCTGATTCAAACCCATGATTGCTGTGCAATGCACAACATTGCAACATGGTAGCAATTAGAGGTTTAAATCAGGTATGAGGAGGAAACACTGTGCCACTGTGGCTGGTGATCTTTGAATTCTCCCATGCTGTTCAGGTATATCACCACCTCTTTAAGGTTACCTACCCCTGATGTAGTGCAAGGGCCTGCCTGATTAGGATGGTGCACACGTTACACTTTTGGTAAATCTAAAATTGATGTTACATAATGTGACTGAGTAATCTTTGTACAGTGTATGGTGACCTTAAAGCTAAGGTACTTGCAATGTTATGTGCGCAAATGTGTCAAAAATAGAATCCTAATGCTATAGGTGGGTTGAAGGGCGTACATGGCATCTACAATTTCAAAGCTTCAAAGCACATCTAAACAAGCCCAAAGTCCTTCCACAATCATTCAGCTGTCAATGGCAGAACCTCAACTGCCTGAAGAAGTTCCGGCGTTTAGCTGGGTTGTGGCTTAGTGTCTGGAGAGCCAAAATGTAATCTTTGGGAAACAAAGCCTTGTATACATTCCAGGTGGGGGGCTTAAGTGCCTTGGTATAACTTTATTTTTTTTCCACTAACCTTTCTTATCACATAGCAGGCACAAAGTCCCCTATTTGATACAATTTTAGTGTAACAGCTTCCCTCCTTTGACGTTAATGGAGCAAAGTGACAGCAGAAACTAGAAATTGCTTTTTACATGTCGCTTCCAGGATCATACTAGGTAGGAAAGATCAGAAAACTGGCGGGATGGGAGGAACAACTGTTCAGGTTGGTGTGTACAGCCACCTGATTCCTTCCATCTAACAGCCGACAGTTGGATTGTCAGATTTACATACAGCTTCAAGGATGCATGCACATCCATAATATCATAGATGCAGACTTTTCATTGTCCGTAAGTGTTGGAACATAATTACCACTACTGTAAAACTGAAAAATGCAGATGAAAATGCCCTAAAACTGTCTACTCTGGATATCACATGTTGGCATATCTAGATTCAAGACTTACATTTTAATTAAATTCCTCTTTCAACCCCCTGGGACTCCTCCTCCCCTTCATCTAATTCTAGTAACTCTTTTCTTTTGTGTTTGTTCTAACACGTTCCTCTGTGTCTCTTTCTTTCTCCACACTCTATACCCTCTCTTTTGCCAGCAGCCTCCAAGGTTATATCCCCTTTTGTAACTTTTGGATTACCCATACTTTGGAAACCTATTCCTCAAGTAACCTTCAGAGCTAAGATTTTATCTTTCTTTGTTTAATGTTTATGTTTTCTTTTGAAGTGGTACACTTATATCTTACCTCATAGCACTGTTGCACCCAGCCAACTACTTTCTGTTTGCTGTACTCTGTATGGATCTACTTTATGACTACTCCTTATACCAGTATGTACTGCATTATTTGGCTGCAAATTGCTGAAACGGTATAAAACGTTTGTATAGAAAATGTCCAAAAAAATTGCAGTATTATATATACACTTTGCCCCACCAGTTGATTTCCTAGAACAGAGGTGTCCATCCTGAGGCCCAAGACTGCTATGAACACAAAATCATAAACCTACTTAAAAATGTTGATTTGAGTGGGGAAATGTCTTGTAAAAATGTATTTAAAAACTTAGCGAAGACATGCAGCCAAAGATAAATTTGACAGCATCTCTTTAGACCCAGGTTCACACCTATGGCATTTTTCAGGGCATTTTCAGTTTTGCAGAAACGCACTATAGTTCATTTAACATGGTATCCTATGGGTCACGTTCACATCTATGTGTTTTCCACCGGTGCGTTTTTGTAAAAAGGGTCAGGTTGCGACAGCAGGTTGCATTTTTGGTTCCATAGACTTCAATGAAAAGGCAGTGGAAATGCATTAAAAAAAAAAAAACACAACAGTGTTTGCGTTTTTGATGCATTTCTACTGCATTTTTGCTGGTTTCTCCCGTAAGACAACAGGCACCTCCCAAAATGCAAAACGCATCATAAATGGATTAACGACTGGTTCACAGCATGCCCACATCTGAATCGTGCTGTGCGTCCCTGTGCAATTCAACCCGCATGCAAAATGCACTACTTCTGCAATCTGCAGCAGGTGTCAATAAAAGTTTAACAACACCTCAAAATGCAGGTCGCAGGTTCCAGGTGATACGATTGATCTATTTTAACTTTGATGATTTTATTCTGGGGTTAGGGTATATGGGTACAATCATTTGAATAAAACCCTTGGGGTACTTTGGCATCTTTGGATTGTTGTTTGTACTTTTTTCAGTGTTGGTGTTTGGGAGATTAGATGGGAAATCTTCCACTGGGAACATTAGTTCTGTTGACTACCATACACATCACAGAAAGCAATGCTTTCCAGGATATGCAAACAATGCAAGAGGATATGATGGAAAAAAAACTGCAAAGTGTGAAGTAAAATATAGCTGCTTAGAAGTTTGTGCAAACAAAGTCACTGTATTTGCACACCTTTAATGTGTCTATATTAGGTGCTTGATGAAATAGTAGGCATACTGGTGGATTTTAAATACTGTAAAGAAAAGAAGAAAAAAAAATGATACTGTTTATTTTTCTAAATTTGTTTTAGATAATTTTTTAAACTGTTGAACTTTTATTGTATATGCAGTAAAAACAGATCGAAAAACATTGTTTTACATATAAACATTTCAGGCCACTTGCACATAGATGTCTACAGCCATGCAATATAAATTCTGGTATACTTCCCCCATGTGGAAAGACGTAAAGTCATCCTTTGACAATGAATAGCTGTGCATGGGTTGCGTAAACACGAGTATAGCGCACGCAAAAAAAAAAAAAAAATAAAGGGAAAAAATTAGA
Source organism: Staurois parvus (assembly GCF_062004578.1). Taxonomy (NCBI): domain Eukaryota; kingdom Metazoa; phylum Chordata; class Amphibia; order Anura; family Ranidae; genus Staurois; species Staurois parvus. The sequence continues at coordinate 4,250,761 of NW_028318628.1, forward strand.
TCACCTTTGGGTGTCTACTTTCCAAAAAGGGGTTTTTTTGGGGGTATAATTGTTCTGGTTTTTATATTTCTTGTCTTTTATAACCTAATGTAAGGGAAACAATATTTACAGTTAGCAATAGTACAGCATAAAAAAAGATAAAATAACAGGGTTATGTTTACATGCATACTACCTTAAAGTCTAAACATTTTTTTTTAACTTAATGCATTCTCTGCACTATGGTACAAAAGAACACCTTACTACCTATCCTGCAATCAGCTTCACTTCCTGTTTTCTTACAAAAGAAACTGAGGGCAGCAGGGCCATAGGCTCCTGCAGCTGTCAGTCAAACACTAATGAGGAGGGGGTGTGGCTCTCTGGTGATGTGGGTGTCTATGGACACACACTGGTCAGCGCAATGGAAGAGCGCATGAACATGTGCCTCCTTACCATCAGGCAACAAGAGACACCCGAAGGAGAGGAGGAGCCTACAGCACTGGCAGGGACTGCTTTTTTAAATTTTAACATTAACGTTACTTTAAGTAACTATATACAGTATCTTACAGAAGTGAGTACACCCTCACATTTTTGTAAATATTTTATTCTATCTTTTCATGTGACAACACTAAAGAAATGACACTTTGCTACAATGTAAATTAGTGAGTGTTCAGCTTGTATAACAGTGTAAATTTTCTGTCCCCTCAAAATAACTCAACACACAGCCATAAATGTCTAAACCGCTGGCAACAAAAGTGAGTACACCCCTAAGTGATAATGTCCAAATTGGGCCCAAAGTGTCAATATCTTGTGTGGCCACCATTATTTTCCAGCACTGCCTTAACCCTCTTGGACATGAAGTTCACCAGAGCTTCACAGGTTGCCACTGGAGTCCTCTTCCACTCCTCCATGACGACATCACAGAGCTGGTAGATGTTAGAGACCTTGCGCTCCTCCACCTTCCGTTTGAGGATACCCCACAGATGCTCAATAGGGTTTAGGTCTGGAGACATGCTTGGCAAGTCCATCACCTTTACCCTCAGCTTCCTTAGCAAGGCAGTGGTAATCTTGGAGGTGTGTTTGGGGTCGTTATGTTGGAATACTGCCTTGCAGCCCAGTCTCCGAACGGAGGGGATCAAGCTCTGCTTCAGTATGTCACAGTACATGTTGACATTCATGGTTCCCTCAATGAACTGTAGCTCCCCAGTGCCGGCAGCACTCATGCAGCCCCAGACCATGAAAGCTCATGCAGCTCCCACCACCAGGCTTGACTGTAGGCAAGACACACTTGTCCTTGTACTCCTCACCTGGTTGCCACCACACACGCTTGACACCATCTGAACCAAATAAGATTATTTTGGTCTCATCAGACCACAGGACATGGTTCCAGCAACCCATGTCCTTAGTCTGCTTGTCTTCAGCAAACTGTTTGTGGGCTTTCTTTTGCATCATCTTTAGAAGAAGCTTCTTTCTGAAACGACAGCCATGCAGACAAATTTGATGCAGTGTGCAGCGTATGGTCTGAGCATTGACAGGCTGACCCCCCCACCACTTCAACCTCTGCAGCAATGCTGGCAGCACTCATACGTCTATTTCCAAAAGACAACCTCTGGATATGACGCTGAGCACGTGCACTCAACTTCTTTGGTCGACCATGGCCAGGCCTGTTCTGAGTGGAATCTGTCCTGTTAACCGCTGTATGGTCTTAGCCACCGTGCTGCAGCTCAGTTTCAGGGTCATGGCAATCTTCTTATAGCCTAGGCCATCTTTATGTAGAGCAACAATTCTTTTTTCAGATCCTCAGAGTTCTTTGCTATGAGGTGCCATGTTGAACTTCCAGTGACCAGTATGAGAGAGAGAGTGAGAGTGATAACACCAAATTTAACACACCTGCTCCCAATTCACACCTGACACCTTGTAACACTAACAAGTCACATGACACCATGGAGGGAAAATGGCTAATTGGGCCCAATTTGGACATTTTCACTTAGGGGTGTACTCACTTTTGTAGCTAGTGGTTTAGACATTAAAGGCTGTGTGTTGAGTTATTTTGAGGGGACAGTAAATTTACACTGTTATACAAACTGTACACTCACTACGTCACATTGTAGCAAAGTGTAATTTATTCAGTGTTCTCACATGAAAAGATATAATAAAATATTTACAAAAATGTGAGGGGTGTACTTACTTCTGTGAGATACTGTATTCCTTTTAAATCTATTGTTCAGTGATGCAAACTCTTGTACCTTAAGTTGTGTTTCCTTCCGCTGAAGATCGGTATCCTTTTGCTGGATCTCTGCATCCTTTTGCTGTATAAGCTCTTTCAGCTGAATCACCAATTGCTCATAGTGAGCCAATGTTTCCACCTGGTCCTCTGACATTTTCTCCACTGTACCAGATTCTGCCACTGAGTCCTGTAAAAAGTAAAACTTCTGTCACTGAGACACCCAGGACTCTCTTCCCAGGCCAGCATTTCCAGAACACACAGCTCAGATATGGCTATTACTTTCTTATTCCTAATGTTAGGAAATTAATAAACAAAAATGTACCACTGCTGTATAATGTAAAAAGCAGAGGGATTACTGAAAACCAAGCTGTGAACTTGAAACACAGGAATCGATGTGACTGGTTCAGCCATCTCTGCAAAGTGTGAAAGAAAAAAAGTTCAAAGCACAACATACACTGTATTTTTTTTTTTAAATATTTTTTTTTATTTATTTATTAAACACCTCCGACTGTCAGAATACCTATTACTACTGTATACATATAGTAACAAGGCGTGATTAGCTGTTAATATACATAATAAAAGTTGTCACTAAATTTTGTCAATTATTGACATGAAAACATTTTCATGTACGGTACAGGTATGGGATGTCTAACCTTGGATATCCATTATCTTTTTATGGTAGCTTGTGATAAGAACGCATACACTCCTTGTCAGAGTCTACTTCTCTTGCTACCATGTTGCTCAATGAGTTCAAAGGATAAGTTCAAATTTGGACAAAAATAATAAATGCACATTTTTTTGCAGCTAGAAAAAAAAATGTGCATTAATTATTTTTGTCTACAGGAGCCTGGAAAACATTGTACCAGTGATCAGTAGATCGCTGATTCCATGCAGGTCTCCTGTAGACCTTTCAAAATATCTGCGGCCAAGCAGATATTCTGACAGGAATCTTCAATGAACTACCACCGTGCTCCACAGCGCTGTGGTAGTTCTTTGAAAACTACAAGCCCATAGCCTCTAAGGCTGTCGTGACTTGCAGTTCATTCACGGAAGTCTGTGAATGATTGACGTGGCCGTGTGGGTGGAGCCCTGCACGGGCCACGTTGTTTTCACATCTGACAGATAGTACAGGGAAACCTCTACGGGGCAGTCGGCGGGCGCGGCTGCACCTATGGGAACATGTTACATGTTCTACCCTAAAAATAGGTGGAACATGTTCCCAAAAGGTGAATTTATCCTTTAACATTGAAAAAAATAGCAAGGAACTTTTATATGCACCAATAAGTCAGTTGTAGTGTGTGGATATCCTCCTAATCCCAATAGAGCTTGTGATACGTCAGAATTACATTTAAACAGAGGATAGCTTTAATCCATGGAATGATTTTTCAGGCTATCAGTTCTACCTGATATCTTTGGTGTTGTTTTGCATTTAATATTTACCAGCAAAAGGGTGTCTTTTAAATTTAACAGGATGAATAAAAATATATGAAGAAATGCACAGTGAACAGATGCGGCATCAGGCAGTGGAGAAGTACGTGGACAAAGCATTGGTCATTGCAAGAGTGCATACACAGCACTCTATATTGTTATCTAGGAATATACATGTTTATATTTTTCCATTTTATTGGGCAGCACAGTGGCTAAATTGTTAGCACTTCCACCTGGCAGTACTACGGTCGTTGGTTCGAATCCCAGCCACGGCACCACGTGCCTAGAGTTTGGATGTTCTCCCTGTGCCTGTGTGGGTTTCCTCAGGGTATTCCAGTTTCCTCCCACACTCCAAAGACATGCTGGTAAGTGAATTGGCTCCTGTCTAAATTGTCCCTAGTATGTGTACGTATGAATGTAAGTTAGGGATCTTAGATTGTACGCCCCTTAAGGGTTAGGGACTGATATGAATGTACAATATATATGCAAAGCGCCAAGCAAAATGACAGAGCTATAGAAGTACCTGAAATAAATAAAATATTAAAAAATATTGTAATCCTACCTGTATTCCTTATAAGCACTCTACATATTGAAAAAAAGCTGGGTATTGAAGACGGGCATTTTTGTTGGCCGCTGCCAATGGAAAGGATGGGGGGCATTGTTTTTGCCTGTCAAAAATCTCTGTCCACAAAACTTAAAAATTATCTAAACCCCTGGTGAAGGGGGCTTTTATCACGGGTGTGGTAAAGACTGCAAGCCACCAAATGCATAGGGGGAATCTGAGGGGTGCAAAATCGACAAGATACTTTTACATTTTAAAGTATATTATTTTTATCTTACTGTTGCAGATCTGTATTCTACAATAAAATTGAGCAATATTTTAGTCTTGGGTTTGACATTTACTATGGTGAAGCCTCACTGGGAAAAGTGTGAAAACCCCTGATCTTCTGATCTAGACAGCGATAGATTACATAGGAGCCCTAATTAATCTCCATAGTGAACTCCCACCTTAGTAGACTACCCGCATCTTCTATGCACAACTACAGTATGTAGCAAAATGGGAAGATGATCTAAAAGCCATTAAATCTGAAAAAGATTGGCAAGATATTTGGAATACTATTGCTGCTTGCACTGTTAATGTCACCACCATTGAGTAGGCGTATAATGTGTTAACCAAGTGCTACCTGGTGCCTTCCAGACAAGAGATGTTCTTCATTATCTGGTGGTCCTGTCTATGGCTCAGTCATTTCTGGTTCAAAGTATTTTGGCTTTGGGATTTTAATACAGGAGGGGTTTTACTGGCCAGATGACCAGGTGAAAAAAATCCTAAAAAAAGAAAAATGCCACCACCACATCTTACGATTGGTAAGCTGCAATATAATACATTTTTGGTTTTGGCATAATACCACTTTAATATGTAACTGACTAAAAAAAAAAAAAAAAAAAGGAGAAGTGTCTTAACTATGTCATTACAGATCTGCTTTATAAACCAAGAAAAATGGAAAGCGTTTAAAGATGATTTTGAAACTAGCACTATCGATAAGCTACAAAATTACCTTTTACATCCAAAACACTAAGATTAAAAGTGACTCTGGACATAACTAGCTAACCTGGATTTATAGAATCATATACAACAAGAAAGCCCTATTTCTATGACAAATTATTTCAATGGGCACCTCCTATGGAAAAATGGCAGAAACATTCCATACATTAGACATTTTTCCTAGTTAATGAAAGCAGTGCTTTCCTTCATTTTGTTATGGCTTTTTTAATGGTCATGACTGGGTATAATGTAAGCAAATCAGGCTGTCTTTGATTCAAAAAGGTACAAAAGTACAACTAAAACATCCTGGTAAGGGACGTTAGCATACATGTTTTAGATATCCACAGTATCTAAAATAGTTACTGCCCAGGACAAACTGTGAGAAACACATATTATAGTTTGAAGGCCTATTCACACTTGTGATCTGTGGCAACACTGCTAAAATGCATGCATCAACGGCACTCCATGTGCAATGAATTGCTATTCATTGTCAAATACACTCCAAAGCATTGTACAATACAGTCCAATATACTGCAATGTATCACAGTGCATATGAAATGTGTTGTAGCGCTCTGCTTTTTTTCAAAAAGGGTCATGTACCTCATTTTCATCCCTAGTGATGCGTTGCCAGCTTATTCATTATGCAGGTTAATGCTTGTGCATTAATGCACCAAACAGAAAAGCTAAAGTGTGAATAGGCCGTGAGTCAATTTCTGCATGACTGACCTAGGCTTTATTCATCATCCGCAAGACTATAAATAAGGGCATTACTCACAGACTCCTGTACATTTTCAGATCCTTCTCCATCTCCAGACAGTTCATGTAGGACTGTGTTAGCAAGGCCAGAAAGACGACTGAACATTCCGAGCAGAATCTGGCCTGAAAAAGTAAGCATCAAAGAAGCAGATTGTCAACTCAATGCAAAAACAGGTATATCAGAATAGCACACTTACAACTTTATAGTAAAGGAAATAGAAAGTGCAAGGCTACTCCTGAAAACATGGATTAAAATGTTTTCAGTCAAAGTATAGCTTGTTTGGTTAATGATGTATCTTAGTGCAGATAACAAGAGCTAGCAAAATGCAGAACAATACAAGTGGTAATGTGAAGTGCAATATTTATGGCAAGAAAGCGACAGTACCATAGAGCAACAGCAACCACTGAGTACTTTCCCGGCTCTTGTAGATACATTGGCAAGACTTGTAGTGGTTGATTTACTAAAACTGGAGTGAGCAAAATCTGGTGCAGCTCTGCATAGAAACCAATCGACTTTCAGGTTATATCAAAGTTGAAGTTATAAGCTGATAGGCCCCAATGCACGGCTCCAGTAGATTTTGCACTCTCCAGTTTTAGTAAATCAACCCCATAGTATATCCTTTGGATTCTTCTCCTGCTAAGTCATCAGCTTCTCCATTTCTTGCCACTACACCAAGTTAGAATAGAAATGAAGGTATCACTGTCTTACAGTTCAAAATGTGAATAAAAATGATTGAAACAGAAAAAAAAATTAAGAAGCTGACTGACTGCCTGGAAGAAAACAAAATCTGGTCTTCTTTTAGATACTTCATACATAGGACCTGCTAGGACTTGTCAGTTGTCCCCCAAGGACCAGAATTTGAGAAATAATACTCTAGTCACAGGTTTTAAACTAGTGACAGGTGTATCCCATGGGGCTACATCTAATAGGTCCATAGGAATAGCCAGCTGTCTAAATCCTTTATCAGAATAACATTCTGGCAAATGATAAACAATATAACAATATACAAAAAGGAAAGCATTTTCAATTATTTAATCAACGCTAATTATTTGAAAAACATGTATGCACAGCACACTATAAGACCCCATTCACATGGGATGGACTCCGGCAACGGATCCGCCTGCTCAGCAGGGAATCTGTCCATTGATCCCCACTGAACAGACAGATGACAGGTCCATGTCGACTCCACTTATGCAGAACGGACACAGCCTGCTCACCTCTATAGAGCGGTCAGATGGAAATGGACCACCTGTGTATTTTTAGTGGACAGGATCAGATCGGATGCTGGCGGGTGTCGATGGACACATCTGTTGACATCTGCCACTGCATAGCGGGCAATAGAGAGGCCCATTGTGTCCGTCAAAACAAACAGACAGGCAGACCTGACCAGTCCACCCATGTGAAAGGGGCTTTAGGTCCCCACTGGGGACTGAATTCTCTCAGCCTCTACCTTTTCTGTGCGTTCTCCAGCATGACACTCCACCCACACCCTCCTTCTTCCCCTTCTCCCCGTGTCCTAATCTGAATTCTCTCATTTTTCCTGTTCTCTTGACCCTCTCATCTCCTCCTTAGACAATCAGGTGTCCAACTGAGCATGTACTACCGGGATGACTGATAACTAACAGTACTGGAATTTGGAGACATCTCTGCTTACTACCTCAGCTTCCACAGCTGCTTTCTTCTCAACGACCAATGTGGCTTTATTTTCCTCCCTTTAATATAGCCATTAGCTGGACCTCACCATATTTGAGAACACCTTCCTTACTGACATTCAGTATATGACACTCATTTGGTACTCTTGTACTCTGTATATTGTGGTACTCTGTGTGTCCCCTCTTGTACGACACTTAACCTGTTATGAGACGTTGCTGGTGTTTAATCATGCAATGCTTTGTTGGATACTTATTTGTAAATAACGTGTCCAAAAAGGAAGTACTTGAGATAGGGTAACTTGGAAAACACTGACTTTTTATACATAGTTGATTGAAGTGCAACTCAAGTCAGGTGTCTTCATAGTTTTCCATAAATTGGGGGATGTTTAAAACCTCATTTTTATCTGTGGCCCCAGTGAGGACATTTACCGTCCTGTTGATGCAGTCATCACAGAGAAAGGAAGTTTGATGAACCACTCCAGTGGGGCCAAAAACAGCAAAAAAAAGATCTAACAGAGATTTAAACATTCCCACTTCAAAAAAAAATTAAAAATGAAGTTCCGCCTTTTTTCAACATAAAAAAACACAGCTCTAAAAGGTATTTTAAAACAGTATCACATTTAAAGTGATCCTAAGCCCCCGGTCACATCGGGTGCGATTTGGCATGCAATTTGCATGCCAGGCGACTTGCAAATCGTATGCCAAGTCGCACCCTATTGTCCGCTATTAGAGCGGTCTTTACCGGTGCGTTTCCGACTTGGTCGGAGCTGCACCGATTTCTATAGTACATGCACTACTTTTGTTGCGCTTTGCATAGACATCTGTGTCAGATGTCTTGAAAATCGCAAGGAAAATCGTCAGGTCACCCAATTTTGAAATTGAGCGACTTCACTGTAAGTCGCACGATTTCAAAATCGGGTTTGATGTGACCGGGGTGTAAACCTAATTTTATTTCTTTTTAAAACCGCCATAAAAGGAATACTTCTCAATGAAAGCTAAACTCCTTTGATCTTAAAGACCAAGTTCACCTTTCTTAACATGTTACACCTGTATTCAGGGTCTAACATGTAACATGTTACTGATGCAGCAGCCCCTGCATCTCCCCTCCATGTGATAGCGGGTCCGGGATCTTCTCCCTGCACCTGTTGTAACAATTTTTTTTTTTCAAAAGCAACCATGCAGGGCTCTGCCCACCTGGCCACATCATTCAATCACAGAATTCTGTGAATGGAAGAACTCCAACTCCCATCAGCCATTGTGGCCAAGCTCTTTTATTTCTCAATGAACTAACAGGGTGCTGATGAGCGCTCTAAGTAGTTCATTGATGCTTCCTGCCATTCAGCAACTGCATGCCCATGAGGTCCAGGCAGACAACTAGACTTACAGTCTGCAGGAGCCTGAGATTTCACCCCCGATCAACAAATATACTGTAAAAACAAAAAATAAAATTATACTGGTATCACTGAGAGTAAGGCTACGTTCACACTAGCGTTGAGTGCAGGCGACAGAGAGGCGTTTGGGAAGTGTTTTTACCACTTCCCAAACGCCTCTGCCAATTCTGCACATTACAGCACATGATGCTGTTCTAACGGGAGCGTTTGCGTCGTGGCAAAACGGACGCCTCTGGTCGAGTCAGGAGGCGTTGAAGCCTTCTATTCTAGTGTATGGCCGGCGTTTGCGGTGCGGTTGCGTCGCGGAGCGATAACACCATTCAAACTGCATTATAGGCGTTTGTGGGTCGTTTTTAACGCCCGGCAAATGCCTAGCAACAGACGCTAAACCGCGCTTGGGGAGCGTTAAAAAACGCTCCGCAAACGCCGGACCAACACTTGCCGAACGCTATAGGGGCTAAGGGGCGTTTAGCAAGCATTGGTAAAACAGCCAAGTGTGAACGAGCCCTAAAAGTAAAATCCCAAATTTTAGGTTGTCAGGAGAACAAGAATAGAAGGGAAATCTTCTAATAGGGACACTAATTTTTGCTTACAACCAGGGATTCCCTCACTTTGGAGGGATTTTCTCATTTCCTGTTTTGGCTATGGTACAGGATGTCAAGGGAAATCTCCCCAATGGGACACAGAAGGCAAAAAACTTGATATGGGTTAAAACCCTTCAATACCCTATCCAGAATGGAAAACAAAAAGTATTGCTTTTAATTCTGCTTTAAACACTCCCTTGTAAAACAACCCTTTCAGTTTAAAATCGAAATGAGATGCAAAACATTTGTGTATAAGTATATAAAACATTTTTTTTTATAAACACCCCCCCACCCCTTTCTTACTTTTCTTTTTTCTTTGTAAGTGATCACAAACCCCTGTTCTTAGCTGCATAAGAGCTAGGGGAGGTGAAATAGCAGCACACTGATCTTCCCAGTGAACAGCTATGCAAGGGGGGCATGTCAGGCAAGTCTGATCACTGGAGGAGAACAGGCTGAGTTCCCAGCACAGCTAGAGAACTGACCATGGTGTGCTTTCCTGCCTAGTGTGGTCAGTTTATAATAGGAAAGCAGAGAGACTGGCAGGAGCACCAGGGATATCACACAAAGGAAGCAAAACAAAGACAACAAGATACTTTTTCACACAAGTACATGGTATAGCAGACACATATCAGGAATACGAAATGTTGAGTTTACATATTGTTTAAGGCTAAAGTTTATTCTTCTTATATTTTGCCCTCCCTGGTTACTACCTCCCCATTACCAATGTGTGTGTATGTTTGTCAGGGGTATCGAGACATCCTGGTTGAGAAAGGCTGTCAGATCAGTTCCACCGAACTGTACATAGGCACAATGGGAGGTCAATCAGGACAGCAAGTGCAGAGCAGTGGAAGGGGTAGGCATCTTCCTCAGTCCTGACCTCTCCACCTCCCCCTACAGGGCAGTACCCAGAGGTGATATTGGCACCCCTGCATTTATGTCAGATATTGCAGCACTTTGCCAAGAAAATTGTTGCAATTAAAAATGTTTAGGCGTTCTCGTGTTTATTTCTTTTGTTTGTATTGGTATGACACAAAAAAGGGGAGAAACAAAAAAACAAACAAATCTCACACATTCCACACAAAACCCCAAAAATAGACTGGACAAAATTATTGGCAACTTCTCAAAATTGTAAGAAATAATTGCAAGTTTGTGATTCTCCTGTAATTTGTAATTAAACCACCTGTATCATCTAACAGATCTTAGTGTTCCTGTGTCCACTGTGCACAACATTGTCAAGACGTTTACAGCCCATTGGACTGTAGCTAATCTCTCTGAACATGACAAAAGAGAAAAACTTGATCAAAGATTGCAATGAAGGATTGTTTGAATGGTGGACAAAGAACCTCAATCAACTTCCAGACAAATTCAAGCTGACCTTCAGGCACAGGGTACAACTGTGTCAGCTCGCACTATACGTCGCAATCTGAATTAAAAGGGATGCTATGGTAGGAGACCCAGGAGGACTTCACTGCTAACTCAGAAACATAAAGCCAGATTGGAGCTTGCCAAAACTTACCTGAGAGGAAGCCAAAATCCTTTAGGGAGTATGTGCTGTGGACGGATTAAACAAAATTAAAGCTTTAAGGTAAAGCCCATCTTTCTACTGTTTTCAAAAAAAGCAATGAGACCTTTAAAGAAAAGAATACAGTCCCTACAGTCAAACATGGTTGAGGGTCACTGATGTTTTGGGGTTGCTTTGCTGTTTCAGGCACTGGATGTCTTGACTGTGTGCATTGCATTATGAAATATGAAAACTACCAAAGAATTCTGGGGTGCAATGTAGGGCCCAGTGTCAGAATGTTGGGTCTCTGTCAGAGGTCATAGATTCGACAGCAGGACAATGACCCAAAGCATATGTCAAAAAGCACCCAGAAATGGTTTAAGACAAAGTGCTGGAGAGTACTGAACAGGCCAGCAATGAGTCCAGATCTCAATCCTATAGAGCACCAGTGGAGACATCTCAACAGCAGTTGGGAAAAGGAGCCCTTCCAATCTGAGAGACCTGGAGCAGTTGGTGAAAGAAGAGTGGACCAAAATTCTAGAGAGGTGTAAGAAACTCATTGATGGTTACAGGAAGCGATTGATTTCAGTTACTTTTTCCAAGGGGTGTGCTACCAAATATTAAATTGAGGGTGCCAATAATTTTGTTCAGTCCATTTCTGAAGTTTTGGGTGGAATGTGTCAGATTTGGCGTTTTGTTTCTGCACTTTGTGTCATAGCAATACAAACAAAAGAAATAAATATGAGAATGCCAAAACATTTGCAATTGCAACAATTTTATTAGGTGCGAGTGTGAGTGTGTTTATATGCATCATCTATGTATGCTACTTTCAATCTTAACTCTTAATCCTCTACAATCAAAACTGCTTTTTTCACAGCTCATTCACATTAGTGGCAAGGTCTGATGCTCCTCTAAACCCAAGGTTCACACCTAAGTGTTTTCTGCAACATTTTCCAGAAACACACTACAGTCCATTTAACAAGATTTCCTATGGGTCAGGTTCACATCTCCACATTTTCACCCCGTGCGTTTTTTGGAAAGGGTCAGGGACATTTTTTAAATGCAAAAAGTTGCGTTTTTGGTTCTATAGACTTCAATGGGAATGCTGCAGAACTCCTGGACCCAAGCAATCTGATAGGCTCAGCCTCCCAAGTAGCTGGGATTACAGATGCACACCACTGCACCCGGCTTTGTAGTCTGTGTCTTATTGTATTGTCCAGGCTACTCTACACTGGCTATTCACAGGTGCAATCCCACTACTGATCAGCATGGGGTTTTTGACCTGCTCTGTTTCTGACCTGTGCTGGTTCCCTACTCCTTAGGACAACTGGTAGCCCCAGGCTCCCCTAGAGCCACCCAGGTGCAGTGGTGTGCATCTGTAATCCCAGCTACTTGGGAGGCTGAGGCTGTCGGATTGCTTGACTCCAGGAGCTCTGGTCTACTCTGTACCATGTTGAGTGGGTGTCCACACTAATGCAGGCCATAGACGGGGAGAAAACCGGACCTTTCTTTTTTTAAAAATGAAAAATCGGTCGTTCCAATCAGCTGACATTACCACTATTGGTGAAAAAAGGTCGGCTGATTTTCGGCCCGTCTACAGCTGGCAATTATATAGAATATATGCAGAAGAAGAAGAAGAAATAGAATATGCAGAAGGAGAATACGAAGAAGAGGAAGGAGAATACGAAGAAGAGGAAGGAGAATACGAAGAAGAGGAAGGAGAATACGAAGAGGAAGAAGAATACAAAGAGGAAGAAGAATACAAAGAGGAAGAAGAATACAAAGAGGAAGAAGAATACAAAGAGGAAGAAGAATACAAAGAGGAAGAAGAATACAAAGAGGAAGAAGAATACAAAGAGGAAGAAGAATACAAAGAGGAAGAAGAATACAAAGAGGAAGAAGAATACAAAGAGGAAGAAGAATACAAAGAAAAAGAAGAATACAAAGAAAAAGAAGAATACAAAGAAAAAGAAGAATACAAAGAAAAAGAAGAATACAAAGAAGAAAAAGCAGAAGAAGAAATAGAATAAGAAGAAGTAGAAGAAGAAATAGAATACGAAGGAGCAGAAGAAGTAGAATACGAAGGAGAAGTAGAATACGAAGGAGAAGAAGAAGTAGAATACGAAGGAGAAGAAGAAGTAGAAGAAGAAATAGAATACGAAGGAGAAGAAGAAATAGAATACGAAGGAGAAGAAGTAGAAGAAGAAATAGAATACGAAGGAGAAGAAGGAGTAGAAGAAGAAATAGAATACGAAGGAGAAGAAGAAGTAGAAGAAGAAATAGAATACGAAGGAGAAGTAGAAGAAGAAATAGAACACGAAAGGAGAAGTAGAAGAAGAAATAGAACACGAAGGAGAAGAAGAAGTAGAAGAAGAAATAGAATGAGAAGAAGAAGAAGAAGAAATAGAATACGAAGGAGAAGCAGAAGAAGAAATAGAATACGAAGGAGAAGAAGAAATAGAATACGAAGGAGAAGCAGAAGAAGAAATAGAATACGAAGGAGAAGAAGTAGAAGAAATAGAATACGAAGGAGAAGAGGTAGAAGAAATAGAATACGAAGGAGAAGAAGAAATAGAATATGCAGAAGAAGAAAAAGTTGCAACATCGTGTCTATTTGTATCCATTTTGGATACAGATGTTTTTATTCAGATACAAATAGATACAATGTTGCTATACTTTTAAATGTCAAATATAATATCGGACTGAAATTCTTTTTTTTTCTTCTTCTTCATATTCTATTTCTGCTTCATATTCTATTTCTTCTTTTCATTCATATTCTATTTTTTTCCTTTTTCATGTCACTGGTCATGCGCATTTTTAAATATCGGAAAAAGATCGGCAAATTTGTCCATCATTGCCGCAAAAATCGGCAGTACGACAAATTTGGACGATTATTTTCCAGCAGGACCGATAATCTAAAAGGTCCAAAATCACAAAAAACGGCTGACCGATTACCGCACTAACGATCCGAAAATCGGCCGATTTTCATCTCATCTATGCCCCGCATAAGTCCAGTATCAATATGGTGGCTCTAGGGGAGCCTGGGGCTACCAGGTTGTCCTAATGGTTCTGTATACAGCTTGCAGAAAACATCCCAGCACCCTCAGACTTGGTACTTGTCCCAGTCCTGATGCAAGCAGTGGGCCGGCTCTTGGGAAGGGTTATGCAAATATTAAAATGCCTTGATAGGCAGATGTCAGTCTGCAGGAGTGGGCGTTCCTAGGCAGGCTGTATTTGTCCACCCTGGGCAACACCCACACGTAATTGAAAGATCTGAAATCCAATGTGCCAGGCTGGGGAGGAAGAGCTAGATGATGCTGGATGTCATCCAGGCAGGAAATGAGGAGGCTCTTGCTTGCTGCAGCTTCTAATGCACATTGTGGGAAGCTCACAGTGTGCAGTGAAATCAGTAGAGGAGAGGAGCCTGTACAGCTGATCACCGACTAAACAAATGTCTATAGACTGGCAAAGCTGAGACTCAGTCATCATTTGGAGTGTAGACCTTGCTTGGCACTCCCACGGGCCCCTCTAGAGTCGGGGCCCCTAGTCCTGCACTGGTCCCATGATCTTCTCCATGTTGTCTGATGTCATGTATGATGGAAGTGACAGGCATTGCTGTCCCGGTCAGTGATGGAGGTGCTGTATACACTATAGTGCTGTGACCACACAACATGGACATTATATACACCCAGGGGGGCTCAGCATGCTGCCAGCTCTGTAAATACACACAACCCCGCCCACCGTGTGCAGCACTCTTCCTCACCTCCCCCGGCTCACCGTTCTCGGCCCTCCGCCTGTCCTCTCACACGACTCTCCCGTGGGCTCTGATATCCTCCCGTACCTCTCGGTAGCGACTCCTCCTCCGGCCACATCAGCAACACAACACTTCCGGATTACAGCGACATCCCGCCTCCCTACAAAGTTTCCACCAATAGGGCCGCCATCGTCAGGTTTGCCCCGCCCTCTAAATGACCTTCGGTATCGAATCCGAGCTGTGAACTGAAAAGACACGCCTCGGAATGTAGAAAGAGCCAATCTGAAAGCAGGAGTCATAACAGAAGACCAATCAGTGCAAGCTAAACGTGGAAGCTCGCCAATAACAAAGAGGCAGTGTGCCCTATAGTTGGGCGATACAAGGCAAGAGCTCTGCGATGGGAGGGGCAGGGATGGAGAGGTGCTCTAGGAGGGATGTGATTGGAAGGTTTCTTATAAAGACTGGACCCGGATAGGATGACCTCTGGCAGGCTAAGCTATATCAGGTCCTTAGTAGTCAGATGTTTGTAGTTCTGCCCTATTGAGTAGACTGTTGGTGATCCAGTAGATGCAGACTGGACTGGGGTGACATTTATGTTGCACCATATATCAGGAACACATGATATTTCTATAGAACATGTTTCCCCTTCTTTTTATTGTTGCATCTCAGTGCTGCTGATTTCCTGCAGCCTCTTTACATCCGCTAAAATCAATGGTGCCCATACACTGTGCCGTGTGGTTCCCAATGTGTTGCTGATTTCCTGCAGCCTCTTTACAGCCTCTAAAATCAATGGTGCCCATACACTGTGCCGTGTGGTTCCCAATGTGCTGCTGATTTCCTGCAGCCTCTTTACAGCCACTAAAATCAATGGTACCCATAAACTATGCCATGTGGTTCCCAATGTGCTGGGAGACTGCCAACAAATCCATGTATCTGTGGGACTTCATCCATACCAGCAGCAGGATTGCCATCTTATCCCTTTAAAACCGAACACATATGAATTACACAGGTTCTGGAGCTGATTAAAGAGTTCCACCCAAAAGGGGAAGTTCCGCTTTAAAGGATTGGTGCCTTTGGGGAGCATGGGGGGGGGGGGCGGTGCCTTTGGGGAGCATGGGGGGGGGGCGGGTACCCAAAATTGACAGGTACCCACTCCCACTTCCTCTGTGATCGCCTAGGTGATCGAAAGCAGAAGTTGTCCTCCCCCCTCCCTCCCCGTAGTCTTCTGGGACACGTAACAGGTCCCAGAAGACTACGGGGCCATTCTACTCGCGCATGCGCAGTGGGTACCTGGCTGTGAAGCCGCAAGCAGTCACAGCTGGGTGCCCACACTAAAGATGCCGGCACCTGGAAAACAGGACGGCCAATGAAACGGGCTGCGGGGAGGACACCGTGGGATCATGGGACAGGTAAGTGGCTGTTTTTTAAAAGTCAGCAGCTACAGTTTTTGTAGCTGCTGACTTTTATTTTTTTACAGTGTGAGTGGAACTCCGCTTTAATGTGGTAATTAAACTCAACTAGTGGCTTATTTGCATTTAATTAGCCAAAGAACCTGTGTAATTCATGTGTTCAGTTTTAAAGGGATGAGGTGGCAACCCTTACCAGCAATTATGGGTGTGTGTTAGGAAGAAACGGCGCTCATGTGCCAATCCCAGTGCGTTGCACTGGTTATTTTTAATTTCTTTTGCTGGAAGGGACATTTCAGGGTCTAGTTATAAAACATTTGTTGCTCAAATGTCAGAAGCATTTGTACAAGTTGAATGAAGTGTCCTGTATTTTTTCTGAGAGATTATTGCCTGTATCTTCTGCACCATCTAGTGGCCAAAACACCATATAGTTTTAAGAAATACCTTAAAGCGGAGCTCCACCCAAAAGGGAAAGTTCCGCTTTAAGGACTGCTCACCCGCTCCCCATTAAGGATTGGCAGCTTTGGGGGGCGGGTACCCGAATTTGACAGGTACCCACTCCCACTTCTGGCCGAGGCGATCGGAAACGGAAGGTGTCCTCCCTCCCTCCCTGTAGTCTTTTGGGACACGGGACAGGTCCCAGAAGATGACGGGGTTATTCCAGAAGCGCAGCGCTACTCGCTCATGCACAGTGTGTACCCGGCTGTGAAGCCGCAAGCAGTCACAGCCGGGTGTCCACACTGAAGATGCCGGCCTCCTGTAATACAGGATGGCCAGTGAAACGAGCTGCGGGGGACACACCACAGGACCGAGGGACAGGTAAGTGGTTGTTTTTTAAAAGTCAGCAGCTACAGTTTTTGTAGCTGCTGACTTTTATTTTTTGACAGGATGAGTGGAACTCCACTTTAATGAGAAAACTATATTGCATTTTGACCAGCAGATGGCAGTGACAATACAGGCATTAAAGTGGTTCAAAAGACTGAAGGTTTTTCTTTTTTACATTCTATGGATGAAGGTAAAAAACCTTAAATGTGCAGCTCCCCCCTCAGCCTCCCCCCCCACCCGCTTAGTCTTTATATACACTGGACATTTTGATAACGCTGTTAACTTTAGCTGTGTAAGTCCTCATAAACACTGGACATTTTTACAGCTGCTGTTTTTGGCTTTCGATGCTGAAAAACGCTGAAAAACGTGGCAAAATGCAGTAAAACCGGCATTTTTGGATGAAATTTTTTTTGGTCAAAAAAACGCTAAAAAATGCAGACGCGGAAAAACACGAGAAACCGCAGCAAAATGCTCATGCAAAAATGCTAGAAAAGATGAAAAACTCATTTTTGTTTCAGCATTAGAGCTCACGTTTTTTAACGTGACTTTAGTCCTCATGCACACTGGACATTTTGATAACACTGGTAACGTTAGCTTTGTAAAGTCACATTAAAAGATGTGAGCTCTAATGCTGCAAAATTCAACAAAACGTGGTAATATGCCGCAAACCAGCGCTTTTGGACTTTTTAGACCCCCAAAAAAATGTGGACTTTTTTGGAAAAATGCCACTAAACACGGCAAAACGCTGCTAAACTTTAATGCAAAAAAGTGACTTTACAAAGTCAATGTCACCAGCATTATCAAAATGTCCAGTGTGCATGAGGACTAAAGTCATTTTCAGCTTTTTTTAGCGTTTTTGCATGAGCGTTTTGCCGCGTTTAGCGGCGTTTTACCGCGTTTTTCCGCATTTGCCGGTTTTAGCGTTTTTTTGACCAAAAAAGTCCAAAAACACTGGTTTGTGGCATTTTACCGTGTTTTGCCACATTTGCTGCGTTTTTCAGCGCTGGAGCGTTTTTACAGCTAAACAACTCCTATAGAAACCCACTAGTCCTGGGGTTTTTTTCAGCCAAAAAACATCCCAGCCAAAAAACGTTGATTACAGTCTATGTGTGGATGGACACATAGGATAACATGCTGGGGGGTTTACTGGCTGTAGAAAAAAACATCAAAAGCCAAAAACAGTAGCTGTACAAACATCAAGTGTGCATGAGGACTTACTCGCTTGAGCCCAAACTTAGTCCAGCAATGTGCATGAGAGCCAAAGCTCTCCAGGGTCTCTCCCTCCTCATTGACTGAGACACAGCATGGCTGATAGTCAGAGCCAGTGAGGAGAGAGCGGGGAGTGGGGCCGAACCACTTTTTGTGTGTCTCATAGACCTTCAGAGGCTGCTTCAGACAGAGCGAGCACGCACAAGTGCCCCGAGAGCAAGCAGGTTGCCTCGGGGTCACTCGGGTGAGGGAGGGTCCAGCTTATTGAAGGAGCATCTGCAGCAAAGAAGGAGCAGAGAGCACTGGTGGGGGACTCCAGACGAGGAGGGGAAATTCCTTACCATTTAGGAAAAACATCTAATTGAATTTTTCATGAAATCCCTGTAATTCAAAAGATAACAGAATTTGCTCTGCCAAGGAGAAGGTGTAACAGCAGGGATTACATCATATCCTCTTCTCTCTCTCTGCATTTAAAGGAAACTACAGTTCCTATCAACCACAGGGAATTGTAGTGAATGTGGGCGGGTACACTAGGCCTTGAATGTGTCTGAGAGTCTCGATCCGCCCACCACTGCAAATAAGGTTGAATGACATCACTGCTTCCTGGAGAAAGAACTACAGAAGGGATGTGCCAAGACCAGTGTCAGGGGGAATGGGAGGAATAGCAGACATTGGTCTTACAAACAGGAAATTAATTAATGGTTTGATTTGAAAATGAATTGGATGTTTCAGAGCAACTACTGAGTGAACCAGAAGATGGATGACATATTCAGTGAAGGTAGGAAATCCGCAGCAAGGACATTTAAAGACATTTTTTGCCCAGAGTTCTGCTTTAAATTACTTTATAAGATTTTTCATCTGTGTAATCTAAAAGGTTCCTCACTTGCTGCCTCTTCTAATGCTTCATTTGTTGTACAATCCACAGTTGGAGGAGCTCTGTAAGCTCTCCGGGGTCAGTCATTGGGTACGATATGGCATTAAGTACGCCCACCAATTGTTCATGCCTCATATGTTAAAATCCTTTACATTTCTACAAGAGGAGTTTAGAGTCCCAAGCCGCTTTTTGTTTTCCTATTGACAGCTGCGGCATGCAGTGGCTGCACAATTGGGTTGAGAGACGTTTCCTTGCAAACCTCTAAACTTGAAACACTTCTGATAGATAATAACCATACTAAGTTAATTTCTAGATACTATTTGATGTTACTTTCCTCTTTGTCTTCGTAGATGGAGAGGATTGAGAGGCAATGGCGAGCTGATATTCCTTCCCTTATGGACGAGGCGAGGGACAAAATTGTTGAGACCCAACTTCCCATGGTTATATCAGCCAGAGATAAACCAATCCAGCTTAAATACATACATAGAATTTATTTTTTTCCTAGTAGGCTATTTAAAATGGGGACATTTGACTCCACAGAATGCCCACAGTGTCATTATGACTCATGTGGATTTTTTTCATATGATTTGGGCATGTCCCAAAGTTAGGATTTTTTGGTCTAATGTTACTCAATTTGTGAAGGAATATTTGGCATTCCAGCTAGGTAACTGCTGGGCAGGGGCGGACTGACCATTTGGAAACTCGGGCGCTGCCCGAGGGCCCAGGGTCAGTAGGGGGCCCCATGAGATGCCTCTGGTACCTTTTTCATAGGCTAATTTGAGTTTGGGCAAGGATAAAGGGGCCCCATGATCCCCTATTGCCTGGGGGCCCCATGAGTTGTCAATCCGCCCCTGCTGCTGGGTGACTTTGCTGAGGTGGAGATGCGTGTCTCGCTGAAAACATTACTTAGGTTACTATTCTTCTATGCTAAAAAAATTCTAGTGATTAAATAGAAGGAATCCTTGCCCCCTAATATCTAATTCTGGATTGATCTTATGAATACGGCATTACCTATGTATAAAATGACTTGTGCCTCTAAGGGCTGTCAAAAGATATTTGAAAATATCTAGTCAGGTTCAATGACTTGAGTTTCTGGAAATATTGAGGGGTAAACTCCAGACTCTTTGACCCAGTATAAGTATTTATTTTATGTTTGTAAGCTCAGTTTTCTCCTTAGACCTGTTTTTTGTGTGGCATGCTTAAGAACTATATTTGTTCCCAGCAGTGGTGGATTGGTTTATTGGTTTTTTATTGTTCCTTGGTTTTGTTTTTTGTTAGTTTTGTTGTTCATACCTATGCAGTCTCTATATTTTGGATGTCTCTGGCATCAGGCCCACTATTGCTGGTCTTTAGATCCGTGGTGCATATCTGTATTACCGTATTGGCATGTATGCTGTAGTACTCTATTGCCACTATATGACTTTGTGTAATGTATGCTGTTTGACCTGAAAACTAAAAACAAATTACCCTTTAAAAAGATTTGTGAGTGCCTTAGGTATCCTTCACACTAAATCCTCCTCCCTACATTTTTGTTGAAGACTTGAAATAAAAAGTAAAAAGACCTCTAGACTGGAGCCTGAATTTTTTTCGGTGTGCTACTGGGATTGGAAACAGGGCAGGCAGCCTTTGACCAGGTAACGAGGACCCAGTTTATTCCAGTGGCCCCTTTGCAGGTCATCCCTACACCTGGAAGGCAAATCTGGCCAAAATGTCTTTGGTATTTTATTTTTGCCTTCTTGAGGACCAAAACTACTAGAGTAGTTGCAAGAGACTAAACTTGATGGACATACAGTATGCAGGGGCAGACTGACCATTTGGAAACTCGGGCACTGCCCGAGGGCCCTGGGTCAGTAGGGAGCCCCATGAGATGCCCCTGGTACCTTTTTCATAGGCTTTTTTGAATTTGGGCAAGGATACAGGGGCCCCATGGTCCCCTATTGCCCGGGGGCCCCATGAGTTGTCAGTCCGCTCCGACAGTATGTTTTTGTTTTGGTAAAATCGCTATACAACAGGTACAAAATTCAATAGGGTGAAATCCACTGTAAATGCATCAGAATACTTTAGTGTGTACTTATAGAAAAAGAAGTGCTTTTAAAAATGTTACAGTGCAGTCTGGTGTGTAAAAAACAGTCTGCAATGTAAAAACTCATGGAACGTAGGAGAAATGTACCATGAACTGCTATTGTTAGGCTCTAGGTGGTGCTAAGTAGCTGCAATAGACGGGTAAGAGATTCATCTTTTTTATTGGTATTGAGGCAAACCTGTCACAAACCTAGGCAATTCAAACCATGTATATGAGGAAAAGAATGCAAAAGAACAGTCTGCCTCATGTCAGAATAATCAGCAGATCCACAGATGTAGTCAGATGAAGTTTTATGTAACATTACAACACTTGAAATTAGCAAAAGGCAATGGCCATATGGGTACAAAGCTACTTGTTTAAAGTAATTCTCAAAAAACATTGGGACGCTATTTGGTTTATAAATCAATAAACCCTTCCACACTACGAGACTAAAGTCCCAAAACCGCTCCAGAATCAAATATGAGGAATCTGTGAAAAACAATCAGCATAAAAAGCAAATAAAGAGAATTACAGTGCTGATCAAAAATACCCTCACAAATCAGGGTGTTAGAATATTCAAAAATCTAATAAACCCAAAATTACAAAAATGTATTTATTTATATATATATATCTTGTGTAATAGATCAATCCAATGGTGCATGCACTGAAAGATTCCCATCACTTAACAACAATATAAATAAACTGAGGCCAATAGTGTGCACTCTGGTAACTTCCTCCACCTCATGAATCCTTACAACAAAGTGAGTCTTGACACCAAGATCCTTCCGCCTCTAAAACACATTTACTGAAAGTGCATGCCTATCTTTACATATGAATAGACAGGTCTGGACTGGGTCTCCATGAAATCACGCTACTCAAACTACTCTCTAGAAAAAGCCCTGGTGTCTCTGTTACATCTCTTACCCATTCTACATTCAAAACTCAAATCTCTCCGTCTCTCTTCGATCCAACCTATTGATCAGAGACACCGTTTTGGCGTGGAGAGAGGTACGGAAACTCCTTGGCTTAACACCGAATATATCCCGCTACTTGCCAGTGCTTGGAAACCTTATGTTTCCTTCTTCTAGTGAGCATACGGCCTTTACCCACTGGTCACGCCACTGGCTTCACCCACTGGACTCATCAATGTCATGTCAGTTTTTGTTGACACCCAAAGATCCTTTAAACCTTTTACAGAACTGACTACTCAATATTCCCTCCCTAAATCCCACATCTTCTACCACCATCAGATGGTGAATTATCTCCAGGCATGCTAATCTCCTAAACAGGATCCTTTCAAATGTTCATTCATAGAGGTACTGCTTCGCAAAGATCATTACTCCATCTGAGACATCTACCCATATCTTATTACTCACCAATCCGCAAAATACCATCTTACTTCATTCAAACCATGGACTCCTATATTTTGTAAGGAGGATACTCCAGAAAAACTCTTAATGGGATACCGGAAAATTGTTTAATTGGTGCTTTGTGAAACATGGCGAGAAACTCAGTTTAAGATTATTCACCTTGCCTTCTATCCTTTTTCTATGAACTCTGCAGTTACGGCTCACTCAACGTGCCCCTGGTGCAATTATCACCGACCAACCCTACCCCATCACCTGTGGGAATACCGAATCACTACCTTTTGGGATAAAGTTATACATTATATCACTCAATTTTATAACATCGCCTTCTCAAAGATCCCATGCTTTGTCTCTTTAGCTATAAAGAACCTACAAGTTCAACACATCTATCTGCACTCCCTCATTGGGTTCATATATGCCTATTGGTGGCCTGCAGAGCCCTTCTGCAAGCCTGGATTCACCCAAACCCTCCTTCCCTCAAGGCAGTGATGCAAGCAATGACTAACCTTTTCAACCTGGAAAGTCTACTCGACGATTCATCGCAAGACAGAGACGCTTCATGGAGTATTATTTTTCAGCAGCTGAACTCGCCTCCCACATAGAGCCGTTTCACTACACAGATTGGTATCTCAAAGCTCAACTGACCAACTCACTGGGTAGACTCCAAGTGAACAATCCTGTTACCAACCCAGCCTCATAATTATCCTCCTCCCCCCTCGCAGGGAACCCATCATGTGACCATAGTCTCCCCAGCCCATAAATCTATAATTATGCAGTAAACCATTAGATAGAACGCGTTACGATCTTTACTATAGTCTCCAAGATTTCACTCCTAGGAAATATATATATTGTTCTTCTCATATTTTGCCACAGTACCATGCCCTACATGCCTATGCTTTACATTTTTCTTGTGCATTTTAAACATTGTACAGGCTTATTGCTTTTTCCATTGTAGTTGTTTTGGCTGTTGGCTTGTCTATCAAGCTTGTAATACCACTCTTAATTGAAAAACCTTCAATAAACAATAAAGAATAGGCAAACACAGCTTAGATGTTTTCCAACGCAGGTGCTGTTCACTTTAAGGCTTTCCCTTCAGAACTAGTTCTCTTCTCCTTCAGGTAAAGCTTTCACCTCCTTCAATAACTCGGTTCCCAGCACTAGCATATAGGTGTTAGTGTAATAATGTTTAACAAACTTTATTAAATAGAAATGCAATAATGCTCACAAAATAAACACTCTACAGGCTTTACAAGGTAAAAACACAGGAGTTCGGCGGTCTCTCAGCCCTAACCACTCTCAACACACTCAATAATGGAAGGACACAGTTCAGGATTGTTTCCCAGACATCAACCCTACGCATTTCATCCCATCAACTTTTCTTAAGAGGGATGCCTGATGCTGGAAATTACATCAAGATATACCCTGCCCCATTCCCTGCAGGATGGATCCCTGGAGCCAGACACTCACACAACCCGGCAAGAGAAGCAGAGTCTACACTGTAAACACCTAAAGAACTGCTTATCTTTAGTTATTAACCACTTGCCAACTGCACTATATCTGAATGATGGCTACAGCGCAGTTGTCCAGTTCTGGGAGGGCGTCATATGATGTTCTCCAAGAACGCGCCCTCCCATGCGCCCCTAGCGGCGTGCACCTGGCAATCTCCATGATCACTGTGTCCTACGGACACAGCTGATCACGTGATGAAGTAAAAGACCAATCACAGCAGCCTTTTACCATGTGATCAGCTGTGTCTAGTGACACAACAGATCACCGAGTAAATACAGTTGCCGGTTATCAGCTGCGCTTTCCTCACGCTGTCACAGCATGAGGAAAGTACTGCCAATAACCGGCAACTGTCACAGAGGAGATTGGCACTGGTCATCAGGGCACAGAGGAGATTGGCACTGGTCATCAGGGCACAGAGGAGATTGGCACTGGCCATCAGGGCGCAGATGACCAGTGCCCAGCAGTGCCTGCCACCAGTGCCCAGCAGTGCCACCCATCAGTGCCCAGCAGTGCCACCAGTCAGTGCTGTCAGTGCCACCAGTCAGTGTCGCTCATCAGTGCTGCCTATCAGTGCCCATCAGTGCTGCATATCAGTTTAGCCTCATCAACGCATATTAGTGAAGGAGAAAAATTAGCTGTTTGCAAAATTTTATAATAGAAACAAAGAAAAACTTTCTTTTTTCAAATGTTCTGCTGTTTTTTTTTGGTTTATAGTCCAAAAAATAAAACAGTGGTGATTAAATAGCCCCAAAAGAAAGCTTTATTTGTGTGAAAAAATGATAAAAATATCATATGGGTACAATATTGCATGACCCTGCAATTGTCATTCAAAGTGTGAGAGCGCTGAAAGCTGAAAATTGGGCTGGGCACGAAGGGGGTATAAGTGCCCAGTAGGCAAGTGGTTAATGAATGGAAACATTGTAACACACTATAATACTAAGGCCCCATGTACACGGGACACTTCTGAATGATGGAAACTGACTGCTGGAAAACGTAGGTTAAAAAAAGTCTGTTTAGCCGCATTTGCATAACGCATTTATGCATATTTATGCATGTTTATGTGCGTTTAGAAGCGTTTTTTAAAGATAAGCACAGGAGAACCTCCCAAATGCCCAGAATGCACTGAAAAGTGGTAAATTATTAACTATTTCAGACTGTTTCAGAGAAATACAGAGAGTAGAAGCAGACACAACAGTATGTGTTGAGATTTGCTTAGGTGTGAGTTGCTCATTAACATTTCTTTTGTTCCCAAGGGTGGGAAAGGTATCTAGTGGAGTCAGTCATTAAGACCACCTGGCAGGGGGTCTTCATGAGGAATTTGAGGTGAGAATGGTCATTAACATATCTTTTGTTTCCAAGGGTGGGAGATGTCTGAGGTGTGAATTGGTCATTGCAATGTGTGACAAGCTTGGTAGGAACATCCTGTGTTCAATGTTTTGTCCATCTGAGTACCTTGAAAACGCTTTGCATGCATTTTTCATGATGAAAAAAAGCTCTGGACAGCATCGGGAACTGGAAGAGTTAAAAAAAGTTTCGAACGCAAACGCTTATAAATGTGATTTGCCATGTTTAACCGCGTTTACAAGCTTTTTTGCATTTGAAACGCTGATAAAATTGACAGCTGAACACAAGTTTTCTGCATTCAAAAAAACTACTGTAAACTCAAATGCCTGTGAATGACTGTAAACGAAGATGTGTACATGGACACATAGGAAAACATTAGGGTGAGTTCAGGGGCTGCTGAAAAAAAGCTGAACAGCTCCTAAACGTGAGTTTATCAGCTGCAGTGTACATGAGCCCTAAGTTCCAAGCAAGCACATTAACTCCCTTAACACTGATCTATCTGTAATTATGGAAGCCCTCCAGCAGGAGGATGTTCAGTGACTTCATCCCGGAACTGGAGAGCACCCACCTATCTGTATATATACATTTCCAGGCTGAAAGTGGTTAAGTATATATAAAGACAAATTTTGTTGTTTTAAATAGGGAAGGGAAGAATTAGAAACAATGTTTCAGGCTCTGCTAGGGAAGTTCATTCTCTGTATTTCTCATGTTGATAATTCTCACTCACAAAAGGCCAGTCTTTAAGCTCTGTTCACATACAGTGTGGTAGCCTGCATTTTAGAGCACTGGATGAGTGCAGGTCAACACAAGATCACACAGAAAACAAATGGTTTGAATGTCTCATGTTCACACTGCAACTTATTCTGGAGGTATGGTGCAGTGAGCTGCGATAAAAGTCAGAAATGCTGCATTTTATTGCAGTGTACTAGAAGGGATTTCATGTCACTGTACAGCAGCACAATGCACCTCGCTGCTGTGCAGTGATATGAATGAAGTGTCACTCTGTGCACTTCATATAAAGTTGGCACAAAAAGAAGGGAACTGTGTGATGCACTGAAACATACATCACACACCTCTGACCGCTGGTTCACTGCAGCTGGAGTGGAAAGCTGCTTGCACACTAAAGCACTGTGATTTAATGTGCAGGCAGTGCGAACGGACCCTTCAGCTCCAACCTAATAGAAACAAACAATACACGATCTTTTTTTTTTTTTATTAATGATAGCCTTACCTTTCAGTTAAAAATAAAGGCAAAACATTTTTTCTCATTGATAGAGTAAGGAAGGGTTATGTTTCTGGTGGACACAGCGGGTCACAATGTTTGGTACCGGGCCACTGTGATTGGTCCAGGAACCATGTGATCACTGTGATCAATCACTGTGGTCACATGATAACAAGTAAACACAACTGTTATGAATGGCTTTCATTCCTGACAGCATTGCTTACTATTGTGATCTTCTTGATTGTTTACAGTGTTTGTTTACAGTGATGACATGGTACAGGGCCAGTCACAGCAGCCCTGTTCCATGTGATAGCTGTGGCCTATCACAGCTATCACAATAGTCATGAATTAAAGCCATTCATGACAGTTAAAATGATTTCTTTTACAGTGATCATCACCACCCACTCACAGTGTCCCTAATGCTGCACCAGTCGTTGTATCCCTGATCACTGCCACACCAGTCATATTGTCCCTAATCACCGCCACACCAGTTACAGTGTCCTTGATCACCACCATACCAGTTATAGTATCCCAGATCACTGCCACATCAGTTACAATGTCCCTGATCACTGCTATAACAGTCACCATAAAGACTTGTTCACATGTGCGATGTGCTCTGAAGAGCTGTCAATATTCAGATCACTCTTCAGAGAGCATTTTACAGGCAGTGAGGAAGCATTGTATTCCCTAATCACCATCTGTTTAGCCCCTTGGACCCTGCACAAGCAACCCCATTCATTTGCATAGGTCATAAACTGTGGGCGTACAGGGTATATAATATCTTCCACAGCTGCAAAGCAAAACTTCACAGCCTTGGCAAGTGTGCAAACCCAGCCGCTGCCATTGCAGCTAAAGGGGACAGCAGTCGAGGGGTGATCAAACTGCAGCTCATCCCCAAGGTTTTACCATCCCCAAACCTCACCAGTGAACAAGCCCTAGTAGTGAAGCCAATCACAGTTCTCTGATCACCAGCACCCCAGCCACAGTGTCGCCAGAGCAGTGTAGCTAGAATCACTGTTCCTAATCTGTCTGTTTAAAAAACATAAACGTGCAGCGCTGTTAAAACCAATAAATAAATACATATATAAACATGTAAGAAAGTGCACACAAATATATAAAGTGACACTGTGCATCTATGTATTTGCCACTAGAATATGTGGCCAATATAAACGTGAAAGAAAACACTGTGTCTAAAACATAAGTCCAGAGTGCAGGCGTGAACGAGATCTCAAATGATCTTCTGGTATCCAAAAGACACAGATTGTGGATAAGGTGAGACAATTAAAGTGTAGATTGCGCACTCACCAGATACGCAACCTTTTTGCGCATTTGTATGATATAATAAGGACATCAGACTTCAGACATGTCATCAAAAAGGTCCGGTCAGATCTGGTCAATGCCTCCTTCGCTATCCCACGGTTTGCACTTAACCTTCCCAAATGGTAACCACTCTGCGGATGTACCTGGCTCCCACAGGAGCTCAGAAAGAAACAACAGAGGAGGCCAGTAGTGCAATATTGCCTTAGGATGTTTATTCCACACAATGGGTATGTATACAGCAAGAAAGCAAATAAAATAGATTACTGACCGATTGCAAGCTGCCGCCGGGACCCCTTGTGGTGCCGGCGGTAAGGCGTCAAAACAGCTACCGCCCGACACTGACGCGTTTCGAGCAAGTGCTCTTAGTCATAGGGTGTCCTGGCTGGATGGCCAGGACACCCTGTGACTAAGAGCACTTGCTCGAAACGCGTCAGTGTCGGGCTGTAGCTGTTTTGACGCCTTACCGCCGGCACCACAAGGGGTCCCGGCGGCAGCTTGCAATCGGTCAGTAATCTATTTTATTTGCTTTCTGGCTGTATACATACCCATTGTGTGGAATAAACATCCTAAGGCAATATTGCACTACTGGCCTCCTCTGTTGTTTCTTTCTGAGCTCCTGTGGGAGCCAGGTACATCCGCAGAGTGGTTACCATTTGGGAAGGTTAAGTGCAAACCGTGGGATAGCGAAGGAGGCATTGACCAGATCTGACCAGACCTTTTTGATGACATGTCTGAAGTCTGATGTCCTTATTATATCATACAAATGCGCAAAAAGGTTGCGTATCTGGTGAGTGCGCAATCTACACTTTAATTGTCTCACCTTATCCACAATCTGTGTCTTTTGGATACCAGAAGATCATTTGAGATCTCGTTCACGCCTGCACTCTGGACTTATGTTTTAGACACAGTGTTTTCTTTCACGTTTATAATGGCCACATATTCTAGTGGCACATACAGTACATAGATGCACAGTGTCACTTTATATATTTGTGTGCACTTTCTTACATGTTTATATATGTATTTATTTATTGGTTTTAACAGCGCTGCACGTTTATGTTTTTTATCTGTTTTAGAGGTCTTATATGGTGCCTTTTGTGTACAGCTGCTGTAATCTGGGAATTGATAGACTGGAAGGCGCTCACTTACTTTATATGTTTTTAATATGTCTGTTTATTGACCACATTTCTGCCTGTTGCTTGGACCGATTCTTTGCCTTTATGCTGACCATGTCTCTGCCCTTGCCTACGCCTGAAGTTACCCATCTGCACATCCAACTGACTATGTTTCTGCAAGAAACCAGGCTTGTGTGAGCAGCCACGTACCAGTAGGCCAAGCTTGTTTGCCTTTTAGGAACAAAGATGGCTATAGGGGACACTACTCTAAGCTATAGTCCCTGATCACAGAGGTGTATCATTCCCTGATACAGAGGTGACCATTACAGAACAATGGTTTTCATAAAATCCAGTTCAGACAATGAAAATATCTCACACAAGTGGTATTGCCATACTGAGAATGAGTAGCAGAATGTGTTTTAGGTTGTAATTCCAACTAAATTGACAACTTTGTGTAAAAGAATACATTTTCATTTTCATTCTGCATTTGCCAAGAACTTGTGGCAAAAAAATTAACATTTTCAAAAAAGTAATTATGTCGCTTAGAAAATACAGTGGGGATCGAAAGTTTGGGCACCCCAGCTAAATATTTGTATTAATGTGCATAAAGAAGCCAAGGAAAGATGGAAAAATCTCCAAAAGGCATCAAATTACAGATTAGACATTCTTATAATATGTCAACAAAAGTTAGATTTTATTTCCATCATTTACACTTTCAAAATAACAGAAAACAAAAAAATGGCGTCTGCAAAAGTTTGGGCACCCTGCAGAGTTAATATCTTGTACTGCCCCCTTTGGCAAGTATCACAGCTTGTAAACGCTTTTTGTAGCCAGCCAAGAGTCTTTCAATTCTTGTTTGAGGTATCTTTGCCCATTCTTCCTTACAAAAGTCTTCCAGTTCTTTGAGACTTCTGGGCTGTCTGTCACGCACTGCTCTTTTAAGGTCTATCCATAGATTTTCAATTATGTTGAGGTCAGGAGATTGTGAAGGCCATGGCAAAACCTTCAGTTTACGCCTCTTGGTGTAATCCCCCATGGATTTCGAGGTGTGTTTAGGATCATTATCCATTTGTAGAAGCCATCCTCTCTTTAACTTCAGCTTTTTCACAGATGGCATCAAGTTACCATCCAAAATTTGCTGAAATTTTATTGAATCCATTTTTCCTTCTACTCGTGAGATGTTCCCTGTGCCACTGGCTGCAACACAACCCCAAAGCATGATTGATCCAACCCCATGCTTAACAGTTGGACAGAGGTTCTTTTCATTAAATTCTGTGCCCCTTCTTCTCCAAACGTACCTTTGCTCATTCCGGCCAAAAAGTTCAATTTTAACCTCATCGGTCCACAGAACTTGTTTCCAAATTGCATCAGGCTTGTCTATATGTTCATGTGCAAAGTTCAAACGATGATTTTTGTGGTGAGGACGTAGAAGAGGTTTTCTTCGGATGACTCTTCCATGAAGACCATATTTGTACAAGTATCTCTTTATAGTGGAATAGTGTACCACAACTCCAGTGTCTGCCAGATCTTTCTGGAGGGATCGTGCAGTCAAACGTGGGTTTTGAATTGTTTTTCTCACAATCCTGCGAGCTGTTCTGTCTGATATTTTTCTTGGTCTTCCAGATCTTGCTTTAACTTCCACTGTTCCTGATGACTGCCATTTCTTAATTACATTCCGAACAGAGGATATTGACATCTGAAAACGCTTTGCTATCTTCTTATAGCCTTCTCCAGCTTTGTGAGCATCAACTATTTTCAGTTTCAGTTTTCTAGACAACTGCTTAGAAGAACCCATGGTGCTGATTGTTGGGGCAAGGTCAGATGAGTCTGGGCATTTAAAACCTTTGAGATTGACATCACCTGGTCTTCCCAGACGATGATTGAGAACAATCCATGACAATGGCAGGTCTCAGCTTTGCAAAGGGGGCAGTGCATGCTATAAATTCTGCAGGGTGCCCAAACTTTTGCAGACGCCATTTTTTTGTTTTCTGTTATTTTGAAAGTGTAAATGATGGAAATAAAATCTAACTTTTGTTGACATATTATAAGAATGTCTAATCTGTAATTTGATGCCTTTTGGAGATTTTTCCATCTTTCCTTGGCTTCTTTATGCACATTAATACAAATTTTTAGCTGGGGTGCCCAAACTTTCGATCCCCACTGTACCTTGGAATGTTTGTTTTCCAAAATGCGGTAATTTTGTGGGGGTTTCCACTGTCCTGGTGCTCCAGGGCCTCAAATAATGTGAGGTAGTCAGGAATTAGATGTGTAATTTATGAGTAATTTATTCTCCTGCAAAGCCCAAAGGTTCTCCTTGGATTTTGGCCCACTCTATGCATCTAGGCTGTTAAAAAAAGTCTTACACATGTGCTATCCCTATACTCGGGAGGCATAGTAGAATGTGTTTTGGGGTGTAATTATAAGTATGTCTATGCTGTGTGTGAGACATCAAAAATTATTTATTGTCTTCATTTTCCCAAAAAATTGCAATTTCAAAAAAAGTCGCCATGCCTCTTACTAAATACTTTGGACTGTCTTTTTTCCAAAAAGGGGTCATTTGGGGGATATCTGTACTGTCCCGGCATTTTAGGGCCTCAAGAAATGAGGTAGGTAGTCAGTATATCAGGATTATTTTTCAAATAAATACAGGTATACCATAGTTTGTAGACTCTATAACTCTCACACTGACTAAATAATATACACTGATTTTGTATTTTTACCAAATAATGTAGCAGAATACATTTTGGACTAAATTTATGAAGAAAGCTTATTTATTTGCATAATTTTATAAGAGAAATAAGGAAAAACGTGTTTTTTTTATTTAAATTTTTTTGGTTTATATAGAAAAAAATAAAAATAAAAAGTGGTGGTTATATACCACCAAAAGAAAGCTCTGTCTCAAAAAAATAATAAAAATGTAATTTGTGTACAGTGATCAATGACTGAGAATTTGTCATTCAAACTGTGACAGCGTTGAAAACGTAAAAATTACCTGGGCAGGAAGGAGATGAAAACGTCCGGTATTGAGGTGGTCTTGTCTGATTACCTACAAATGTGTAAGTGTGGAGGCTTTGAATCAATTTCTGCTTCTCTACAGACAATACTGTAGTTGGTGGGTAGGAAAAATAAATCAAAACAGTTTCCTCTTTTTTTTTGCTGAGCTATTCTTTCTCCCAAATATGCTGAGGCATTGTGGTATTACCTACTTCTAATTATTAGAACACTGTAAGGTATGCGGCAATCCTGGGAATAGTAATGCGAACATTCACTTGTAACTTTTACCATTAAAATAGTTCAAGTCTTTATCTTCTGAATTTAAAAGTAATGGCCCAATAGCATAAACTGTAAGAAAAAATAAAAATGCAACTGGGTGCCCGTGAAATATGTGCATGTGGCTAAAACACAATTAGAATATTATTATCATTACTACTATTATTACATCTTCACACAATTTACTATTGTTTTGATTAAAATATCCCCTTAAAGTAGATGTGCCATGATGACAATAGTTATTACATTGGTGTGTAAAACATTTAGATTTATTTCAAACTTTTCTCAATTTGCATATTTTTGCTAGGTATACAGCTTCAACGACATTCTGTAAAAATCGCCTTTATAACCAATATGAACAATATAATGTATACCCTTGAAAAAGATAAAATTCATATGTATTACATATTGAATTTTATAGATTTGTTTCATAAGTATGTTTGAGTATCTTTAGAGGTTTGTATTGTACCAGAGTGTTTGTTATTATAATGTGGCATAATAAAAAGCTTTGATTAATGTTGTCAGTATACAGAAAATGCTATGGACACAGCCATGGATCATTATTTTTGTCCAGAAATACCGTGAGACTTGGCAGATCAGGGGATCTGATATGAGAACCATAATCTCTCAAGACTAAGATTAACCTTGAGACTCATACAGGCTAAGGACATTCTATAGTTGGCATCAAACTGGATTAAACATCCTGTGACTGCTACAAGGTGCAAGGGTCAGTTTAAAAGCTTTGACACAATGCAACAGTAGGACTTGTTAGAGGGGAACTGTGCTGAAGGGACTGCCTGTAAACGGAGAGACCCCAGAATACAGAAGACCCAGTAACAGTCAAATTTAACCTCTAAGAAGGAAGAATATTTCACAGAAGAAAGATACATAGATAACAAAAAATTGATCCAACGAACACCTAATAAACCCTTTGAAAGTGGATTATCTTCACAATACTTTGACAAAGAGTTGTACCAAGATTAACATCTTATCCTGCATTCTTATATAATTTATCTGAAGACGACAGTGTTTTGGGTTAAACAAATTTTATTTTTGGGAAAACACTGAAAGATAACCAACAATGGGAAATACCAGCAGCTGCACAGTGGATGATCTACAAGCAGTGGAGATTCACCACTGGTACAAGAAGTTTATGACGGAATGTCCATCTGGTCAGCTCACTCTCCATGAATTCAAGCAATTCTTTGGTTTGCGAGGACTAAGTGGAGATGCCAACAGCTACATAGAGCAAATGTTTCGGACATTTGATATGAATAAGGTGAGATTTCTGCATATTCACTGATATCAGTAAGACAAATTTTGCTGTTAATATTTATTATATAAACATTGTTAAAAAAATTGTCTAGTTTGGGTGTTCACATATAGCTGTCTCTTCTACTAAACTGTTCCTTTGAATCCACCAAAAAGAGGATGGCTCACGTATACAAAATCCAAAAGCTAGGTAGCCGATGAGCATCTAAATATTGACAGTTGTTGGGCTATGGTTAAAACTGTCTTGGAGCAGGTACTCAATGTTACCCTTCCCCTAGACCCGCTACACTATCTTTTGGGGCTACCCTTTAGGGGTATTTCTAAGCAATCTAAGAGGTTGGGAATACATATTCTGACAGCTGCTAGATGGGTGATACCACGATTTTGGAAATCAGTCGATGTCCCCACACTAAATCATCTTTTAAGTGCGATCTCTGAAATCAGAGAAATGGAATATCTTACAGCTCTATTGGGTGACTACTCAGGTCATTTTCGATCTATTTGGGAACCATGGGATCATTCTCCCTTTGGTTCTCTTTTATATTGATTGTTGATTTCTTTTACTGCAACGTTCACACCTAAAGTGTTGTAACTTTTTCCAAAAAAATGGGCTTTGGTCTTTAATAAAAATGTACAATATTAAATACTGACATTTGGTACCTAACATTTTAAAATCGTACTTGTTATTTGTGACACTCATCTATCGGCTTTCTAAAAGTGTCTATTGATTCTTAAGTTAAATTTTCTAGTTTCTAAATTCTTTAATAAGCTGCCAACACATAAAGATCACTGATCTTTACACAGTAACAAAAACTGTGTACATGGGGTCTAATGAGTATCACATGCCCAGTTAAGGATAGATGAAAAAGGGACATGCTCTATTTATTTGAGTTGCTGGCTAGATATCTTTCTTCTTTCAGTTTAAAAGGAAGAATAAAACAGGGAAGAGATGTCTGTGTTCATATACTTTTAAAAGTCTAAACGAACAAAACAGCTGCTGTAGAGCTTAAGTTATAAATTAATTGAAAATGCAATATAAGATGGATACATATGGAATTGGTTATATAAAAAAAAACCAGGGAGGTTAAACTACAGTAGAAAACAAAAATTATACATAGGGGCAGCGTTAATTTTGTTGACTAATATATTTTCGTCTACGAAATTAACATTATTTTAGTAAACTAAAATGAAACAATTAAGGTGACTAAAATACAACTAAAACTAAAATGAAGAAGACTATGACTAAAACTAAATAGAAATGTGATGTAAAAATTAACACTGGTTATATATCACAGCAGCTAAATCTGTATCTGTAGTGCATGTTCAAACCTTAATACAATAAATAATAACATGTTATAAGATTTTTACTTCAGAAGTATATAATGAGTTTGGAGATTCTAGTGAAATGCTTAAATAATGTATTACAATTTAACTAAACCCATTAGATTATAGTTGACTAAAATACGACTATAACTAAAACAATTCAGATGACTAAAATACATCTAAAACTAAAATGGCATTTTAGTCAAAAGACTATGAATAAAATTAAATGGAAATTTGACGTCAAAATTAATACTGCATATGAGCAATGACTACTGTGAGGACTGTAAACTTCTCTGAATCAGAGAATAATGTAAATCCTTCTGTGTTCTCTATAGTGCATTGTGAAATTTGTCAAAGCTCTATAAGTAGACACTATAGTAGTATATAAGTGGAGAAGGGGCATTACAGTGTAAGCTTCTCTAGGGTAGACACTAGCATGAAGGAAACAGTGGTCATCCTGGAGCTGTGTGGAATATTTTAGATTATCCAAATGTAATAATAATAAAAATGGTGGGGGCATGAGGTGCAGGAACCAATGTGAGTAGCTCATGTTCTTTGTAAAGCACAAGGGCAGTCCATGAGCATAGTAACGTTTTCGAACATATTTTTAAAT
Organism: Staurois parvus; assembly: GCF_062004578.1. NCBI lineage: Eukaryota > Metazoa > Chordata > Amphibia > Anura > Ranidae > Staurois > Staurois parvus. The sequence goes on from NW_028318628.1 coordinate 4,286,302, forward strand.
TGCCATCCCAAGTGCTAACCCTGGCTTCCTAAGGACATATTAGGACAATTACCTGGTCCAACTGTTTTTGGCTGGAGTAGGCATTAACCTTGTCTCTGTTCCTGCCTACAGATGCAGCTGGTTTACCACGGTAATGGTTAAGAAACTTTTCCTGATTGCGATTTTATCCCAGCAGCAGCCATAGACTCCTTTCTAATGCTCCCCATTTTCTCTATAAACATTTTTTACCTTGCGAGTGGTTTGCTTTCATGTTTTTTTGACAGGCAGGACATGATAACTGTGTGGACTGTGGTTCCTGATTCATTGGCTTCTCTAATACCTTACATTTAAGTTCTAGGCCCAAATTCACTAAACTGAGAAGTTCATAATTCCATAAATATTGGTATCAAATATGTCCTGATGTACTTCAATATAATTTGTGAAGTTTGTTCAAAGAACTACAGTTGTTTCCCAGCATCCACTAATGAGAGATATAGCAAACCATCAATTGGTTGACTCACCAGCATCTCAAACCCTGTGATCTTGTTATGATGGCTATGTAATTTTGTAGTTTTTGATAGAAAAGGGATTTTTTTTTAAACTCATGCCAGTTTTGTTTTTCATTTTTTCTGTTTTCAACTTTTGCCAATTTTTGTCAATACTGCTAATGCAGAAAGTTTTACACATAGAGTCCTTCATGAAAATATTTTATTAAAAAAAATGTAAAAGCTACCAATGTGAGAATGCTCTGATGAAAGCAACCATTCCTCGAGCCATAGGTAGTGTACTAGTTCTAAGATAATGAGATAGAACTTATTCATCTTCACAATTAGTCATATGACCTAAAACTACTATATGGCACATGTCTGGATGATCATTTCCAGTACAACCATATTCTAATGTTTGACAGATTCCCTTTAAATGTTGTACATGTATGTAAATATAAAGGTTTTACACACAATTTTCACAGGATTACAGATTTGTAAGAATTTTTGTGAGTATGCCTCTGTATGAGCTTTCATAATTTCTATGTTGATTATCTGCATGGACTTTGCATTACATTAAATATGCAAATGTCTTGGTGTAGGTGTTTTATATACAGTAGGTCATTGACAATGTTCAGAGTAATGTCAACTAATTTGGATGCAGTGTTTTCTTGTTCAGGGTAGTCACAAATATGTGATTAAAGTAATTCTAATAAGATCCTGGGGCCAGGGGAAGAGTGCTGGGCAGCAGAGATAAGTGTAAGAGCATTGTGTTATTGGGGCCATTACTCACCTTGGACGGCTCATAGAGAATGAAGACTATAGTGGTTCAAGGCTTTTAATTGAGAGGCGTTGTGGTGTTCACAAAATACCAGAATTCTAGCAACAATGCCGTTTTGGACCCAGGGTGGCCTGGACAAAATCCCTGGGAAGGTAGGTAGTTCCCCCTGAATCATTTTAAAGTGGAATTCCAGTCAAACCCTAACTAAGCCTAAATCTACTCCCACCCCCATTATAAAAATCTTCTATCTACCCTGTAAAAGAAAAGATGTCTTTATTTACTTATTCTGAAGCCACTCAGCTCCAGTCACATGATCAGGGTCCCATTTGTGGTTTCAGTGTAGAAGAGAAGCAGTGACAATGGCTTCAGAGCCTTGGCAATTGATGTCACCCATAGACTTACTATGGGGCATCTGTTGTCTGCTGTCCCTCCTCTACACTGAAGACGGCGTTGGAACCCAACCATGTGACCAGACTGCAGTGGCTTTAGAATAAGTAAGTATAGACATCTTTTATTTTACATAGTAGATAGAATAATCTTAAAATAGGGATTGGGGAAAGTTTAGGCCTAGTTAGAATTTGTCTGAAATGCCACTTTTAAAGGTTTTAGTTTTTCCTTTTGACTAGGGTGTATTTTCAAATGCTTATACAAACATTTTTGAACAATAATAATAGGTACGATTTTCATAAAATTATTCAGTTTCTTTTTAAGAAATCCTAAGAACTCATATTTTTAAATACCTTGGGTATAGCAAATAAGAATTGGGAAAATGGGATCCCACATAAAAAGATTTTTGTGTTCGCAGCTTGTTCCGAAAAAAAAAATATATAAGTTTGACAAGGTTCCATTCAGAAGCATTTTTTTTAATAAAAGCTAAAATGTGAAGTCACCACTCACAACATAAAATGTTTAGCACCTATATTAATAAAATTTATATTTTCTTGCTGCTTTATCACATAAAGAGCAAGGTTTCTAAGATTATATTTTACTATACTGTTTTTTAAACAATATTTTCTTTCTCCAGGATGGATACATTGACTTCATGGAGTATGTAGCAGCACTCAGCCTTGTTCTTAGAGGGAAGATTGAGCAGAAACTTCGCTGGTACTTCAAGCTCTATGATGTGGACGGGAATGGTTGCATTGATCGACATGAATTGCTTAACATAATTAAGGTTAGATTCAACCACCAATATATCATATATTAACTATATACATATATATATATATATATATATTTATATTGCTTGTCCAGTCTTGGTCAGTCCCAGTAAACTTAAAGGAGAAGTACAGCCAAAGCTTTTTTGGCTGTACTTCTCATGTGGATCACAGGAGTGCAGTTCGTTTTGCACTCCTGTTACCCATTTTCAGCTGACAGCGGGCTAAAGCCCGCTGTCGGCTAACGTCACTCAGCTGGTCGAGGCTGGGGAAAGATCCAGACTTCAAAGTCGGGATCCATCCAGAGTCTGGAGCGGTACCTGGCTCAGCCTATCAGAGAAGTGCTGAGAGCCTGATCCAGCCCAGCATTTCAGTGAGCGTTGGGGGGTTGAGCAGACATCGATGGCTGACAGTCCCACTCTATGCTCAAAATGGCTGTGAGAACTCAGCGATCAGCAATCCTGTGATCACTGAGTTCTCACCTTTAGAGCTGGTGGGGGACAGATGCAGCATTGGAATGATGCTGCATCCACTTATGTAAGTATAATTAGGGGGAAAAAAGCCCTACTTCTCTTTTAATAGTTGCCCACACATTACATTGTAAACACGTTTAGTACTGATACTGAGTAGGCATTGATGCCAGAACATTATTGGCAAACTCTTATCATGTATATGGTTGAAGTTTGTTGTAGTTTATATGCCATTGCTGGTTCATATACCCAGCTTTGACGTGGTAAAATCTATGTGTTCATAGAGTGGGAGATTTACTAAAACTGGAGCATCCAAAATCTGGTGCAGCTCTGCATAGAAACCAATCAGCTTCCAAGTTTTATTGTCAAAGCTTAACTGAAAAAGCTAAAGTTAGATGCTAATTGGCTACCATGCACAGCTGCACCAGATTCTGAGTGCCCCAGTAAATCTCCTCCAATGTAATGTTACACAAAACCAAGTGGTACGTTTTGAAAGGTGAAATTCCAACTTTGCTGAAAATACTTGTTTTGTGTACAAACATGATAAACAAATGCTAATTAGTAGTCATTTGGTAATACTGATTACATACAGTTTGATCCAATGGATAAGTCAGATGCCCCTTGTTAATAGTTTGTACAAAAATGAAATTAAATTGATAATTCAGCAGTGCTTAGGATACATATTCTGAAAATCCTATACTGTCCTAGTTTAGTACCTATTACTGTTAAGTATGGCTTTTCTGGTGCAGAATTTGTGCAAGAACTTGTTAAGCAGATTTGTACACAACGTGGTTGGCAGAAGACTGATATTGGATTGCAATCTGCTAGTTTTTTCCTATTGATGATATGAAGATACAAAGGACTACATTAAAGAAGTACAGCCAAAGCTTATTTGGCCGTACTTCTGTGAATCACAGGAGTGCAGTTCGTTTTGCACTCCGTTTACCTATTTTCAGCCGACAACTGGCTAAAGCCCGCTGTTGGCTGATGTCACGGAGCCAGTCCAGGCTGAAGAAAGATTGGGACCATATGGTTGGGATCCACCCAGGAGCCTGGACCACCAACTGTCTCAGCCTCTCAGTGAGCCGCTGAGAGTCTGAGCCAGCCGCTCTCAACCCCCCTCCACAGCCGGAGGATGTGTCACGCATGGTTGCCAAAAAGAATGCCAAATTTCAATTTGTCTGACCACAGGACAGTTTTCCACTTTGTATCACACCATTTTAAATGAGCTTTGGCCCAGAGAAGATAGTGGTGTTTCTGGATCATGTTCAGATATGGCTCCTTCTTTGCATGATAGAGCTTTAACATTTTTGGATGGCACAGCAAACTGTGTTTACAGACAGTGATTTTTGGAAGTATTCCTGAGCCCATACAGTGATGTCCATCACAGAATCATGTCTGTTTTTAATGCAGAGCGGTCTGAGGACCCCAAAATCACAGGCATCCAATATTATGTTCGCTCCTTGTCCCTTGCACACAGAGAGTTCTCTGGATTCTCTGAATCTTTTGATAATATTTTGTACTGTGGATGATATATTTAAAGTCTTTGCAATTTTACATCGAGGAACATTATTCCAAAATTGTTCAACGATTTTTAGATGCAGCTTTGCACAGATTGGTGAACCTCTGACTCATAACATAATAGCTATTTGAGCTGTACACAGTAGAAAAACATGTATTTAAATTATCAGCACTGCCAGACATGGCTGTCTTCACAAATATTTAAAGCAGAACTCTGGGCAAAAACTTCTATATATGTCCTTGTTGCTGATTTCCTACCGTCATCCAGCTACTGATTCACTCAGTAGTTGCTCTGAAATAGCTTATTCATTTTCAAATCAAATTGTTAATTCTCACTGGTGTCCTTTTTGTAAGACCAGTGGCTGCCATGCCCCCAGTTTCCCCGGCCACTGGCCTTGGCACTTTCCTTTTATAGTTTTTTTCTCCAGGAAGCAGTGATGTCATTCAGCCCCACTTGCAGTGGTGGGTGGACTGAGACTCTCAGACATTTAGACACATTCAACATGTACAGACCTAGTGTTACCTGCCCAAAATTACTACTATTCCCTGTCGTATATGGGACCTGTAGTTTCCTTTTACTGCAGAAAGAGAGGAAAGGATATGATATAATCGCTACTGTTACACCTTCTCCTTGGCAGAGCAGATGCTGTTATCTTTTGAATTACAGAGATGAGGTAATGAAAATTCAGTTAGACTTTCTCCTAAATGGTAAGGATTTTAAAATTGTATTAACTGTTTAGTGTTTTGTATAGGGTGGTGTACTAACGGGTGAATTGTTTTGCCTTTCCCAGAGTTCTTCTTTAAATATATACTATATATATATATATATATATATAGTAACTAAAGGCAAAATGTTCTTTTAGTTTTGGATAGAGCAAAGAAGGATTAGAACAACTGTCCATTTGTATTGCTGTCTGTGCCACTGAGGTTCACCCTCTCTAATTGTCCTCTTTAGCATTATCATCGAAAGTGAAAGTAAAAAAAATCCCAAATTTTGGATTGAACAAATAGAATAGATGGGTAATCATCTTGTGACCCTGGTGACACTTTGGAGGGATTTCCTCTTACTGTTTTGGCTATGGGACAAGAAGTGAAAGGAATCTCCCCTATGGAACACAGATTGCAAAAAAAACCTGCTGGTTATAACCCTCCCTTACTCTATCCTATCACTTACTCTATCCAAAATGGAAAACAAAAAACGCTTTTAGTTCTACTTGGAAGAAATTTAAGAGTAGTTTACGGGCATTTTATTACTAAAAAGCACCAGACAGTTCAGCTTATTAATTTGTTCATTGTGTGTTTATTGTGCTTGTTTATTTGTGTGTGAAACAATAACTCAAAGTGATATTAAAGTCTATATTTTAATTAAAACAAAAACCATGATATACATGGTATACTTTTATGTATCATTTAGAATTCATTGACAGGTGCGTCTGACCTGAAGTTTACCTCCTTTTGACCTGCATTTGGCAATTGGGTTTTGCATTCCATAGACTGACATTGGAAAGCAAAACCCTTCTGACATGAACAGAAGCCTGTTGCCACAGACCGTTACTGTGATGTATGTGCTGCTACTGGCAAAATTTTACCAGGATCACAAGCACAGCTATAGAATTTTGCATTTTTAAATTGATTGTATGATATTAAATGATAAGGGAAAGAGGGATGCAGTCTGCAAACATTGCGGGGGCAAGCAGTGTTGGAAAAGACTTGCAGGAGGAATAGTTTTGAATGAGGGTAGTAGAGTTGAACAGTGCTGGAAGAGGGTTTTAGGACATGCAAGAATGAGCAGTGTGTTGAAAGAGGGTGCCAGAGGATGCAGAGGTGAGCAGTGTTGGAAGATGGCAGGAGATGCAGAGGTGAACACTGTTAAAAGAGGGTGGTAGGGAATGCAGAGGTGAGCAGTGTTGGATGAGGGTGTCAGGGGATGAAGAGTTGAGCAGTGTTGGATGGGAGTAACAAAGGATAAAGAGGTGAGCAGTGTTGGAAGAAGATAGCAGAAGATGTAGAGGTGAACACTGTTAGAAGAGGGTGGCAAGGGATACAGAGGTAAGCAGTGTTGGATGAGGGTGACAGGGGATGAAGAGTTGAGCATTGTTGGGTGACGGTGTCAGGGGATACAGAGGTGAGCAGTGTTGGATGAGGGTAGCAGGGAATGTAGAGGTGAGCAGTGTTGGATGAGGGTGTCAGGGGATGCAGAAGTGAGCAGAGTTGGATGAGGGTAGCAGAGGATGTAGAGGTGAGATAATGTTTGGAAGAAGATGGCAGGGAGTGCAGAGGTAAGCAGTGTTGGAAGAGGGTAAAGAGGTATAGGAATGCAAAAGATGTATTCCTGTACCGTTACTGCATTTCAAATGGGCTGCTTTAACTTAATGCTTGGCATAATATGCATTAAAACACTGCAGGGAAGTAAATGGACCCTTACTGTTCTTGTATATACAAAAAATAAAAGATTTCAAAATGACAAATTTTGCTGAAATGGGAGAATAATTAAAACAATGAATTGAAAGGTTGGAGTAAAACAACAGGAGTAAATAATCAGTGGGCAATGTCTACTATCCTGGAGACAACGTGTCAGGCACATTAGTAAGAATAAATGGAAGAAAAAAACAATATGGTTCACTAAAGAGGTAAGTAGGATAGTAAAGGAAAACAAATCAGTATATAGGAGATTCTAGGAAACAAGAGATGTAGTTGACAGAGAAGAGTATACAAATAGGCAAAAGGAGGCCAAACACATTATCAGTACTGCCAAAGCACAGAAAGAGGAGGAAATTGTAAGTTTATTAAGAAAGGGGATAAAATCTTTTTTTATGTACATCAGTGACAGAAGGAAAAAATACAGTGGGATCAATAATATGAAAACTGCGCACAACACTTATGCTGAGGGAGATCTGGATGTAGCAAACCATTTAAACAATTACCTCTGTTCAGTCTTCTCAGAAATAAATTGTACTAGCAATAAAAAGTTGGGGAATCATATTGGTTCTTGAAATGATGGATAATTTTTAGGGTTTCAGAGGTAGCAGAGAAACTGGCTCAGTTAAAGCTTAATAAAGCAATAGGCCCTGATGGTATTCATCCCAGAGTTCTAAGAGCACTTCAAGGTATAGCTGTTGGACCATTAATAAATCTTTTTAATCATCTTTTCTAACAGGAGAAGTTCTCCATCACTGGCGGACAGCTAATATTGTACCAATCAACAAGAAGGGCAGCAAGGTAGAAGCTGCCAATTACAAGCCATTGAGTTTAACATTTGTTGTAGTCACATTAATGGAATCACTCCTGAAAAAAAGGGATCAATGATCACTTAAAGCACACAGCTTGCTGGACCCAAAGCCGCATGGCTTTACTGAGGGCAGATCATGTCAGACTAATCTGATTGACTATTTTTACTATATTACCAATAATTTGGACCAGGGTGGTGTTGTGGACATATCATATCTTGATTTCAGCTAGACATTTGATATAGTTCTATATAATGATCTAATACAAAAGTTGTACAGGCCAGGACTTAACCATAGCTTGGGTGGTTCAGTGGCTAAACAGTTGGCTAAAGAACAGATGCCAGAATTTGGTTGTAAATGGGGTTCACACGGAACAGAGACCAGTCACCAATGGTGTACCACTGGCTCTGTCCATCACTACAGAGGAAAAAGATTTGGGGGTACTTATTTCAGATCATTGCAAAATGAGCCAAAAGTGTGACCAGGCAGTAGGAAATCGAATAGATTTTTAGGATATATTACTAGAGAGATCACCAGAAGAAGGAAGGAGCTCCTGATTCCCCGATATACAGTGTGTTCCTTGGCCTCTATGATGATGTTTGTTCATTAATGTTCTCTAACAAACCTCTGAGGGCTTCACAGAACAGCTGTATTTATACTGAGATTAAATTACACACAGGTGGACTATTTACTAATTAGGTGACTTCTGAAGGTAATTGGTTCCACTAGATTTTAGTTAGGGGTATCAAAGTAAAGGGGGCTGAATACAAATGCACACCGCACTTTTCACATATTTATTTGTAAAAAATGTTGAAAACCATTTATCATTTTCCTTCCGCTTCACAATTATGTGCCACTTTGTGTTGGTCTATCACATAAAATCCCCAAAAAATACATTTATGTTTTTGGTTGTAACATGATAAAATGTGAAAGATTTCAAGGGTTATGAACACTTTTTCAAGGCACTGTAGATCTTTAGTGAGACCTCAAAACTAGAATACTGTGTCTAGTTCTGGAGACTTCACTTACAAAAAGATATTGATAAGACAGAATGAGTACAGAGATGGGTAACAAAATGGTGAAAGCTCTGAAGGATATAACATGTCAGGAGGGACTTCAGAAATCTAATATGTGCAGTCTGGAGGAAAGACAAGAAAGGGGAAACATGTTTGAAACCTTTAAATACATCAAGGGGATGAATAGGGTTCAGGAGGGCAGTATTTTCAATATGAAACCAAGATCAAGAACACTGGGACATGACCTCAAACTATTTGGAGAAAAGTTCAAAGCAGACTTCCAGCAGAGGTATTGAGTCATTCAACAGTAAGTGGTTTCAAACATGCTTGGGACAGACCTACACTATAATGCCAAATGTATTGGAATACCCCTCCAAATCATTGGATTCAGGTGTTCCAAACACCTCCATGGCCACAGGTGTAAAAATCAAGCACCTAGGCATGCAGACTGATTCTTCAAACACTTGTGAAAGAATGCATCGCTCAGAGAATTCATGGAGCTCAGTGAACGATCAACTGTTAGTGGTATTATAACAAAGTGGAAGTAACTGGGAACAACAGTCGCCAACTGTCTGCAGAGTCAATAGCTAAAGACCTTCAAACTTCGTGTGGCCTTCAGATTAGTACAACAACAGTGCGTAGAGAGCTTCATAGAATGGGTTTCCATGGCCGAGCAGCTGCATCCAAGCCTTACATCACCAAGTACAATGCAAACTGTCGGATGCAGTGGTGTAAAGCACGTCGCCACTGGACTCTAGAGCAGTGGAGACGTGTTCTCTGGAGTGACAAATCACGATTCTCTGTTTGGCAATCCGTTGGACATGTCTGGGTTTGGCGGTTGCCAGGTGAACGGTACTTACTTGACTGCATTGTGCCAAGTGTAAAGTTTGGTGGAGGAGGAATATTATTGTGTGGTTGTTATTCACAGTTTGAGCTTGGCCCCTTAGTTTCAGTGAAGGTAACTCTTAGGGTGTCAGCATACCAAGACATTTTGGACAATTTCATGCTCCCAACTTTTTGGGAACAGTTTGGGGATGGTCCCTTCCTGTTCCAATATGACTGTGCACCAGTGCACAAAGCAAGGTCCATAAAGACATTGGGATGGAGGAACTTGACTGGACTGCACACAGTGCTGACCCCAACCTGATAGAACACCTTTGGGATGAATTAGAGCAGAGACTGCGAGCCAGGCCTTCTAGTCCAACATCAGTGCTTGACCTCAGAAATGCTCTTCTGGAACAGTGGTCAAACATTCCCATAGACACACTCCTAAACCTTGTGGACAGCTTTCCCAGACGAGTTGAAGCTGTTATAGCTGCAAAGGGTGCACCAAATTAATATTGAACCATACGGACTAAGATTAGGATGCCATTAAAGTTCATGTGCATGTAAAGGCAGGCATCCCAATACTTTTGATAATATAGTATAGATCTATACTGAGACGAAAAAGTTGACTATACATACCAAAAATACAAAACATGTATTAAAAATGTGCAAACTCGATGGACCACTTGGTCTTTATTTTTCCATCACCTTTCTATGTTTGTATATTCTTAAAGGAAATTACTGGGCCCTGGTCTCACTAGGGTTGAGAACCACTGTTCTATACCTAGTGCATTATATGACTTCCATACCATTCATTTAGTATGAATGATTCTATTAGGTCACTTTAACTCACCAATGCACTCTGTATGCTAGGTAGTACTTTGTGTGGTGGGCTGTATATGACATAATCCATAGTCATAATAAACATAGTCATAATAGACATAGTCCATAGACATATTAAAGCATATTTTGTGGGTTCAAGGACTATGCCATATGTTACCGTGTACACAGTAAATCAGCTAAAGTTTTAAGCCATATCTCATGGTTCTGCTTTGAGTGTGCAAGGCTGAACTCCCCATACCCAGGAATAAAAAATATCTGCAGCCCTGCATCCATCTAACAGTACCCTATCCACAGGATGACAACACTGCAGGTGTTTCTTTGCAGAATGAAAGGCGTTGTCACCTTGCTAAAGGAAATAGAAAAGCAACAAATCTACTGGCAGGATCAACAAGTAATAAATTATGTTACAGGTGGACTCTACTAGTGACATGCTGTGCCATATATGTCCTTTTTTGTTTTGCTTATAGGTCTTCTTTAACACTCTTCATTGTATTTTCGTTTACCTCCCCCTTGTAGACTGAACATGAATATAATGCTGAGTTTGCGTTATACCAAAATTGGAAATGTTGGGCTGCAAAGCATCTGCTGTGCTCATTTATAAAGTCATCACAACCATCAGTTTTAGCCATTACAAACACCCCCAACAGTGTTATATGGTTTGACTCTGTAAGGAACTGTGTTGGCCAGTTTTGTGACTGTGTTGATAGCATCATGTTAAGATGCATTTGAGATCACTCAGAATTTATGGACAGGTGCATTTCAGTTGCATATGACGTGCATCTGACTAGCTTCATGTGGGTTTTGAATTCCCAAAGACTTGTTTGTGCATGCAATCTCATTTGAAGCAAACACAATTTCATCCACACAGGCCTTAACTGTGTTATACATTATTTCACTTAGCACAGTTTACACCGATGATCTGGTTATTTGCTATGCCACCACCACCACTTCCACCACCAACTTGTTGTCTCAGTCTGCTTGTTGACTCCCCCAGGTCTGCACTGGCATGTATCCTTTCCTTAATATGTGTTCAGACATGTCTGAAGGTGCTTGTTGAGCTGTCCTGTCAATTACCTGGAATTAAGGCTAGTTGTGATTAATCTCATATTAGGAGCATTAATCTGCCAAGGGCAGAGTTGTTGTAAAGATTATTATAGAAGCAACCCAGCGACCTGACACAGATATGAAAAGCAAGTTATGTAATGCTATTGTCCTGTGTATATATGTAGTTCAAGCAAGTTTATAAATAAACCTATCTTTATAAGTAATATGTAAGATGCGTAATGTCAGTTTACATTAAGACAAGTAATTAAAAGAATAATTTAGAGCCTGGACAAGGTCTTCTGGCACCCAAGGCAAGAATGCCAAAATGCACACCACTCTCAAGCTTTTCAGTTAAGTGATTAAATAAGTAACACTAATTTAAAATATATACACACAAACTGCACTCAATGAAAGAAAAAAAAAAGCTATTAGAAGGGTATGACAAAGTTAATTAAAATAATTAAGGTTAACCAGGGACATGCTTGAGATGGCCATTTTTGTTGCTTTTATTCACAAATGAATGCAGACCAGGTCCAGAATTGTCAAACTGATAGCTCAGTCCTCTCAGATTATGCTGAATTTTCTCTGTCTAGTCATCAGAGTGGAGTGCAGATGGTTACACAGGGAGAACCACCATCTCCCAGTGTAGGATACAGCTTGGTGATGCAGAAGCAGGGGAGGTTCCTGACTCCTACACCTACATCAGCAAAGCATCCAAGGTGGGTGCCTCTTCTGCCTGTGCTTCGGCCTGGTCCTGCATTATTTGTTTCCCTAGCTAGGGTTGAAAATGGTCATTGTATTTTGTTTGACTGACTAGCAAACATTCTTTCAAATTTTGCAAGCTATACCCTTCGTTTTCTTACTTTTTTTCATCAAAGATTAATATGCTTGCTACAGATGACACCTAAGCCCTAGAAGTTTCACATCATTAGCATGGATGTCACTTGTTCTGGATTTGCCTCGACAATCTCCCATCTTGGACCTCAGTTCTGATGATGCAGTGTCCTGGGCAATGTCCCAGGGTCACAGTGTCACCATTAGCTCAGTAAGGCATTGTTTATGGTGACTAACAGGCATAAGCAGGCATTCCTCACATAATTGGAGGTGGGGATTGAGTGAGCCATTTCAGTAAGTGGGACAGGTCTGGGTGTAACCTTCCTACCACTGGGCAGGCCTGAGGCGGACTGTGACGGGGTAGGGGGCTTAAATGTTGGTAAGTATACACTAGGGAAAGCTACATAAAACTGCAGGTCACAGTACATTATCAATACTTGTAATATATAATAATAAAGAATAAAAATTATACTAGAGCATTTGCCACTCATGGTGGACCATTTGTATCAACAAAATGCTCTAAATTGAAAAATAAAATCAGTTGTAATCACAATATAATGAGGTAATCAAATAGTGCAGATGTCTGACTCCTTTAAACAACAATGAGAATATAACTTGAAAAATTGCAAAAGACAATGACATTATTAATACATTGTTATCAGGATAGAATTTCAGAAGTAGATGGACAAATAAAGGAAATTTTTAATAGGTTGCAAATGCACAGCAAATATCCTGTCTTTGTAAAGTCACTAAAGGATCTAAATTTGACAGTGGATGCAGTCAATAAAGAAATAATGGGAAAAATCATTAGAAAGGGAAAAACTAACATACTCTCAAGGAAAAGCATACAAGTAGGGCAGCAGATTTACACAATCTAGGAATTTTGGAAATTATTCTTCAAAACACAATTAGTCTAGCTCCAAAGGTACTATCTCAATGGTTATTCGTCAGACATTTCTGAATAAGAAAGTTCTGAATCTACCATACAGGGACAGCATGGTATCAAAAGCAAATATAACAACAAAAATAGGAACAGAAATAAAGATAATAGGGATACACATTACCTAATATAATCACAAACAGTGAGTAAAACAATTACGTTTTTGAATCGTACAATATGCAAGTTTTCTTCAAAATGCACACAATATCTGACTGCTGAGACAGTTTGTATCAATTTAATTTCAGCACCAGTTTCAAATTCACACTCTCTCTCTGGTACTTCTTTCACCTCTTTACTCTCATTTAATGGAGAACAAAGAACATTAATGTGAGCAACATCTATAGCTATCTTTATTCTTTGTTCAAATATTTTATTAAAGAGATTTCCAATGCACATTACAGGAATGTAGTCAATTGCAATAGTGAATGTAAGCCATCAATAGGCAAGGTATAATAAGGAGAGAATAAGCATGGATATTGTCATATACAAGCACATTGTACATAGCAATGGATAAAAGAGGATAGGTGTCAAACAAATACACTGGAGTAGTCTGGTGGATCAGGAGTATTGTACATTCTGGTAATGATGTAGTGAAGTAAAGTAAGCCACCCTCACTGGGGCATTTGAACACCAGCTTCCGGGCAGAACATCGGGGCTGCAGCACTCCAACCAGGGAAATCCCTGAAAAATACAAGAGGAATCTGGGGGAAAGCTTAATGAAAGCAATCAGCACCTCTGGGTTTAGGGAGGGGCCTCATTGAGGCAATTCTGGATGTAAAGACATTGAGAAAAAGGCAGGAGGAAGAAGTGGCAGCCAATGGGTGGTTGACTAAACCAGTGTTTCTCAACCTTTTTTTAGTCAAGACATCCATTAAAATTACTGAAAATCTCAAGGTTCCCTTTAAAAATCTGCTCAATCCCAAGGCACCCCATTCAAAATGTAAAAAACTATTCTACACACATCCAGTACACCCAGCCTTAGAGGTGATTTATTCTTTCAAAGCAAATACACCTTTGCACACTGGTACTGACTCGTATTCCAGAGTGTCTCTCTGTTTCTCTCCCTCATTCTGCTAATATGACTCCAGTGCTGATGGAGAGGGGCAGACAAGGATGATGTGCATGCACCCCACGTCCTCCTTATCAACTGATGATGTCATTTGTTGTTAGGATGCAGGCATCTAGAAGGTCATAAAAGCACACAATGAAAACCTGTGGCTTTGTGTACTAAAAGGCAGAATTGATCTACTTGCTGGCTTGAATACAATTTTTGGGCATTTTGCCGAGGCACCCCTAAAGAAGCCTGAAGGCACACCAGGGTGTCTGGGCAACCTGGTTGAGAAAGGCTGGGATAAACCAGAGATAGGGATAGAAAGATGAGAGGTAGGATTTGGGACCCAGGAGGGGGAAGAGGGTGGGAGGGTAGAGAGGGGCGAATCCCCTTGGGAGGGACCTGGACCACAATAATAGGTGTAACCTAGGTTTTTTTGTGGTAGGATAAAGTCTAAGCTGTCATGGTAGCAACAGTGTATCATCAAAGTCCAGGGACAGATAGTGAATGACCCAGGGCTTCCAGAGTTTTTCATAGGAGGTCACTCTATCTAACATGATTGATTCAGTTTTGGCATGAGTCATCATCTTAGTAATTCTATGTTTCATTGCTAGGATACACAGTGAGGGGGATTTCCATGCTTTTGCAATGGTTTGTTTGGCTACTGTGGTAACTTCGAATAAAAGCTTGAATTGACGGTGAGTGAGTGCCATGGGTTTGTTGTTCAAGAGAGCCACAGTAGAGTCGGTTGTTAAGGGCACTTCAAAAAGTGTTGAGAGAATCTGAAACACCTCAGACCAGAATGTCTGCACAATGGGGCATCCCCACCAAATGTGGACAAGCATGCCCAATTCATTACAGCCTTGAATGCAGTGTGAAGAGTATTCTGGGAGGAATTTAGTGATCCTGGTGGGGACCACATTGCATCTGGTTAACACCTTTTAGTTGGTTTCCAAGGCCACAATATTGGATGAGGAAGACTTGGTTGCCTTCCAAATGTGAATCCAATTGGCTAGTCTAGTGTGATGTTAAGTTCTCATTCCCATTTGCTAGCATAAGCCAGGGGCATGGCTGTTGTGGACTATCTTTAGTTCAACTGTCTCCAACCTTTACTGATAGATACACAGACCCACAACTGGCCTGAAAACGCCTAATCCCAAGAAAAACTATTTAGATCATTTTTATACAAGAAGATGTAGATCCACAAATACAGGTTAACATTTTTTTTTTGTTTACAAACGGTTTTATTGTATAAGAGTAGACTGTAAAACAACAGTACATTTTCAAATGATACTTTCAGCAAAAACAAGGCACTTTTGAAAAGTACAATACAGAAAAGTATGTAAACATAAAAAAGAGAAGAAATAGAAAAGAGTAAATTACGAGTACATGAAATACGTAAATGATAAGGTAAGCTGAGTGATCTGTCAACAGTATACGTCAGTCAGCTTTCACTGAGAATGTTGTTAATCATGCAATAAATGTCTACAATCTCTCCATGACTCCCATTTTTTATCAAATAAGTGCATCTTATCCAGTAGGGTATAATGAATGCGTTCCATGAGCATTACGGCATCAATTCTGTGTGAAACGGAGGCCAAGGGTACAGCATTGGACCTCCAATGTAAGGCAATAGACCATAAAGTGGCAATACATATAGTATGTATCAATCTCAGATTGGCATCAGAGACCCCTGGGATATGGGCCCCCAATAGACAGGTCTGTATAGACGGTCGTAAGGTTAAAATTTTAACTAATGATGATGTAGGTGTACTAGCAAAAGTCTCTCCTTTTGCCTAAATAAAAATTGTGACAACATCGAAACCATAAAGGACCTGCCCCTGTTTGCACAAAAGGTGGTTCTGAAAACATTGCATAGGAAGAAAGAAAATCTACCCTTAGAGATGTTGATCAATGACTGGAATGACCTAAGCAGAAGGGATTACAGATGTTTTCTAGCATTGATGGAGTTATTGGAATAGGGCAATCTAGAAGACTTATAAACCCCTGCAGGCTGTCTCATTGCTAGTCTTGAAACGTGTTAGTTCAAGAAACATCAGTCTTTCCCACACATTAGCACTAATTCCAACCTTGCAGCAGATAGTATTCAATGTTATTCCAGACTATCAACACAGCTGCAGATGATCACATCATTGCAGAGGACATAGACAAGTATGTTAAAGTCGAGAAACTGCTATGTACCACTTGTTTTGTTCTCTCTAAAATCCATATTAATATCAGGGACCCCGCTAGTTGTCCAGTCACTTTGGGGAACAGTTCACTAACTATAAAGATAAGTGTTTATATTGGTGCTATTCTTAAGGAACATGTCAAAACCTTACCATCCTATGTCCGAGACATCTTTTAAAACTATTGGAGGAGGTGATTTTGCCAAAGGATGATATTTTGGTATCACTTGATGTGGAGGCACATTATTCCTCCATCCCACATAAAAAGTCATCAAGCAGTACAGTGTAGCACAAAGAATTTCTAACTCACCTTCGAGATATTTAATGACACACAATTATGCATATCTTTTGTCGAACACCTATAACCTCCAGACAGCAATGGGGACGACATACCTTATTGTGTGGGAACGTCATCTTTTCAATGTACCTGTACTATTGAGCAACATGGCATAGGTAAATGGAGGACATCCTTCTTTTCTGGACCTTTACATCACACTTATTAAAGAATTTGCAGAACAATCAAATAGCAATAAATTAAATGCATGCTTCATATTCCCCTTCCACATTATAGAGATTTCTTACCTAGATGGCAACTCAAAGTGCATGTATTTGACCACACCTCAGATATTTCCTCCAGTAACCATCTCTGACAAGGCTAGGTGGACAGCTGGCACTTTCATTTTTACCTGCTTATGAACTTTGTTTACACTACACCCAATATCTGAAAGCACTTATTATGATACTGGCCATGCCGACCCCTACCTGTAGTCTGTGCTGGCAGAAGACAGCAGCCACTCCATTTTAAATGGAAACTTTGACTAAAATTATTTTATTTAATAATTTTAGTCAAAGTTTCAATTCAAAATGGAATATATTTTCACAAACTTGTCCACTTTTCAAACCTTCTTGCTTCTTCTGAACTGCTTTATTTATTACTTGATAACATATGTATAATATTAGTCCTCTATCGAAAACATGTTTATTTTTTCAGAAAGCCATTTACAAAATCCATCTCTGTTATCTCTATCATCTCCGTTATGTGTGATTTCCTGGAATTTCACTTCACCTTAAACATAATTTTTCATGTTAATGATAAAACTGCAAAGTCTAAGCCATCAAAGTGAATATTCAGCTAAGTTAGAAAAATCCTAATGATCAAGACTGTTGACTTTTTCCAGTTCAGTTTATGTTGTTTTGTACATTTATTTTTATCTATATGCAGTGACTGGTGTTTTTCTGCAGTGGATTGACAGTCACCACAAGGTTACATAAAAAAAAGATTGTTTTATATGTGCCCTGTTTACACCAAAATCTGATGTGATGTGATCTCATGGCACTGCAGTGTATCCAACAGTTTTGCCATGCAGAAACCCGAATGGATTGTACAACTGTACGCTTTGTAAAGTTAAAAAAATGGTAAACAGTGTTTCAGTGCATCATTCACCCACTCATTGCCTACAAAAACTAACAGTAGCCCACATGCTGAAACTAAGCATTTTAGCATGCGGGAGGTGTGAACAGCCATAACAGCCATTGGTATAAATATTGTAAGTGATATGTCAATAATAAAACAGTGTGGATTTAACCAGTAGACTTTATATTTAAAATCACAGATGAGTCTTCCATGCAGACCTGTTTGAGATATAGAGAGTCACACAATTCAGAATTTCAGACAATCATGATAAACACATTATTTGTTAATTTACATTCTAAACAAATCTGTTTGCATATATTCAAATAAAAATTGCACTTCTTCAGTTTGCCCGTTTCCCCCTAATTTTGAGTGTATTTGCATATCACTGTCAGTAATAGCTTTTATGTGAAATATATTTTTTCTGTTTTCTCCTCCTAGGCAGTACGAGCAATTAACGGCTGTGATCATGACACAACGGCAGAAGAGTTTACCAATCGTGTATTTGACAAGATTGATGTAAATGGCGATGGTGAGAACATAGTTATTTTTGAATTATAATTATTAATTTAGAAATACACAATTGTAGATAATTGCTTAATATCTGTGTTTGTTAAAAATGTTTAAAAAGTATATAAATGGTATAACCATTATTCTATTAGTTTATTACTTAGGTTTGCTGTATCAGTACATAGCTGTAATTAATCTTCAATGTAGGTCTGAACTATAATGATTTAAAATAGAAAATACTTCTAAGGAAATGTTTTTCCTCTTTTAAACTACTGATTAATGTCAGACTTTAGTGTCCTAGCACCTAACTGTCTTTTACCAGAAAACAGAACTAGTTCTCAGGTTCCTGTATTGACATATCAGAAGAAATAATGGTGGCAGGGATGTCATTATAAATCATGGGGCCCCATACAGCCTACCTGACAGGGACCGACTACCTCTGCCCAGTACCCCCACATTCTGTACCCCCTGAATCTCCCATTATCTTCCACTCTGCACCCCTGCATCCTCCCTCAAACTTTACTCTATACCCCCTACATTTCCCATTACCAAGCACTTTGCTCCACCAGCGTCTCCTAATACTCTGTCTGTACATGTGATACACCTCACTTGTATCTTGCATTCTATAGTCCCTGCAACCCCATTACCCTACACTCAGCATTCCCTATTGATCCACATTCTCCATCCCCTGTTTTGGCATATCAGAAGAAATAATGGTAGTAGGGATGTCATTATAAATCATGGGGCCCCATACAGCCTACCTGACAGGGACCAACTACCTCTGCCCAGTACCCCCACATTCTGTACCCCCTGCATCTCCCATTATCTTCCACTCTGCACCCCCTGCATCTCCCATTATCTTCCACTCTGCACCCCCTGCATCCTCCCTTATATTTTACTCTATACCCCCTACATTTCCCAGTACCAAGCACTTTGCACCACCAGCATCTCCTAATGCTCTGTCTGTACATGTGATACACCTCACTTGTATCCTGCATTCTATAGTCCCTGCAACCCCATTACCCTACACTCTGCATTCCCTATTGATCCACATTCTCCATCCCCTGTTAATCAGTGATGAGGACCAGAGAAATAGGGAACCCAAGGTTAGAAAGTTGGGGACTGTGAGTGGCCCACAGCCAGTCCAGCTGGGTCAGCCTGTACCCCCCTATTGGCAACTCTGAATGCTGCCTTTTGGTTAGGGTATCGTTCAGCAAATTTGCATCTTCAAGTTCTACTGAGGGGCCCAAAAAAAGTATACACATTTCAACATAAAAAATAAATGCATACAGATTTTATTACTAGATTTATATAAACATCAAAAGGCAGCTGCAAGTCATGTTTGAATTTTGCAATAACATTAGGTGCTCAAAGTGATCACCATTAGTATCCAGACACTTTTAATTTAGGCAAACTACTGCATGAACAACATTGAGGCGAGTATTCACAGGAATTGCTCTGCATGACGTTTTAATTTCTTCCTGTAGTGCAGTCAGTGTAGGTGGTTTTCTATGGTGCACCACCCACATCTTTTAGATAGAAATCAAAGGGTGTTAAGTCCAGGGAAATTGGAGGGAGTTCCACAACACCTCTACAGTACAACCTATCCAACCTCCAGGAAGAATGTCATCGAGATAGGCTTGATGCTAGATTGCAGTGAGCATGTAAAGTGTTGCAACACCATATCCGAGGAAGCAGAACTTGTTGCTGCTCAGCGCCTTCCAGATCTTTGCTTGTGCACATCACATATAGTGCCATCGGTTTTGAACTTATCATGAATTCGTGAGATTGTTAGTCATGTTGGTGGTTCTGTTCCAAACTCACGTCGCCATTGTTGTTGAACTTCACACACATTTTCAAATTTACAATACCACTTCAAAAATGGTCTTGAGTTTCTTGAAAGTCAAGTGTACCTCTGCCATTTTCTTTGACACTCTCCTGACCGTCAAATGATAACATCAACAATGGTGTGACTACTGACATCTTTAGGGAAAACAAAATACTACACATTGCTGCCATAATTAAATTCAGCTTTTAAAAAAGGGCATAGAGAACTGGTGACGTGTGTATACATTTTGAGGGCCACTGTATATGCACGTTCATATTCTGTATTTGGCTGCAATTGATTACAGATAGCCCAGAGGTAAATTGAGTGAACATTCTGAAAACTTCATTGTAGTAGTCCCATTTCCTAACAAGCATTATCATTGATGAATTCAGTTGTTACATGGAGTGATTGCAATCTCTATTGATAGTCATGTTTTTGGCAACTTTCACTTTGATTTCTGTCTTTCATAGGGGAACTGTCTCTTGAAGAGTTTGTGGAGGGAGCTCGTAAAGATGAGGAATTTATGGATGTGATGATGAAAAGTCTGGATCTGACTCACATCATGACTATGATTAACAACAGAAGACACAGTGTCTGAGTCAGATGGGCAGCCAATTGTGTTGTGTATTAATTACTGTGATACCATGGATATATTGTCACTATGGAAAAGATCCGCACAGCCACATTAGATTAGCCACCAATATGCTAATAGGTAAAAATATTTTGCATCCCAAACCGAAACATTTAAGTCATCATATTCAATACATAAAAAGCACAGTTCATAAAACATTGTTACAAATATAATTTTACAACATTCCAGTTAATTCTACCAACAAAGGTTCGTTGCTAAGATTTTTTTGGTATTAGATGTTCCCAGTGTTTGACATGACAGGATGGGTGTGATATTTTTTATGTGGTACTACGTAAGTAGTTATCAAGGCAGACAAAATGATGATTTTATGTATTGAATGAAGTACTGATGGTATTGGTGGCTATATGCAGATTTGTGTGTGGTAAGTGACAAGAAAGGTCAACAGAAACAAATGTGTTCAAACTGCTCTGCATAACAGATCAAGGCTGAAAACAGGTGGTAGAGAAGAATAACAACCATCATCAAGGCTTTAAATATTAATTTAGTTAAAATACACAAATATTGTAAGGTAAATGAAAATACTGAAACGTGTGGACTGATGTGGTTATGAAGAAGCTGTATGATGAGCAGGTGTGTGGTGTGTACACCTCATTAACATCTAGTGTGATGTATTAAGCAATGTACAAATTTCTTCTCATTATATGTAAGAAAAATGACTGCAGCATTCTGCATTTTTGTTTATTGTATATTTGTGCCTTTTGCAAGCTGTATATAAAGTGCTGCTTTCTATATATATTCAATAAAATGTAAATATTAGATATAGGGTGTGCCTGAATAGAGTGTTTTGTAATGGAATCCAATAACAATATTAGATATGTAATCTTTAATCCTACAATTTAATTTACAATATTTTAAAAGAAATATGTAGTCTGCCATTTCTGACCTCCCTTTAAAAACACTAGCTATCTGGATGTCTCTGACTTGAGTACTTTAATAATGGTCTAAAAATAAGCATGTACCTATTAAAGGTCCTATCGCCTGATATGCACATGCTCAGTTCTTGGTTAGTGATGTATCATGTAGTAAAAAAGGGTAAGTATGACAGCTCTGAAGTCAGTGCCTGTCAGGGCTCCGGGTATGACCAGAGGTATGTGAACTGACGCAGGGAAACGCAGGCTTCAGATATGTTATAAACAATATAATTTATTAATACTAACAATACAAAACGCAGTGCAATACTAAAACATAAACACAGTGCAAACTAACCAAACCACCCACAGATAACAATACATACAATGCAAGCGTGGTCAGGCAGGCCGGGTGAATAACAATCGGGCAGGTAGGAACAGGAGGAGCAGGCAGAGAGTAGTCAGGTCACGAGCCGGGTACAGCAACTAACGGGCAGGTAGGTACAGGGGGTCAGGCAGAGAATGGTCGGGGTCACAAGCCAGGGATCAAACAGGAGAAGTCAGCAGAGGTCAGGATCAGGCAGGGTCGGCAACAAGTCAGTCAGGCAGGAACAGGAATGCAGGTAACAAGATACAGGGGCCCATGGAAAAGCACACACCAAGGCCCAGACTGCAGGTCTGGCCATCCCTTAAATACACCTCCGTAATCAGCTTCAGGTGTTTGGCTGACCGCAGGGTTGAGTCTCTGATTGCTGAGAGCACCCGCTGGCCAGCCCTGGTACTGCAGCCCACAAGGCAGGTGAGTCCCACCATTATTGGCAAGTCCATTCCTGACAGTGCCTTTCAAAAGAAATTGGAATTACCTGTGAATCTAAATAGACTCTGTGTCAAAAATGAATGATCTATTATTGTTTATTTTTGTATATTGCTATATCCAATTATCCAACAATAGCTTATCTAAAAATAGCAAACTATAATGCCCAGCTACATTAATGTAGTGCTTGAGTTCTGGGGTAGAAGGACAATGTTTTGAGAGGTGAATTGACACTGGATTACCAACAAACTATTGTTAAAGTAGTAATAAATCCAAAAAACAAACATCTAATATACTATAGCTTACAAATTCTTAATGTGTTACTAGACCTACAACAGTAAAATCAGTCTGTATATGCAAGAAAGCATGCTTGTTATACTCACTGTGGGACCTCAGGGGTTAATCCTCTGCATTGTGTAAAATGGCTGTTTGATCCTTTCTTCTCTGCCCCTCCTATTGTTGAAATGTCCACCTGATACAGACTGAATCTGTACTCACGTGTACATGCTCAATTTAGTGTGTATTGCTACATAGTTTTTTTTTCTCTTGGGAGGATGCATGTGATCAGCACAGGGCCAATCAGCGCTGTACAGACAGAAGGTCAGAGGTTTCACATCCTAGAACAGAAAGAAAACTCCTACAAGCTTTTTTTTTTTATTACAAAAAAGTTTATTGAGGAAATACAGATTGACACAAGAAAATGTGCAAATGAAGTGTAAATAAGACATTTGGCAATGCATACATCAAACAAAAAGAAATGAAGCCCAAAGCAAGAATGAGCAATGTTGACAAACTAGGCCGCGACAGGGTTATGCCTGTAATAATCAGGTATTCTTGTAAAGCGATTTGGAGGAATGGGGTGCCGGGCCTCCTATAGTGATATCTCGAAGTGTAGATTTGTAGAGGAAGGGAGGATACATGCGACGCCTAAGCTGAAGTCAATGCTACAGTTTTGAGATGATAGAGGTATCTGAGTGCGAATGTGAATGTAAGATGTTGTGGGAGCCGGTAATGGAAAAAAGGAAACGATGCTGTCAGCATGCCTAATGTTCTTCTGGAAGATTATCCAAAACTTGTAAAAGCATATGAGAGGAAGAAGAGAAGAGAAAAGAGAAAAGAGAGAAAGAAGGAGAGAAAAAAAAAAGGGTGTGGGGGGAGGGAAGGGAAACGCAGGGAAAGGATGAAGTAAGGGAAGGAGTAACCACTGAAATTGTTTCATCATCAATACGGTAGGACATAAGTGGACGCAGTTGGAGTTTAAACTATCATCAGTGTCAAGCAATTGGGGGTTGAACACAGAAGAGGAGTTCATTGACCTCCATAGAGTCAAATGCAACTGGGTAACACCAACAGGAAGACTGAGTCAATTCAGACAGATTGGTCCATGAGGGATCGATATGTAGGGGTAGTTAGAAAGTGAGTCCAACAGGCCCATATGTGGGAGAATTTCTTAGGGGTGTCAAATGCAGTCGCAATCAGTTCTTCCATATCCGCCATTTTACCCACTCGGGTAAGCCAATCACGTATAGAGAGAGGGCGTGTGGAGCCCCATAAGACAGGAATACAGAGTCTGGCTGCGTTGACCATATGCATGGCTAAGGATTTGAAATACTGTCCCCTGGGAAGGGAAGAATGGTGGAGAAGGAGCCGGAGAGAGAGCTAAGGGTAAGGTAGTTACGGACACCAAAAGCCTATGGACCTCTTGCCAGAATGTTAGAATGACCGGGCAAGACCACCAGATGTGGAGAAATGACCCATCTGAAGTCCCGCATCTCCAACAACTGTTGGGAAAGGAGGCGTTGAAACAATGAATTCACTAGGGGGTTCGGTACCATCTAGAGGCTATTTCCTACAAGCTTTAACCAGTGCTCTGCTGAAGTCACAAGACTGCTCTAACTGCTGATGAGAAAAGGTATTTAGCAGTTTATATTTACTAAAATAATTGCATTTCCATGTTAAGTGTACTGTGGGAGACCAGATATCGTGAATGCAGGGTCCTTTAGTAACACTTCACATGTGGTGGCTGTATTAGTTTTTTTTAAATGCTGTTTTTCTTTATTTTCACCTGGTGATCCAGCTAGTAGGTAGGTTTATTTTTCAATTTACTTTAGCTGATCAGGCTGTCCAAAAAAGTTTGATTTAGTGGGTTTAAACAAACCATTTAAGCAAGGATGCAAACATTGGCCAGTTTTTATTCATTTATGTTAAACCTTTATCCCCAAAACAACTGTTGTAATAACTGCTTAAATGGGTTTAGCTGGAGTTCAGCTTTATTTGGAAGTCAAGTCCATCTAGATCTGATGTATTTAACACTACCCTTTCCCCAGATTGACAATGCTGCTGTCCAAGGGTGGCTCCATTGCTTCTCTGTCCAGAGTGCAGACACCCTAAGATAGGAAGAGTGTTACTGGCCAGATCACAAGGAGAAAGTAAAGAAAAAACGACTAAAAAACTAAATTAATGTAGTCACCAAATTTAAGGATTGGTATACTTCAATATATTCAAGTTTTGCTTTTAGATTCAGCCGCTCGAGAACTGCAAAACTAGTGCTCAAGGCACACAAGTGGCAAAAATGGTGCATAAAAAGTGCTAACAGAGCATCAAAAAATAAAAAGGTGGAATTTAACAGCTAACAGAGCACAGGAAGAAAGAACTAAGGGGAAGAGCTGGAAGAGATTCTGGGAAGGAGGAGAGCAGATTATTTTATATTCTTTAAAGAGATTATATCTGTCAAATTAGTCGCACTAATGGCAGATTGAGAGAAGTAGCTGTGTCTGGTCAGCTGCTGCACCCCAGATGACATGAATGGGACTGCCTGTGTAGGGATGCCCAGAATACCTGTGCATTCTTTTGCATGCAAACACAGCCCTCCATGGGCGTACGTATTTTAGACCTTTATATGTATTTGAGTTTATTACCTTAATATTCAGAAACTTAATGGCCCCAAAGACCTCTCCTTCTATGTGGTCAAAAATGCAGTGGGATCACTACAGGGCACCCCCATCTTGTTTATGATGCCAGCAGCACCCAGCAAACTGTAAACCTTGACTGATGCTCTTAGTTTGCTCTCCTGCACAGTCGGTCAGATTTCTCAGGGTCATGTTGGGAGCTGCAGGAGAGAGCTATGATGTTGCACCACTTGGAAGAATCAACACTTTCCAGAAGTTTTAAATTCCCCAGCAAGCTAGGAGGCAGATTTGCTGGCTAATACTGAATATTTCTGCTAATCACAAAAGGTATATTTAAAGCAGTGTTCCAGTTCAATAAAAAAAAAAAGTCAGCAGCTACAAAAACTGTAGCTGTTGACTTTTAAAATAAAGACACTTACCTGTCCCTCGGTCCAGCAGTATCCTCACCAAGGCTGGTCTCACTGGCCGCCTTCTCTCCCCGGTGCTGGCATCTTCATTGAGGGCACCCGGCTGTGACAGCTTGTGGCTTCACAGACGGGTGCCCACTGCGCATGCGCGATGTGAATGTGATGTGAAGACTACGGGGAGGACAACTTCTGCTTCCAATCACCTTAGGCAATCGCACTGGAAGTGGGAGCGGGTACCTGTCAAATTCGGGTACCCGCTCCCCCCCGCTCCTCAAAGGTGCCAATCCTTTACGGGGAGCAGGGGACAAAATCTTTAAGCGGAACTTCCCCTATTGGGTGGAGCTCCACTTTAAAGACATTTAACTTACCTGTGTTTTTTTGCTGAAAATTTTTACCTGGGTTAACATAGTCATTTTAAAATGAGGAGGAACAGGACCCTGAAGAAAAGTGAGGAAAGGCGAGAGAACAAGGGAGGGTGTGCAGCCTCTAGGAGCAGGAGGAGAGTGGACTAGTGTTGAAACTGATTGTTACTTTTAATAACAGTAGAATACTTTTGATACTAGTTGTTACATACTTCAACCAGCAGGAGGTGCAGCTAGTGGTGTATTTAGGCTTTGTGCTGCCCTAGGCAACACAAAAATCGAACGCCCCCTCGCGGATAGAGCCTGACACACACCAACTCCACCTTCCCCCTGGTGAAGAGAGTCTGACACAGGGGCGGACTGACCATTTGGAAACTCGGGCACTGCCCGAGGGCCCAGGGTCAGTAGGAGGCCCCATGAGATGCCCCTGGTACCTTTTTCATAGGCTTTTTTGAGTTTGGGCAAGGACACAGGGGCCCCATGCTCCCCTATTGCCCGGGGGCCCCGTGAGTTGTCAGTCTGCCCCTGGTCTGACATTGACCAACAACACCCCTAACCCCCACCCAAGACAACCTTCCACTACCATCACCCCCCTATACACCAACCAGTCTCCGGCGAGAGAGAGAAAGACACTCACCTTCTCAGCTCTGGACATCCATGGGGACAGGAGTCTGGCTCTACATACACCGTCAAGCAGCACACACCCTCTCTCGGATCCCACCTAGTTCCCATCCTGCATATGTCCCTTCTTTCATCCCTTCTTCCAGGGGGGCTGTGCTACCCCCCTTGAAAAATGCTGCCCTAAGCAAATGCCTTGTTTGCCTTGTGGTAGATACGCCCCTGGGAGCAGCCACTCACATACCTGATAGACTTGGTGATGCTCAATCTCTCACTCCACCACATTGCAGTAGCGTATCTGACACCTTTGTTCATTATTCCTGTAGTAGGTGAGATTTCCCATAACCTCCCAAATGTACACAATCAACAACAGCATTCAAATCTCACTGGAAAGACAACATGACACTAAAGGGGTAATGCACTAAGCTGCAACAAATGTGTTACTTGCCACAATGAGCCTTATTTTCAGTGTCATTTGCTATTCTGCGACTTTCAGAAATGAGATTGCCATTTTCTGCTCACTTGTTATACTCAACTGAACCTTAAGCCTCTCAAGTCAGAAGTATTCTCCTGGACTCAGCTTTTAATCTCTCCTTTTATTAGAAGGCAGGTTTTCTCCTGACAGCTCCTGACACACAGGGGTTTATTTACTAAAGCTGGAGAGTGCAAAATCAGGCTCACTTCTGCAGGGAACTAATCCGCTTCCAGGTTTTATTGCCAAAGCTTAAAAACCACTTGCCCTTCAGAGGATTTACCCCCCTTCCTGATCAGGCCATTTTTGTGATATGGCGCTGCAATAATTTAACTGACAATTGCGCGGTCATGCAACACTGTACATAAATGAAATTTATGTCCTTTTTTTCCCCACAAATAGAGCTTTCTTTCAGTGGTATTTGATCACCTCTGTTTTTTTTATTTTTGTGGTATAAACAAAAAAAGACCGACAATTTTGAAAACAAAACCCCAATATTTTTGACTTTTTGCAAAAAAAAATATTCATGTCTTTGCTAAAAAAAAATCCCAATACATGTAAATTAATTGGTTTACGTGAAAGTAATAGCATCTACAAATGGTGGTATATATACTGGAATTTTTTATTTAATTTTTTTTTATACTGGTAATGGCAGCGATCAGCGACACAGTGGGACTGCAGAGGGCATTCTGACACTGGGTGGGAACTGACTAACTGCCACTGACATCCCAATGACACTATACAGTCATCAGTGCTAATAAAAAGCACTGACACTGTAGTAATGACACAGAGCAGGAAGGGGTTAACATCTGGAGCGATCAAAGGGTTTACTGTGTGCTGTTTTACATTATGTGCTGTATGTGTTTTACTACAGAGACATGCTGCTTTGCATTTCTCTGCTGTGTAGAGAAATACAAATCAGCATGTCCATGCTGACAGGAGAGAGACCTGAGTTGTTTACCCACAGGTCTCTCCCCTGTCAGCTTTTCTAGACGACCGCCGGGTGCCAGTGGGGAATCACCGGCCTGGACCCAGTAATTGACATCCCAAGCTGCCAATGGTAGTGGAATCCTACCCGGAAACGCAAATCATGTATATATATACTCAGTTTTGCACAGCCCTGCCACCCTGTAGCAGTAGTTTTACTATAGGGTGGAGGGAAAGCAGTTAATTGAACAACCTGAGATTAGAATCTGATTGGTTTTTATGCAGACGTGAGCCAAATTTTGCAATCTCCAACTTTAGTAAATCTCCCCCATAGTCTTGCTTTTTGGCCAGTGCCCAGTCAGGCACTGGACAAGTGTGAAGGGAGCCTAAAACTTCATAAATTAGAGGACTCCTGAAATTTTAGCTGCAAAATGCTGATCAAGTGTGGTGAGATAAAACCACAATTTTTAATAGTAGCTATTTCCGCGCGATGGATTAAGAAGTTTATGGTGGGCAGCTGGTGACGCCAAGCACTATATCCTTCCTTGATAGGATATGTGTGATAGTTATAGAAGTAGGTGGTGTAGTGCTACTAAACCCCTCTTTCCTAATGGTGCTACCAAAACCTCAATAAATAAATGGTTTTGTTGTTTTATTTAGGGGATTTGCACTAGGATAGGGTTAGGGGTGTATAGGGTACCCAAGTGTACTGATACACTGAGGATAACTTCCTGGAACTAGTTACAAGTTTTCTCTGCAACAAGGTCTCAGATGGAAAGCTAGCCAGCGTCTCCTTAGTGAACCACCCCAGACCCAAGATGAACTTCTCCTCTTCAGCCAGCAATCTGCAGGTATCCCTGAACAGGGGATCCGGCTCCTGTCACTTTAAGAGATGAACAGTCACTGGCAGGTGGCTAATCCGGTTTCCCCCAGAGTGCTCCTTCCCCTATCCGCACAGGAAATGTAGGTGTACTCACTCAGATCCTCTCCTGTTTCGCTTGTGTATTGGTGGCTGCTACTAGGCCTATCAGCTGGGCTGCTCCTTCCCTGCCATACAGGTGGTCCTCTCTCAGGGGGTCGGTGAGCTCTGAGCTTTCCTCCCTTCCAGCTCTAGGCCTGCAGGCAGGACCCATCCCACTGGGTCTCCTCACAGCCTGCTTTCTTCAGCTTCACAGCAGGCTCCAGCTCTTGTAATGGTGTTCCAGCCCCTTGCCAACCTCTTGTTGGGGATTAGCTAGGATCCCTCAAAAGAGCAACCAGTCACTCCTCAGACCCACCCACTGACTCTAGAGCCTTCCTCCAAAGCCCTAGAGCAGGGGGAAATTCCAGAGAGGCTGGCCAGCAGAGCCTCTCAGCCTTGACCACAGTTTGACCCCTCCCTGGCTATTACACCCAGGCTGCTACTCAGCCCCTGTCTAACCACTGGAGTCTAGCTCCCCCTAGCTATCTAGGATGGTGCTACACTTATATAGGTTAATGTGCACACCCTCAATGCAGGGTTAAATGTTAGCAGACTACAAAACACCTTCCTTAAAAAGCGTATAAATTAACAAAAATCAACAATGAATATCAGCAGTAAACAAAACCTGACCCAAAAATATGTTCCACATATGAAAGTGCATATACAGGAACTATAAAGGTGGAACTGCACTGCATCTGGATACCACAAACCGAAAATACTATATAATTCTGTATTTTTAATAAAGAATTTTTAATATTCAAAACAAATTCCTTCATTCATTCATGTCTCCGTGCTTTATTTTGCTGAGAAATCATTTTGGAAAAACACCTCCTGGCTTTTCTAGCAGTGGTTATCTTGGTAAGGGCAGATGATTTATGTAGCTGTTACTTCCTGGAATCCATCTGTCCTTAGCTCAGACATTGACATGAGGGAGAACCCTCCTCCCCTCCTGAAGTCTCCTGGGATGTATGACATAATTTGCCTAGGCAGGGAAACCAGGAAGTAAATGAAAGGATGCAAGAAAAAAAAGGTTAAAATAAGTAAATATGATATTCTTCCTATCTATTTACTAATGCTAGCAGAATAAGGATTAGAAATAGTCCATGTTGATTGAGAGAGTGAGGTTCCACTTTAAATAGTCTCTCGTGAAAGTTTTATCAGCATGCAAAGAGGCCATGATGACAATACGCGCTGGGTGGGGCTGATTGTGTCACTTCCGGTTTTGATGATTCCGGTCTGAGGAGCAAAGGAGTGTCCTGGACATTGTCTTTTTTTAAAGTACAAGTTTCCTTTTATTTACTCTAAGTACATTTTTATGCACTATGACTATAGCACACTTATTTACTTACCCAATTTTAATTTATTGATTTTTTTATAGCACCATTAGGAAGAAAGGGTTTGGTAGCACTATACCATACTAATTCTATAAAAAAAACACAATTTTGCTAATCCAGATAATACTGTAAAAATGTTCAAGGATGCATCATTAATCATACTTAAAAAGCAAAATAGTAAAATGGAACTCCAGGTATCTCTTAAACAACATTCTATTCTGTTGTGCTTTTTTTTTTTTCATTTTTTTTTTTTAGAAAAAAACACAGAAATTTGTCAGTTTTCATATTTCAAGAATTAGCAGTTACATCAATGCTCACTTTGTATTTGCTTGGCAGAACTATTTCTGTTCACATACTTTGTGAACAGAAATAGTTATAGAAATAGATATATGATATACATCTATGAATATGGTACTTAACTTATTAATACAGGGATGGCTGAAATTCCACTCTTTCATGCACGTAAGTCAGAACACTAATTGTAAATATGAAACATGGATGTACTATCATACAGTGCCTTGAAAAAGTATTAGGTAGAGTAGTATTAGTAGAGGTTTGTTAGAGAACATTAGTGAACAAACACCATCATGAAGGCCAAGAAACAGAATCAGACAGGTCAGGGATAAAGTAATTGGAGAAGTTAAAAGCAGAATTAGGTTATAAAACAATATCCAATACTTTGAACATCACACGGAGCATTGTTCAATCCAGCATCCGAAAATGGAAAGAGTATGGCACAACTGCAAACCTACCATGACATGGCTGTCCACCTAAACTGACAGGCCCAGAAAGGAGAGCATTAATCAGAGATGCAGCCAAGAGGCCCATGGTAACTTTGGAGGAGCTGCAGAGATCCACAGCTCAGGTGGGACAATCTGTCCACAGGACAACTATTAGTGGTGCACTCCACAAATCTGGCCTTTATGGAAGAGTGGCAAGAAGAAAGTAATTGTTTTAGGAAAGCCATAAGAAGTCCCAGTTGCAGTTTGTGAGAAGCCATGTGGGGGACACAGCAAACATGTGGAAGAAGGTGCTCTGGTCAGAGGAGACCAAAATGGAACTTTTTGGCCTAAAAGCAAAATGCTATGTGTGGTAGAAAACTAGCACTGCACATCACTCTGAACACACCATCCCCACTGTGAAACATGGTGGAGGCAGCATCATTTTGTGGAGATGCTTTTCTTTAGCATGGACAGAAAAGCTGGTCAGAGTTCCTGGGAAGATGGATGGAGCAAAATACAGGGCAATCTTAGAAGAAAAACTGTTAGAGTCTACAAAAGACTTGAGACTGGGGAGGAGGTTCACCTTCCAGCAGGACAATGACCTTAAACATACAGCCAGAGCTACAATGGAATGGTTTATATCAAAGCATATTCCTGTGTTAGAATGGCCCAGTGAAAGTCCAGACCTAAATCCAATTGAGAATCTGTGGCAAGACTTGAAAATTCCTGTTCACAGACGCTCTCCATCCAATCTGACAGAGCTTGAGCTATTTTGAAAAGAATGGGCAAAAATTTTACTCTCTAGATGTGCAAAGCTGGTAGAGACATCCCCAAAAAGAACTGCAGCTGTAATTGCAGCGAAAGGTGGTTCTACAAAGTATTGACTCAGGGGGCTGAATACAAATGCACGCCACACTTTTCACATATCTATTTGTAAAAAATGTTGAAATCCATTTATCATTTTCTTTCCACTTCACAATTATGTGCCACTCTGTGTTGGTCCATCACATAAAATCCTAATAAAATACATTTACATTTTTGGTTGTAACATGACAAAATGTGTAAAATTTCAAAGGGGAGGAATACTTTTTCAAGGCACTGTATTAGGAAACGATTTTGTTAATTGGAATGTGTAGAGGGATTACCAGGATTGTGATCTAGATAATGAAATGTCAGGCTTGTTAACTAGGAAGTTACCATGGCAACAGTTTGGTATTACATAACTGAATGTAAGAACATTGTAGATTGTGCACACTTTTGATTTAACTCTTTCATTTTTGGATATACTGTATATTTAGTATTAAAATGT
Organism: Staurois parvus; assembly: GCF_062004578.1. NCBI lineage: Eukaryota > Metazoa > Chordata > Amphibia > Anura > Ranidae > Staurois > Staurois parvus. The sequence goes on from NW_028318628.1 coordinate 4,318,748, forward strand.
AACACAATATTTCTTTGGTGACCTCTAAAGAGTAATTGTACTTTTAGTACAGCTATCCTTCAACTGACCAGGGATGTTTTTTTCCTAGGGAAGAGGGGGTTCAGCCTTGGGCATGCAGTGCATCGCAGTGACTGGTGTGTGGCAAAACTGTGTTAACAGGGGGAGGAGCTTAACCCCTTGCCTACCAGGCACTTTCACCCCCTTCCTGCCCAGGCTAATTTTCAGCTTTCAGAGCTGTCACACATTGAATGACTATTGCGCGGTCATGCAACACTATACCCAAACAACATTTTTATAATTTTTTTGAGACATATAGAGATTTCTTTTGTTGGTATTTAAGCACCTCTGGGGTTTTCATTTTTTGCTAAACAAATGAAAAACAAAAAGAAAATTAAAATTTTTTTTTCTTAGTTTCTGCTATAAAATGTTGTAAATAAGTCATTTTTCTCCTGCACTAATGTGCACTGATAGGGGGCACTGATGGGCACTGACAGGCATTACTGATGGGCACTGATATGTGGCATTGATGGGCATTGATATGTGGCACTGGTGGGCACTAATAGGCAGCAATGATGGGCACTGTTTAGTGGCACTGGTGGGCACTGATAGGCAGCAATGATGGGCACTGATAGGCAGCAATGATGGGCACTGATAGTTGGCACTGATGGGCACTGATAGGCGGCACTCATTGGCACTGATGGGTACTGATAGACTGTACTGATGAGGAGGCACTGATAGGTGGCACTGATGGGCATTGACAGACATCACTGATGGGCCCTGATAGGCATCACTGATGGGCACTGATCGGCAGCATTGATGTACAATGAGAGGCATCACTAATGGGCATTGATCAGACTGCACTGATCATCAGGGTACTGAAGATCAGTGCCCTAATTATTAGTGTAGATGTCCCCTACACATGCCTACACGAGGGGAGGGGAAGAAGGACTGCCGATAACCAGCATTTCCTGTTTACATGTGATCAGTTGTGGTTGGACACAGCTGATCACGTGATAAAGAACCTATGTCATTGGCTCTTTACCATAATCGGTGATCTGCTGTGTCTAAGGGACACAGCCCACCACCAAAAGCCACGGTGTGCGCCCCCAGGGGGCACGCGCGGCTAGAGTGGGAATATGTCATATGATGTCCTTCCAGAAAAAGAGAGCTTCCACCCGCCTGCCACTTCCCAATACAGCAGACGGGAGGTGGTTAAAATTAGAGTGCATAGCACACAGAGAGCCCAAGGGTCAGATGTGCTTAACCACTTGACCTCCAGAAGACTTACCTCCTTTCCTGACCAGGCCATATTTTGCTAAACGCCAATGTGTTACTTTAACTGACAATTACGTGGTCATGCAACGCTGTAAATAAATGAAATTTGTGTAATTTTATTCCCACAAATAGAGCTTTCTTTTGGTGGGATTTGATTACCATTGGGTGTTTTATTTTTTGCACTATAAACAGAAAAACTGACAATTTTGGAAAAAAAATATTTTTTACTTTCTGCTATAAAACATATCCCATAAAAAAATTTAAAAAATCAAATTTCTTCATTAATGTAGGCCAATATGTATTTTGTTACATATTTTTTATTACAAAAAATCCCAATAAGCGTATATTGATTGGTTTTGCACAAAAGTTATAGTGTCTACAAACTATGGTATATATACTTGAATTTTTATTTATTTATTTTATACTAGTAATGGCGGTGATCAGCAACTTATAGGGGGACTACGTTTTTATGGCAGACAATCTGATACTGACACTTTGTGGGAACCAGTGACACTAATACAGTGATCAGTGCTAAAAACATACACTGTTGCCAGGCCCGGACTGGCCATAGGGCACACTGGGCATTTGCCCCGTGTGCTGGAGCCGCATATCCTAACATGGCCGAAACTGCAGCCCATCGCCATCTGCCAGCTTTCCCCAGAGCCTCTTTTTTTGTACTGTAATCTGTTCATCGTATTGAGCATATTTGGCAGCTGCGGTGCAAAATAGGTTTTGAAGTTCCCCTGCTTGCACCCCCCCCCCCCCCCAAATAAACACGGCAAAATAGTATACTGTACTTTAAGGCAGTTCCACGAGCACACTAGTCACTCATGATTGCACATATTGCATATATTTTATACAAAAGCACAGAAAGAGAGAAAGAAAGAAAGAAAGAATGAAAGAAAGAAAGAAAGAAAGAAAGAAAGAAAGAAAGAAAGAAAGAAAGAAAGAAAGAAAAAGAGAGAAAGAAAGAAAAAGAAAGAAAGAAAAAGCTGAGGAATTTAAAACTCAAGGTTCAAGGGGATGCCTTACACCTGCACATGTAGTTGCACACCTGTACTATGTACACCTGTAAAGTGAGAAAAAAAAACTGTTACTGGCTGGTAAACCATTATTTTTTCCGTTACAAAAAAGTGCCACCCAAGTTCCCCCGCTGCTCCAGGGGACTGTCAGTTGCAAAGCGAGCATCCCCTGGAGAGGATCATTGTGCCATGGCTCGTTGAGTCGATGGGTTGTCAGATATCATTTATCATGATTGACATTGGATCTACATTGCTAGAAGACTTGATTTATGTTGGATTTACATTGTGGGATGGGGGACTGTGGATGGGCAGCTCGTACAGGTACGTCTCTGGCCTCTCCCGGGTACAGGGCGGGCGTGCGCACCCCCGCCTGCTGACTCCAACTTTGATTGTACACATCAGGAGTTTGTCAGCAGGTCCCAGCTAATGATTCAATGATTCACGGTTGGGACCTGCTGATCGGATGTTTCCAGTCTGTACAGAAGGAACAATCTCTTTGTTTCTTCTCCCTGCTAATCAGGGAAAAGGAGCACAGACAATTTTTAGTAAAAAGCAACACATAATACACACATCAACACTTGTTAGGCACATACTTAGCCCCCTTGATTACCATGAGATGTTAACCCTTCCAAGCCAGTGTCATTAGTACAATGACAGTGTATAGTATTATCACTGATCACTGTATTAGTGTCACTGATGATGTCAGTATCAGTCAGTTCCTACCCATTGTCAGTTGGTGTCAGATTGCCAGCTGCACTATCACAGTCCCATTATGATCATCACCAATAGTAGTATAAAAAAAACTAGTATATATACCATAGTTTGTAGAAGCTATAACTTTCACACCAATCAAATATACACTTATGAGTGTATTTTTTTAACCAAAGACATGTAGCAGAATACATGACCTACATTTATGAACATTTTTTATTTATTTATTTATTTAAATTGGATATATTTTCTAGCAGAAAGTAAATGTTTTTTCAAAATTTTTGGTCTTTTTTCATTTCAACCCAGTGGTGATACCACTAAAAAATACCACCAAAAGAAAGCTGTATTTATGTGAAAAAAATATATAAATTTTGTTTGTGTACAGAGTTGCATGATCACACAATTACCAGTTAAAGTAGTGCAAGTGCTATATAGCAAAAAGTGGCCTTATCATTGTCACAGCCAATCCATCACGCCACGCCCACAGTGACTAGCTAACCGAGGGTGCGCACGTGCGGTCGTGACAGGGGGGTACGAGGGAGTAAAGGGGACCTAACTTTGAATATATAAAACCGTATATAAGATCAGCCATGATACCTTTTCACAGCCCGCACTACCTTTGGCCACCACCAGATGGAGACTCCACTCCAATCCAGCTGGTCGACCACACACTGGCAGATACAAATCTTACATACAATCTGGTGCACTGATTAGAGTTGAGGACCAGCTTAGTAATGACACACCCTTCTAGAGTCCCTCAGGCTATCCTAGCTTGAACCACGGTGTTAATCACCCTTCCACTGTCCACACACCCCCACACCAGACACACCACAAAAGGTAGCCTGCCACCACCCAACAGTTTATCCGCAGAACGGTCTGCTGGGACACCCCACACACACAGATCTCCGTCTGGCAGATCAGTTACCTTTTACAATCTGCACGCAATCTGCCCACACACAGTGCAATTACATACAGATTGGCAATGAGCTTGACCGAGCGTTTTAAAGGCACTAAAATACAATACAATTTAATCTAATCCAATCTAATCTCTCCAATCCAATCTCTCCGAAGATATGAGCACGTGCTTAAATACACAGAAGTCACTAATTATTTTAAGATTTAATTTCCCGAAGTGGGCAGTGCATAAAATATGTACAAAATATAAAAAGTTACAGAAATACAAAAAATACAAGAAGACACACAAATGACTAATTACTATAAAATAAAAGGGAATAAAAGACAGAAGTAAAACTTTACCCTGCGACTGGAGCAAGTCAGAAAAGTCAGCAATCCTTTGGTCGATCAACCAGCTCCATACGAATTACAAATGTCCCAATGTCCGGGTACTCCTTTTATGGGGATATGGACATAGGCGGGACATTAGTCCTCGGCTAATCGACCATGGGGGGCTGCTCCTGCACCCGCCCACAGGATGCTCTTGATGCTGACCTACCCAAGTTGAATCGGGCCAAGGCCGGCCCGAACACCAAGTCGAGGATTGGATTTCCAACACCAGCGCATCAGCCCGATCGCGACAGTACCAAACACCATTCGACTGTCACGATCCAGCGCCACCTAACCACTCCCTGCATTTTCCTGGCATTCTCCCCAAGCCACAAATATGATTTTTATATGCAGATGTAGCGCACAGAATGCCCTACAAGAAGGGAGCATGTTCATCTCCCTCCAACTAATATTTTAGCTTTTATGAGAGATTAAACATACCTATTTTGATGTATGGATCCCTTTAGAGCTTTCAATGTCAGGCAGACACCCTGTCTGCTGTAATTTCCTCCAAACCGGTTTTCCCAGAAGGTGCCAACCTTATCAACACACAAAAGGTGTCACATCCAGGAAGCCCGGCTTTTCAACCTAATTGATGCTAATTGATGACCACTGTCTGAGTATCTCTGACTGAATATACATCTGTAATGAAAAGGACTGAACCTACATCTAATCTACTCAAATCTGTACATTTATGTCACATGTGAATGCACTATGGTTATGATTACATATTGCTACTGATCATATCCTATCCACTCAAATCTTACATCTTTCCACTCAAATCTTACATGTACGTTACAGTCATGACATGGGTAAAACCTTTGGGAGCTAGTTTTAAGAGCTGGATCACCTGCTGTTGGCGGTTTCCCATGTGCTATGAAGAAGCCATGTGTCAGTGGTGTAACGCGTAGACGCATTTCCGGTATCGAGTGGTGACGTATTTCTGATTCCTGTTTGATGCCATCTTGGTACACCCTATCCCCTAGTACACCCATAGCACATGGAAAACCGCTGTTGTGTACTGGAAAGCATGTGAGTGTCCATCTTTGGCGTTTTTTAAATACTTGATTAAACGGTGTTGCACTATGGAGGTCTGTTTTTTGTTTTAATACACATGCCGTGTAAGCCTGAGTCCATATTGCGAGGAGAGTGGTCTGAGAGGATTATTAACCCCCGAGGGGGACCCTTGTGGAGTTGGCGAAGCCAGTGGAGATATTGGAGCCAGGTTGTGATCCCTCCCAGGAATATTATATTATAAAGATTTGTGGCCCTTAGGGGTCGAATATAGGAGGTGAGGAGGCACTTTAGCTATTTCAGGGGAGTCACGTCAGAGTGTCACCAGGAGCACCTATTCAGCATGCAATGAAGTTTTGAAGCACTGTGCGTTGAATTGAGCACCATTCATTATTGCAGTTTGATTATCTCATCATTGTGGATTGCTTTTGATACATTCATTTATTTAATTTATTTATTTATTTACATATTTTCTGAGCACCTGTCACTTTGAATAATTATTGTGGACTGCTTTTGATACATTTATTTATTTTTTTACATATTTTCTGAGCACCTGTCACTTTGAATAATTATTGTGGACTGCTTTTGATACATTTATTTATTTATTTACATATTTTCTGAGCACCTGTCACTTTGAATAATTATTGTGGTCTGCTTTTGATACATTTATTTATTTATTTACATATTTTCTGAGCACCTGTCACTTTGAATAATTATTGTGGACTGCTTTTGTTATATTTATTTATATATTTATATATATTTTTGAGCACCTGTCACTTTGAATTACCCAGAGTGATATCACTCATTAGTTTCACTTTAGTCTGGTTAGCCACTAGGTGGCAGATCAGGAGTTTGCACATTCATGAAATTTTAGAGTTTTTTTTAATTATATTAGAGCACCAGTCACTTTGGAATATTGTTTCATGTCACGGTATTAGTTTTGCCTATTATATATTTATTATACATCGTTTTATAGGGTATTGTGTGTGATATTGAAGAATTCACAGGATTTACCATATTATTTATTTATATTTGTATTTTATGTTTTCTAAGGGGTATTTATTTATTATATTTTGAATTATTGCAATTTTATATGCTGACCGCTTAATCCCATTTTGGTTATTGTTGCCCATAGCTTATGGGTGTATATACAGTATATATTACTAAAGTGGTTGTAAAGCCTTCCATAAACCCAGTGAAGTGATCAGCCTCAGGCAATACACATAGATGAAACAAATCTTCCTAAGTTGTTCAGTACATGTTTATCTGCAAGAACGCAAAGTGAAAGTAAATCCACAAACCAGCAAAGCACCCTACGAGTTCAAGCTTTCAATGTCCAATGTCAGTAGCATCAATAAAATTCAGTTCGACCAGGCTGATCAAGGGGCATCTAATGAGAGGATCCTGCAGCTTCCAGAGAAGATCTGGGATGATCCAAGGCAGCTCAAAGACCAAGAAAACAGGAGCATGGGATCCTCATTAGCATTACAGTATGCATTTATTGATAGAATAAAACACAAAGAAGTTTGTGAGAAAGAAGGGGTTGTCCCTCAAAACATGTTATCGCACCCCTCTTTCCACCAGTATATAGTGGTCACCACGATGCATTAGGCAGCAGCATAGAACGCTGTTTATTGAGGGTCTTTTTGACAGCTGTCAGAGCAGATCCCTGTGATGCAAGCCAGTGGATTTGGAACTGTTGTTCTTGCACATAGCCTTGCTTTGTATCCATCTTGGAGATTCCTATAACCCTTTCTAATTTGCAAGACTTTTAACTGTAAGTGTGTGTTTTTTTTCTTTCAATAAATATATACTATCATGCTAGTAAAGTTCCCATGTTCCTGTTTTCTTGATGTTTATCTGTACGCTTCTCTTCTATAAAATAATTTATACAGCTTGTTTGAGCTTTCAGAAAGCCGGGGGGGTGGACTGCTGAAGTTGCACCCCTTCACACAGCACACAGGAACAGAGCTGAGGCTGTCAGTCACAGGCTGTGTGCTGGAGCTCCCTGTGGTAGCACCCAGATATTGTAGAGTTCCCCTTTAAACTGTAATATTTCTAACAGTATCTGCTTGCAAGGTTTCTGGCTCATCTTCCCCCCTGACTTATTTCCTGTGAGTATTAAATTGTACCAGCTCGTAGCTGGGATTCTTATCTGCAGCTGCTGTCCAAGGTTATTCTGCAGAGTTTAGAAAGCCTGTTGAAAGTAATAGAAAGTGAAAGAAGAAATGTATGCCTTGTGACGTAATCATTGGTATATACGCTTGTAAGAAGTTTTCTATAACTCAGCAGATGAGAGCATAAGCCATCTGTTGGGTCAAAACAGCGCTGTTTTTAATAAATCATTTGTATTCCTCAAGTCTGTGTTCGGAGATCTCTGGTTTGCCAAAATTGCTACTACACCTACACTGTTACTTTTTTATCTCTTGGTTCCAGTGTCATACCACATTTTCTGTGGGTGAGAACCTGCATTCCAGGCTGGTTGAACAATGAGAGGATCTCCGAATCATCGCTGATCCAGTCTTCAGATCAGACACCAAGACTGACACCACATCATGATTATCCTTAGTGTTCTTGCAACTGGACTTTGGTACAACATTAATCTGGAGACATCTTTATAGTGTGTAGTGCCATTAATCTTTATTAATAACTATACACAGTATACTCACGTATATGTGCACAATTTCACAGCAGTCCTGTAGGGCCATTTGTTAATATTGCTTATTTGTATATTGGATGTATGTCCTGTTATTAATCTTTTATTATATAAAACTCATAATATTTCCATACTGGTGTGCTTCTACGTATACACTTATGTTTAATGCTATATACTGGCTGCACTGCATTTGATCCTCTGCTCCCAATTGCTTTAATTAGATTTCTGGTGGATTTGCCAGGAAAGGAATCTCGTTTGCTCATTAAGGCCTTGTCATGGATGGAGGCAATGCCATTTTTATTATCAAACTCACTCTTACACTTAGTGAAGGTTTTGGTTCTCTTATTTACCTACAGGTTTACCCCCCTTCCTGACCAGGCCATTTTTTGCGTTACGGCGCTGCTTTACTTTAGCTGACAATTGCACGATCATGCAATGCTGTACCCAAATTAAATTTACGTCCTTTTTTTCCCACAAATTGAGCTTTCTTTCAGTGGTATTTGATCGCCTGTGCAATTTTTATTTTGACAATTTTGAGAAAAAAACAATATTTTGGATTTTTTGCTATTAAATATGTCCAGTAAAAAAATTAAAAAAATCTAATTTCATCATACATTTAGGCCAAAATGTATTCTTCTACATGTCTTTGCTAAAAAAAAAATATCCCAATACGTGTAAATTAATTGGTTTACTTGAAAGTTATAGCGTTTACAAATGGCGATATAGATAATGGGATTTTTTCTTCTACTAGTAATGGTGGCAATCAGCGACTTTTAGCAGGACTGCGGCGGACACTCTAACACTGGGGAGTAACTAACTTGGTGTCACTGACACCCCAGTGACACCAATACATTGATCAGTGCTAAAAAAAAGCACTCACACTGTACTAATGACACTGGGCAGAAAAGGGTTAATGTGAGGGATGATCAAAGGGTTTACTATGTGTTGGGAGTGTTTTACTAGGGGGCGGTGTGCTTCACTGTAAGCACACTGATCGGGATGGCTGTACTGTGCACAGCCATCCCGAGCAGTGTGCTCGAGGTGACAGGGAGGAAGATTGTTTGTAAGCAAAACAATCTTCCTCCCCATTGGAGATGCTCGGTAATCACCAGGCGCTGGCAGGTAATTACCGGCCAGGACCCGGTGATTGACATCCATGGCCGCGAATGGCGGCACGGGTAGGGTGCACGCCCCCTACCCAGAAATGCAGAATGACATATATATACGTGATCTTGTGCACAGGTGCTGCCCTGTAGCAGTATATCTGCTATAGGGTGGTTCTAAAGCGGTTAATAAACTTTGTTTTAGTTTTGAGTCTGGTCTCCTCTGTGCAGCTCCACATATCTGGTCACACCTTTTCTGCAACTTACCAGTACATGCTGTTCTAACTACAGATGAACTTGAGTATCGTCCGAACTCACCTCTACCCAAACATCTAAATTGCACTCTTTTTTTATTCCAGTTAGCTACAGGCATGGTCATATGCGCACTGCAGCACATACAAAGCAGCAGGGTGCTGGTAAGATCAGTGCTCCTACAAGGATACATGCCCATATTTAGCATGACTTTGATGTTCAGATGGAGGTGAGTTCAGAGATCCTCTCCAATCCTAACATAACTCTGAGGGCAGTAAGGACAGGAAAGGCTGTACAGGGGATTTATGACTTTGATTGTATACACTTATCTTGTCTCAAGATGCAGCAAGTTGAGGTATTTTACAACACTGTATAATATAGCAACAGAGGAAAGGGAAAATTACCATCAGATATTAGAGAAACAAACTAGTGAACCGGTCTTAAAAGGCATTCCTGTGACTCATTCTTTTGTTGATCAGGGTTGGTGAAATTCAGCCACTGGGTAAGATTTGCTTTGAACTGGCTTTACCTTCATACTTGCAGTGATGATTTTTCTTGTGTCCCTGGTGTGGCTGTTGGAGGATCATAAAACCTGTTTTCTAAACATTATTTAGTATACACACGAGAGGCTGTGCTTGACTGCAGTAATGTGGTACATTCTCTAGTCAGACAAGAAAATTGCTCAACCCTTACTCCAAGTTTGGTCAGGCCTATTTTCCCCACCACAGTTAATCCATACTCCATTTCTGCCCATAGGCACCAGCGTTTGCAAAGATCTTCATCACCATTACTCTGTATCCAGTCATCTGACGTATGTTTTCACAATCATGTTACTCATGGCCACCCTTCAGACATACTGTGCCATTACTGCTACTTTACCCTGACAGCTTCCCATGGATGTTTTAAAGAAAACAAAAAGTAATGCACTCAACCACCATGGCCTGTATGCATGCTCACCATGCAAGACTCCATTGCTGAAGAAAAAGCATGTTGAAACCAGGGGCGGACTGACAACTCATGGGGCCCCCGGGCAATAGGGGATCATGGGGACCTTGCCCAAACTCAAAAAAGCCTATGAAAAAGGTACCAGGGGCATCTTATGGGGCCCCCTACTGACCACGGGCCCTCGGGCAGTGCCCAAGTTTCCAAATGGTCAGTCTGCCCCTGCTTGAAACCCATTTAAAGTTTGTTGCACAGCATTTAGACAAGCCTGTGAGATACTGGGAGAATATAATCTGGTCAGACAAGAGCAAAACTGAACTCTTTGGATGCCATAATACACACCAAGTTTGTAGGTCAACTGGCACTGCACATCACCCCAAAAACACCATACCAACAGTAAAGTTTGAAAGTGGGAACATCATGGTGTGGTGCTGTTTTTCAGCACAGAGTACTGGCAAACTTCATAATATTGAAGGAAGGATGAATGGTAAAATGTACCAAGACATTCTGATGAAAATCTGCTGCCATCTACCAGGATGATGAAAATGAAACGAGGGTAGACATTTCAGCAAGACAATGATCCCAAACACAAAGCCAAGGAAACTCTCAACTGGTTTCAAAGAAATAAAATAAAGCTGCTAGAATGGCCCTGCCAATCACCTGACTTGAATCCAATAGAAAATTTATGGAAAGAACTAAAGATCAGAGTTCATAGAAGTGACCCGCAGAACCTTCAAGATTTGAAGACTGCGTGTGGAAGATTGGGCCAAAATTACACCTGAGCAATGCATGCGACTAGTTTCTCCATACAGGAGGCTTCTTGAAGCTGTCATTACCAACAAAGGATTTTGTAACAAGTATTAACAAATTTCAGTTAGCGTGTTCAATACTTTTTCCCTGTGTCATTCCATTTTATTACACATAACTTAATTTCTGAGCATATTTGTTTTGTTTTATGGATTGCATGGGTTGTTAACAACATGTGGTAAAAATTTCATGTCAATAGCACCTTTAGAAACATATTTACCGAGAAAAATGGTGACATGTTCAATACTTATTTTACCCCCTGTATATACTGTATGTATACTTTTATTTTTATATATATATATATATATATATATATATATATATATATATATATATAATATTTTTTTTTTCTATTTCAAAAGAGGAGCTATTGAGAGGTCCTCAAAACATCAGACCCTTCGCCTGTTGTGGGTGTCTGCTTTAAATAGCTGCCTGCTAAGGAGATACCCGTGTGTGTCCTCTATCCTCCAGGACCTGAGCCAGGTTCTTTGCTCTCCTTGGTACCGTTTTTTACAACCTAAACGTTTGAGGAGGGGCTTGGATCACTTGAAACCTGGTGGCTATAACAAGGAAACACAGGTAAGTGTTTTGGGACAACAGAGAATAGAAAGGCTTTTGGTGAATAACACCTAGCATTTAGACCTACTTTAAGCATCTAGTGCTGACTATAGAATCCTGTTCCCACAACTGAACATCAACCACAGAACTTCATAATAACAAAATCCTTTCATGATATGAATCATTTTCCATTGGATCTGTGTGTGTTTTGTGTTCTTTGCTCTATTTCTCTTTTTTATTTTTATTTATTTTGTAATATTTACAAGTGCAGTACCTAGTTTTATCATTTATATCTGATTTGTCTTTATTTCCTTGGAATTTTAAGAAACACGTTACCAAACACATAGCTGGTTAATTAGTTATTCTGGCTAAAAAAAAGACGAAAGTCCATCCAGTTCAACCATTGAAAAAAAAAAAGTTATCCTACACCCACAGCTGATCCAGAGGAAGGCAGAAAAACCCAGCAAAGCATGATCCAATTTGCTGCTGCAGGGGAAAAAATTCCTTCCTGACCCCCCGAGAGACAATCAGATATTCCCTGGATCAACTTTACCGATAAGTGTTAGTAACCAGTTATATTCTGTGAATCCAAGAAAGAATCCACTGAGCTGAACAAAACCAACTCTTGAGGGAGTCTATTCCCCATTTTCACAGCTCTTACTGTGAAGAAACCTTTCTGTATTTGGAGATTAAATGTCTTTTCCTACAGACGTAAAGAGTGCCCCCTTGTCCTCTGTGATGACCTCAGGGTGAATAACTCTATAGCAAGTTCACTATATGAACCACTGATGTATTTATACATGTTGATCATATCCCTCCCTAATCTCCTCTTCTCAAGAGAGATTAAGTTCAGTTCCTTTAATCTTTCCTCATAGCTGAGCTCCTCCATGCCTCTTATCAGTTTGGTTGCCCTTCTCTGTACTTTCTCCAGTTCCCCATTGTTCTTTTTTGTGAATTGGTGTCCAAAATTAAACTGCTTATTCCAGATGAGGTCTTACTAATGATTGGTATAAGGGTAAAATGATCTCGATCTCTCTCTCTCTCTGGAGTCTATACCTCTTTTAATACAAGAGAGGATTTTGCTCGCTTTAGAAACTGCAGCTTGGCATTGCATGCCATTATTAAGCTTGTGATCTACCAGAACTCCCAGATCCTTCTCCACCATTGATTCCCCCAGTTGAACCCCCCTAGTATGTATGATGCATACATATTCTTAGCCCCCAAGTGCATAACCTTACATTTATCAACATTGAACCTCATTTGCCACATAGTTGCCCAATTAAACAGTGCATTGAGGTTGGCTTGTAAGTTGGAGACATTCTGTATGGATGTTATTCCACTAGACAGCTTGGTGTCATCTGCAAAGACTGAAATGGTATTTTTAATCCCAGACCCTATATCTTTAATAAATATATTAAAAAATAAGGGTCCCAACACTGAACCTTGGGGTACACCACTGATGACCGTAGACCATTCAGAGTATGAATCATTAGCCACTGCTCTCTGAATATGATCTTTTAGCCAGTTTTCAATCCTTTTACATATGGATTTTTCCAAGCCTGTAGACTTTACCTTACACATTAGCTGTGTGTGGGGAACTGTGTAAAATGCTTTTGCAAAATCCAAGTATTCCACGCCCACAGCCACCCCTCTGTCCAAGATTTTGCTCACCTCCTCATAAAAAGAAATCAGATTTGTTTGACAGCTTCTGTCTTTCATAAATCCATGCCGTCTGTTGCTTAAAATATTTTTTTCCAGCAAGAACTCATCTATGTGGTCCTTTATTAAACTCTCCAGTATCTTCCCAACTATAGAAGTTAAACTAACAGGTCTATAATTACTTGGTAAAGATTTTGACCCCTTTTTAAATATAGGCACCACATTGGCCTTATGCCAATCCAGTGGTACTATGCCAGTCATTAAAGAGCTCCTAAAAATTAGAAACAATGGCTTTGAAATGACAGAGCTCATTTCTTTAAGGACCCGTGGGTGTATGCCTTCTGGTCCAGGTGCTTTATTCACCTTTATTCTGTCTAAATATTTCTGGATCATATCAGTTGTGAGCCGATGTGGATCATCTGGAGCTGTGTCAATGCCATTATGGACAAGAGCTCCCCCATGCTTCTTTGTATACACAGAGCTGAAGAAGGTATTTAATAAATTTTCCTTCTCTTTGTCCCCAATCACTCACTCTAAATTATTTTGTAAAGGGCCTACATGCTTGGACCGGACCTTTTTACTATTAATATATCTGAAGACTTTTTGGGGGTTTGTCCTGCTATCTTTTGCAATCTGTCGTTCAGTTTCAATTGTTGCTGCCTTTATTTCCTTTTCTGCATATTCTGTTACATTCTTTGTAATGTTTAAACGATAATAGCATTCCTTCTTTTTTATATTTAATAAAAGCTATTTTCTTATTATCTATAGCTTTGTTAACTTTGGCCGTAAGCCATGTAGGTATGATTTTTAGCCTTTTAAACTTGTTGCCCATGGGAATACATTTTGCAGTGTGCTCACACACAGTCTTTTTGAAGAACTCCCATTTCTGTGTTGTGTTCATTGATGCCAATAATCCCTCCCAGTCTAAGTCTTGGAGAGCAGCTCTCAGCCTTGGACAATTAGCTCTCTTAAAGTTGAGCGTTTTTATTTTTCCTGTATGTGCTTGGTGTTTACAGCTAACAATAAATGAAATTATGTTGTGGTCACTGCTACCCAGATGCTCTTTTATGTGGACATTCATTATAAGCTCTGCATGGTTTGAGATTACAAGGTCCAACAGAGCATCATTCCTAGTTGGGGCCTCTATGAACTGTAGCATAAAATTGTCTTGTAGTAGGTTTATAAATTTTTGCCCTTTAACTGTTCCTGCAGTACCATTACTTCAGTCAATTGCCGGGTAGTTAATATCCACACATGTGGGCAGATGCTGTATTGTTATTGCTGTATTGTACATTAAAGGGTTAAAGTGAGGGTTACACTTTCCCTGTGTGTTTCACTTCCTGTCTGATGTTTGGAGGTGATATATTGGGGGGTGGGGGGGAGGAGTCAGACTTTGTGTTCCTTTTAGGGGTGGGAAGTGAAGTAGGATCATACATGTGAGATATAATTGTATACTGAGTCGGGGTGACCCCGGAGCTTGAACAAGATTGTGCCGATGCTAATAAAGTTATTCTTAAAGAGTATGGAACACCACAGGACAGTCCTGCAGAGTACTTACGGGAAGAGAAAGTGGAGAATGTCATGCTTGTCAGAAATTGTCAGACATGTTGATGCTGTAAGATCCTTCAGTAAAAAAAGTTACTGGTTAAGTGAATCATCTGGTCTGAATTACTTTAGGAATAATAACCTTCTGAGTAATGGAGAGTGAAAAGTAAAAGGAAGGAGGAGCATCCAGCTTGGGGAGAAGGTGGAGGTGGCCAGTAACAGAGGCTCTGCCAGAGGAGTGAATTGGTAGCTTAGTGGTTTACCCTTCTAAGTGGCAGAGTCCCTATATTAGGGCTCATTGTGTAACAAAGCCCTCCTAGGGACTTGGTCTGGACCATGGTGTGTGAAGCCTTGTGAAGTATACAGCAACTTCCAAGGGGCCAGAAGGTTGGTACTCAAGTTGGAAGAATGGTGCACAAAGTCCAAAGAAAGTTGAACAGTTATTATTTTGTTAAGTTGCAAGGAAAACAAATAATGAACATCAATCATCAATCTCTAGCACTAGTAATGTGGCTGTAGCAATTGCGGGAAAACATAGTAACAATACAGGTGCATTAATGCTGATAGTGGAAGTCACAGTAAGACTAGTGGCACATCGGTAGATCCATAGCATCTTTCCCTGTGTGTGCTTGTCACTTCCCATTTGGAGGTGATATATGCAGGGGCGTATTTACCGTGAGGCCAACAAGGCCTTTTCCCTGGGCGGCATTTTTCAGGGGGAGCGGCGCCGCCTCCAGGCAAAATGGACACATGTGGCCGATCTCTCTCTATCATCACAGGCTCCAATTTAGGTGGGGGGTGCAAAATTTTACTCCTGCCTCGGGCAGCACGAAACCAAAATACACCACTGGATATATGTGGGTGGATGCAAGACCTTTTAGCTGTGGGAAGTTAAGGGGGACCATACATGTGAGATGTAATTGTGTACCAAATCAGTGAGACCCCAGAACAGGACCCTAGTATGGGACTATGGACTAATATAACTACTTTGTGAGTTATTCTAAAAAGCAGTGGTGGCTGGTGCTAAATATAGATTTTTCTCATTATCCTGTAAACTTATATTGGTGAGAAATGTCCAAAATAGAAAGTCCTTCCAGTTCTTGTGCAAAAACGCAAAATAGATTTAATAATATAATTGCATAAAATTACAAGTAAAATATTAGAATACAAAATGTAATATTATGTCAAAAAAGGTAATTATATTCTTGAGATAAAAATTGTGTATATATTCGCGTGTGTGTAGCTGTGGTCCGCTGTCTGTCCATCTAGCCATCTCATGGAAGTCTGCCAAAAAGCCCTTTTGTTCAGCTGATTCAAGCAACTTCAAGACTCTCAATGCCCCCTTCCTCACAGAGTCTGGGTCCAGTAGTTCTACCCACATATGGAAGGCCAGAAACATGAGACCCTCACAGAGAAGGGACCTCTGCTTACAACATTTGGTTACGCTGACAAATTCCAATGTGGGAGATGGGCAGTGTAACATATATACACTTAAGTCATTATTATACATATTATATATAGTGAGGAAAATAATTACCGTATTTTTCGCTCCATAAGACGCACTTTTTTCCCCCCAAAAAAGGGGGGAAAATGTCAGTGCGTCTTATGGAGCGAATATAAAGCGGCCGGTCCGGTATTTCTGCCGCCACCATGTCAGAATACCAAGCCGGCTGCTCAGCTGTTCTCTCCTGCAGGGCCTTACCTGTTCCTTGCTCCAGCGCTGCACAGTCTTCCCGCACTGGCTTCTGTGACAGCCGGGTGCCCATTGCGCATGTGCTGCGCTTTGTGAATGATCCGGTGTCTTCTGGGACACATGACAGGTCCCAGAAGGCGCCGGGCCATTCACAAAGCGCAGTGCTTCTCGTGCATGCGCAGTGGGCACCCGGCTGTCACAGAAGCCGGCCCGGGAAGAAGAGCGGACAACTCCGTGGAAGTGGGAACGGGTACCTGTCAAATTCAGGTACCCGCTCCCCCTCCCTCCCCAAAGGTCAGCAGTCTCTGGTCATTCCCTGCACTGTCTGCAGTCTCTGGTCATTCCCTGCACTGTCTGCAGTCTCTGGTCATTCCCTGCACTGTCTGCAGTCTCTGGTCATTCCCTGCACTGTGTCCGCAGTCTCTGGTCATCTCCTGCACTGTGTCCGCAGTCTCTGGTCATCTCCTGCACTGTGTCCGCAGTCTCTGGTCATCTCCTGCACTGTGTCCGCAGTCTCTGGTCACCTCCTGCACTGTGTCCGCAGTCTCTGGTCATCTCCTGCACTGTGTCCGCAGTCTCTGGTCATCTCCTGCACTGTGTCCGCAGTCTCTGGTCATCTCCTGTATTGTGTCCGCAGTCTCTGGTCATCTCCTGTATTGTGTCCGCAGTCTCTGGTCATCTCCTGTATTCTGTCCGCAGTCTTTGGTCATCCCCTGTACTATGTCTGCAGTCCATTGGTTCAGAATATTTTTTTTTCTTGTTTTTCGCCTCTAAAACCTAGGTGCGTCTTATGGTCAGGGGCGTCTTATGGAGCGAAAAATACGGTACTTGATCCCATGCAGATTTTGTAAGTTTGCCCACTTACAAAGAAATGAAGGGTCTATAACTTTTTTTATCATAGGTGTGTAGCACACCCGTGGGTGTTAGCAATATATTGGTATATGATGTGGGTTTCACAGCTCTTACCTGGACTGACGACACAGCAGAATCCAATAAAATACACACTGGCTTTAAGAGATAAAATTTCCCTGGGGGATTTATTCCATCTAGAAACAGGGTGCAAATATCACCTATGACTCTAAGCGTAGTGAATCGTAGTAACCGTATTGGATAATCATGTATATTAACTTATGGACATAAGATGTCCTATACCTAACACATATATTAACAAGTATAAACGTTACTGCATAAAATAGTTACCAACACTTAACTATAATGAGTGCCAAACACTCCCCTTGTCTCCTGTATCTGACCAGAACAAAAGTTCCAAAATGCAGTCTCTAGATGGGGCCCGTTGGAGCTCTTTTTAACATAGGTGAACTGTTAAACAGAATGTGGCTGATTTCATCAGCAAATCCTAAAAAAATGTCTTTGAAAAATATAGTAGCAATCCTGGGTAAATGGCTTGTTCTCACTTCAGCACATATCTCTCATTTAGGGATTATTCTGTAATTTCACTGTCTCCGATATATGTATTCAGACTTTGCAGACAACCGAGGGAGACGACACACACTTTGCTAATCTCTGGTGCTGGCAAAATCAGTACAGCGACTTGGTGGGAATTCCACTGGGTATCTCTCTCTGTGTCAGTGAGTCTCTAAAATGGCGACTCAGCAGAGTAACACCGACCTCATGGGGGGAGTTGCAAACAGCAGTACTCACGTCCTATATGATCTTTCACTCAGTTCAACTGTTCAGCCTCCTCTCAGTCCTCTAAGGTCCTGCAGTGCTGTCTCTGGTGTCCAACAATGACCACGGGTTCCTCTTTCCGCCAGCCCCTCCGCACTGACTATCACCTCCACTCACCAAATCGTCTCCCTCCTTCCCTTTATTCCTGTCTCCTCCCCCCTAGACTTCCTGTGCCAAGCCGATCATAGAGCTGGATCTGGAACTGTTGCTAGTGGCATCTTGTTGCCGAATAAGATATTACATCAATTCACATACGGTACTATAATGTCTGCAGTTCTATTATTGGTAATAAGAGGTTGTTACAGGTGTATTTTAAATTTTAATTTCTTGCACTTGGTTAACAGGTTTGCACACATCTCAGGAGGGATTTTGGTTCACTCTTCTTTACAGATCTTCTCTAATTCCTTTCTTGACTGTTACTTGGCAAACTGAAGTTTCTGCTCCCTCCATAAATTTTCTATAGAGTTAAGGTCTGGAGACTGCCTATGCCACTCATGACCTTAATGTGTTTCTTCTTGAGCCACTTTCTTGTTGCCTTGGTGGTATGTTTTGGGTCAATGTCATTGTGGAAGACCCATCCATGGCCCATCTTCAGTGTTCTGGCTGAGAGAAGAAGGTTCTCATCCAAGATTTTACAATACATGGCCCAGTCTATTGCCCCTAAATGCAGCAAAGTTGGCCTCTACTTTTAGCAGAGAAACAGTCCCAAATATTTTCATGCTTGACTGTGGGAATGATAATCGTAGGGTCATATTCAGCATTTTTCTTCTTCCAAACTCAGTGAGTCGAGTTAATGCCAAAGAGCTAAATTTTGGTCTCATCACACAGCACTTTCTCCCAGTCCTTCTCTGAATCATTTAGATGTTCATTGGCAAACTTCAGATGGGCCAGTGCATGTGCCTTCTTGAGGACAGGGACCTTGTGGATGCTGCAGGATTTCAATTCATGGCAGCGTTTTGTGTTACCAGTGGTTTGTTTGGTGACTGTGGTCCCAACTGCCTTGAGATCATCTACAAACTCCTCCCGTGTAGTTCTGGGCTGATCCCTCACTTTTCTCATGCCCATGATGGTGAGGAAGAATGAGATTCTATAGACAGGTGTCTTTTGTACACATAACCTTGTGGATGCTTCAGGATTTCAATTCATGGCAGCGTTTTGTGTTACCAGTGGTTTGTTTGGTGACTGTGGTCCCAACTGCCTTGAGATCATCTACAAACTCCTCCCGTGTAGTTCTGGGCTGATCCCTCACTTTTCTCATGCCCATGATGGTGAGGAAGAATGAGATTCTATAGACAGGTGTCTTTTGTACACATAACGAGTTGTCATTAGGAGCACCTTCTTAAATTGACAGGACTAATCTGTGTACCACATGAGCACAGAACCAGTCTGTGGGAGCCAGAATTATTGTTGATTCATAGGGGATCAAATACTTATTTTACTCACTGAACTGCAACTCAATTTATAACGTTTTTCTGGATTTTTGGCTGATAGTCTGTCTCTATCATTTAAAATACACCTATAATAAAAACTATAAACCCTTCATTTCTTTGTAAGTGGGAAAACTTACAAAATCTTCAGGGGATCAAATAATTATTTTCCCCACTGCATATACACTACAGGTGTATAAAATCAAAGACCTAGGCATGCAGACTGTGTATACAAACATTTGTGAAAGAATGGGTCGCTCTCAGGGGCCCAGTGAATTCAAGCGTGGTACCGTCATAGGTTGCCACCTGTGCAATAAGTCCATCCGTGAAATTTCCTTGCTTATAAATATTCCACGGTCAACTGTTAGTGGTATTATAGCAAAGTGGAAGCAACTGGGAACAACAGCAAGTCAGCCACAAAGTGGTAGGCCATATAAAATGACAGAGCGGGGTCAGCCCATGCTGAAGCACACAGCGCACAGAAGTCGCCACCTGTTTGCAGAGTCCATAGCTAAAGACCTCCAAACTTCATGTGGCCTTCAGATTAGCACAACAACAGTGCGTACAGAGCTTAATAGAATGGGTATCCTGCATCCAAGCCTTATGTCACTAAGTGCAATGCAAAGCGTCTGATGCAGTGGTGCAAAGTATGCTACCACTTGAATCTAGAGCAGTGGAGACGTATTCTCTGGAGTACTGAATCACACTTCTCTGTCTAGCAATCCAATTGACATTTCTGGGTTTGGTGGTTGCCAGGAGAACGGTACTTACCTGCATTGTGCCAATTGTAAAGTTTGGTGGAGGTGAGATTATGGTGTGGGGCTGTTTCTCAGGGGTTGGGGTTGGGGTTGAGCTTGACCCCCTAGTTCCAGTGAAGGGAACTCTTAAGGTGTCAGCATACCAAGACATTTTGGACAATTTCATGCTCCCAATTTTGTGGGAAGAGTTTGGGGATGGCCCCTTTCTGTTCCAACATGACTGCACACCAGTGCAGAAAGCAAGATCCATAAAGATATGGATGACCAAGTTTAGGGAGGAGGGTCTTGACTAGCCTGCACAGAGTCCTGACCTCAACCTGATAGAACACCTTTGGGATGAATTCGAGCAGAGACTGTGAGCCAGGCCTTCTCATCCGACATCAGTGCCTGACCTCATAAATGCGCTTCTGGAAGAATGGTCAAACATTCCCATAGACACACTCCTAAACCTTGTGGACAGCCTTCCCAGAAGAGTTGAAGCTGTTATAGCTGCAAAGGGTGGGCCAACTCAATGTTGAACCCTATGGACTAAGATTGGGATGCTATTAAAGTTCACGTGTGTATAAAGACAGGCGTCCCAATACTTATTGTATATAATATAGTGTATGTATATATATATATATATATATATATATATATATATATATATATATATAGTGACAGTGTGGTGATCGGTCACGAGGTGGAAAAGTTATTTCACCCAGGATTCTCAACCAGGCAGGTTGAGGGGCTCCAGAGGGTTGATGTATTGTAGAGGAAACTGGCTTTTCGGTTTCCTCATTTATTCATTAAGTCCGTTTTGGGATCTGGAGCCTGGAGATTTCAAAGAGATCTGGGAGGGATGAAATCTCCAATCCTGGGACCAGGTTTTGGGAATGGCCAGGACACTGATTGCACAGGTGTGTGCAGGCCTTTTCATAGAGGCCTAACCATGGTTCTGAGCTCCACTCCGGCAGACAGGAGTCAGGAGGGCTCCACTCCGGAAGACATGAGTCAGGAGGGCTCCACAAAGGAGAGGCGGAAGCCAGACTAGCTGTGTGCTAGTGGCCAGCTGTGTGTGAGAGCCATAATTTGGGAAGAGTCTGCAGGAGACAGACATCAAACTGAGTACAAGCCAGGAGGCTGAATCTTTGTTGTTTTGCTTGATGGTGGATACCCCTGCGTAGGAAGCTTTATGTTACGGGACGTTCTTTTAAATAAAATTGGGCAAAAAGGCCCCTAAAAAGAAGCGAGTTGCTGTGTGCTTTTGAAAGGAAAAGTTCTACCACTATATATATTGGGCACTGCACAGGGAAACTTTACCCTCCTACCAACAGAGATGGGGGAAGTAAAGCTATCCAGTTCATGACTAATTACTACACCATGTTGCTAAAGTTTACAGAAAAATGAAGCCCATATATTTAAATACTTTACATATAAACAGTATATTTACATAGACTATAAAAGTCTGTTTATTTTACTTTTACCAATCTGGAACAAATAGAAATATAGCAACTCAATTATTCTATTAGGATCCAACACATTCCTACATATGTTAGCAATGTTAATAAGCAAATATTAGATTTTAGATTAAGGAATACTTCCAACAGCCAGTGACGGAGGTTCTGACAGAGGGGTGAACTGGTTGCTGTAAGGTTTGCCCTTCTAAGCATCAGGGTTCCTATATTAGGGGCTTCTATTCAACAAACCCCTCCTAGGGACTGGGCTTAGACAGAGGTGTGCGAGGCCTCATAAAGTATACAGCAACTTCCCTCCCATGAGTAAAAG
The DNA here is from genome assembly GCF_062004578.1 of Staurois parvus. NCBI lineage: Eukaryota > Metazoa > Chordata > Amphibia > Anura > Ranidae > Staurois > Staurois parvus. The sequence goes on from NW_028318628.1 coordinate 4,340,910, forward strand.
AGTTGGTGGAGAGAATGCACGCTTAATGTGGTATCCCTCAAAATGTATCTGTAATTACTGCTGAGACAGGAGCCACTGGCAGTTGAGAGGATGTTATCTCTCTAGTGTGTGCCGTTTAGTGCGTGGGCAATGTGAACAGCCCTAAAGCAGATTCTTGCTTAACTTAATAAGTTAATAAATCTGAAGTCAGGGATAAGCAAATATTATCTGTATACAAGAGGTATGTGTACTGTTATTGAGGTGACTTGGTAAGTCATTAAAGCTGAAGTCTGGGATAAGCAAATATTTTCTAAATAGAAGAATTATGTGTACTGTTGTTGATGTGACTTGATAAATTATTAACCACTTGCCTACCAGGCACTTATACCCCCTTCCTTACCAGGCCAATTTTCAGCTTTCAGTGCTGCCGCACTTTGATTGACAATTGCGCGGTCATGCAACATTGTACCCATATGAAATTTTGATCATTTTTTTCTCACAAATAGAGCTTTCTTTTGGTGGTATTTAATCGCCACTGGGCACTTTACATTTTGCGCTATAAGTTAAAAAAAGTGCAAAAAATTTGAAAAAAAAAAAAGTTTATTTGTTTCTTTTATAAAATTTTTCAAACAGGTATTTTTTCTCCTTCACTGATTTGCGTTGATGAGGCGGCACTGATGGGCACTGATAGGCGGCACTGATGGGCACTGATAGGCAGCACTAAAGGGCACTGATAGGCAGCACTAATGAGGTGGCACGGATAGGCGGCACTGATATGCAGCACTGATAGGCGGCACTGATAGGTGACACTGATGATGGGTACTGATAGACGGCACTGACTGGCATCACTTCTGGGCACTGACTGGCGGCACTGACTGGCACAACCCCTGGGCACTGACTGGTGGCACTGACTGGCAGCACTGCTGGGCTGCACTGGTGGGTGGCACTGGTGGGCAGCACTGGTGGGTGGGCACAGGTGGGTGGCACTGGTGGGCACAGGTGGGTGGGCACAGGTGGGTGGCACTGCTGGGCACATGTAGGTGGCACTTCTGGGCACAGGTATTTGCACTGCAGAGTGGCACAGGTGGGTGCACTGCTGGGCACAGGTGGGGGCACTGCTGGGAACGGGTGGGCGGGGCTAGTGGGCGCACTGCTGGGCGGAACTTGCGGGTGTCACTGCTGGGCACCGATCATCAGGGCACTGATCATCAGTGCCCTGATGATCGGTGCCGATCCCCGCTCTGACAACTGCCGGTTCTCGGCAGTACTTTCCTCACGATCTGACAGCGTGAGGAAAGTGCAGCCGAGAACCGGCACTTGCATTTCCCTGTGATCAGCGTGTCATTGGACACCGCTGATCACATGGTAAAAGGCCGGTGGGATCGGCCTTTCACCACATCACGTGATCAGCTGTGTCCGTAGGACACAGCGATCACGGAGATCGCCGGGTGCGCGCCCCCTGGGGCGCGCAGGAGAGCGTGTTCTGGGAGGACGTCATATGACGTCCACTCAGAACTGGCCGGCCGCGGTGAAGCCGTCATTCGGCTATGCGCGGTCGGCAAGAGGTTAAAGCTGAAGTCTGGGATAAGCAAATGTCTAAATACAAGAGATATGTGTAATGTTATTTCAGTCTTGTCTTGCTTTCTGTAATTTTTCAAGAAAACCAATGTGACATTTTGCTTTATGTAGGAACTTTCTGCAATACAGACTGGTCACTGCTGCTCTCTCTCAATGTACAGGGAAACTGGTTTTGACTCCACCCCCTCCTGTAGTTTTCTGTGGGCAACCTGTGGGCCTCCTATACTATCTGCACAGACTAAATGCAAGCACATTGATGATATCACTGACTTTTCCAAGACAGTGGGCTCCATTCACAAAAGCATCTAGCATGCACTATGTACATGTACAGACACATTTTGCCTAAATAAATGCAATCCCTAAGTTGTCAATTTACAATACCGTTTTGTGATATTTAACGCAAAATGCTGAAAATTCTCGGTAAATACCGCATGAACAAGCGTTAAACTCAATTCACAGAAGAAAATAAATAATTAAATGCATGCGGTGATTAAGTAGTGGTCCAGGCATGTGGTATTATGCGTCTTTAACAACCAGCAAATAACATGGTTGTTAAGGAGCGGGCAGCTGCTGCATCCTTAAAAATCTCGCCAACAGCTGATGACTCATCCGTTGTTAACTACTTCCCGCCCAACCTATAGTAAAATGATGGCTGGGTGAGCCTCTTGTCCCTCTGATAGAACATCATATGACGTCCTTCCCAGATTGCGCTTTGCGCATGCCTGCAGGGCTGCACTGTGGCAAGATCTGTCACTGGCTGTGTACCTAGGACATGGCTGATGACAGATCTGTGTACCGGCCCCGTTGCCAGTACCATGTGACCTGCTGTGACCATTCACAGAAGGTCACATGACAGTTGTATACAATGGATGGCTTCCTTTCATGCCATCCATTGTATACCAGTGTGTCTAGCTGTGAATGATCACAGTGATCACATACACAGGCTGGGCCAATCACAGGCCATCTGTGTCATGTGATTAGCCGTGGCCAATCACAGATAATCACAACAAAAAAAACCTGAATGAATCAATTTCATTCAGTTAAATACTTGCTTATAGCAAAGAAATTCTTTGCTATAAGCAATGAAATTGTGTAAAAAAAAAAAAAAAAAATATCACTTCCCCAAAGTCGTACAATGTTACTATAATAACATTATGCTACTTTGGGCATAATGTCATATGAAACAAAATCTTAAAAAAAGAAAAAAGTAATAAAAAACAAAATAATTATTAAAAAAAAAAAAATTGAAAAAAACATTTTTTTTTTTCGTACTATCATTAGTCAGTGTCCCTGATCACCGCCACACCAGTTATATGATGATATAAAAAGGGGGTATGTAGCGCTACAAAATTACAAATAAAATGTCATCATATATCCTCACAGAAGTACATATTGTCCATAAAGTGTATCCGGAGGGCAGACGGATAAGATCCTATGGTGTCCCCAATCCAATCTGACAGAACGAAAAGTGTATATAGTGCGGTTATGCGCTTACCACAATTACATACAATATGGGCATTGTATGTAAATCAGCAACAGGACATCACGGTCTGGTCAGCAGCATGAGCAGCATCTGGTCATGTAAGGACATTAAGGCCATGGACAATATGTACTTCTGTGAGGATATATGATGACATTTTATTTGTAATTTTGTAGCGCTACATACCCCCTTTTTATATTTATGTTTAGGTACTGAGGATTACCCTGTATGTTAGCTGCTTGTCCTGTCTGTTTGCGCTCACTTACCTTACCCTACAGTTATATGATGATGTTGCACTGCACTGGCGCAAGGATCGATGCTGATCTCAGTTTCATAAAAGGACACATAAATGAGAGACTGCACATAAGGCTGCACCTGAGAGGGACAGAGAGCGCAGCAACAGACATTCTGGGAGTGTAGGGTTGCCACCTCATCCTTTTAAACCTGAACACATGTTAATTACACAAGTTCTGTAGCTGATTAAGGTGGTAATTAAACTCACTTTGTGCTTTCTCTGCATTAAATTAGCCTCGGGACCTGTGTAATTAATATGTGTTTGGGTTTAAAGGGATGAGGTGGGAACCCTAACACTAGGTTCACATGTGTGCGGGTGGTGCCACTGTGGGACCCGCACAAATACCTGCAGCCACATCACCCACACAGAAGAATGCGGGACCTACAGGGGGGAGCCATTAATTCTAATGGCACAGCGCCCGCACTAGAAATCACAACAGTATTGGGAACCTCAGTTCTCGTCCAAGGTAGTGCAGGGACTTCTTCCCTGCGTGTCCTGGGGCACTGGAATCCATTCAAATGAATGGGATCTTGTACATGCAGAAATCAGGGCCTGTACAACCGCACAGATGTGAACCAGGGAAAAAAGAGTGCCACAGATGCTGGTAGAGCCTGCTGCTTAATCAATGGGGAGGATGGTGCAAACAGAGACTGGATGTGTCTCATCCAGTACACAGAGGTTGACCAACTGCTAACACATGAAGTTGGTGAGAGACTGCACTATACTTTGACAAAAGAGGAACAGTGTTGCCTGCTATCTCAGAGCCAGTGTCATTATCAGTGCCTAAAGGGACACAAGAAAGTGCAAGTGTTTAAAGGGACATTAACCTGAGTATTCCAAAATAACAGTTGGGCCACAGTGAGTTAGCCAGTGGAAGAGAATTTATTATAGACTCCAGAACTGTTACGATGGTATTGATTTCTTTAGCTCAGGTTGCCCAGTATGGGGCTTAGGAATTTATTTCTACACCCATTGATTGGTATTTTAAGTATATTTATTTTTTACTGTTCACCTATCTGCAATATATATTACTTGCATAATTTAAATATTTGCTGTGCCATTTCTGTTGTTTTATATCTTTTGGGGTACTACATATTTTATATATCATTGGGGTATTACATATACATCTGCAATAAATAGTCCCCACCCAGCCAAGTGTGTTAAAGTATGTGGTGCTGTTTGCAGAATCATGAGCACAGGAACAGGGGACCTCAGAAATAGTAACTTTCGGAGGTAAGCTTTACATATTTCAATAACATTTTTGTGCCCAGACTTTGAAATTTTTATTGTAAATCATGTAGCGCTACCCTCTTGAGGGCCGCTGTGTTTCTGAGTCTAGGCAACACTCATTTTCCACACTTGCATTCACAGTCAGTGAACAGTCTAACTCAGATTTTTTTTTTTATTAGTGGAAATAACTTGGATGGGGTAATAGGGATTATGGGATGCCCAACTTGACTGAATCAATGCATAGGGACAACTGCCTTCCTATTTACAGAAAACGATCCTAGACTATTCTTCTCCTTGAATGCGGTCAGACTTTATGGATCAGAAGAAAAAGCTCCTTACAGGCTAGGGCCTCTCAGCCTTTCTGAAAGTTAGTATAGATTGTTGCAAACTACATGCAGAAGTATCTCCTTTCCCCAGTAGAACTGCTCCCAGCTCCACAGCCTGCAGACACTACTAGCCCTCCTGGCTGCTATGAAGATCTCCCAGGACAAGGATAAAAGATTAAGCACAGCGCGGGGGAGGACTGACCATTTGGAAACTCGGGCACTGCCCGATAGCCCGGGGTCAGTAGGGGGCCCCATGAGATGCCCCTGGTACCTTTTTCATAGGCTTTTTTGAGTTTTGGCAAGGACACAAGGGCCCCATGATCCCCTATTGCCCGGGGGACCCATGAGTTGTCAGTCTGCCCCTGGCACAGCGCTATCCTTTGAAAGCTTGCTACATGTGACAGTCTGTCCCCTTGTGAATCCATGTATGTGCTGATGTACTCACTCTGTCCTCCTTGCTTCCACTGCTCCCAAGCAATGCTCCTGTTCTTACCGTGATGCTGAATGGATCTTCCTGAGCCAGCCCAAGTCCAGCCTGCAGGCAAAGCCTCCTAGGCCTAGGGGACCCCTCCAAGGCCATCACCAGTCTCCTCAGCACTCCATCTTTCATCTGACTCCTCTGCTAGCATGGCTCTCTCATACTTATGGGTTAGCATTACCACAGTACCAGGGCCTCCAAAGCTGGGATTGGCCAGACTCCCATAAGTATGCAGATTAAAAGTCTTCATAACCAGGTGTTGGCAACAGAGTCCCAACCAAATAAAGGTCCAGTCCGAGCATGAAGACCCTTTACAAAATAATCTATAGTGGGTGACTGGGGACAAAGAAGGCATATTTATTAAATACCTTTTTCAGCTCTGTGTATACAAAGGAGCATGGGGGAGCTCTTGTCCATAATGGGTATGGTATTGACACAGCTCCAGATGATCCACATTGGCTCACAACTGATATGATCCAAAAATATTTAGACAGAATAAAGGTGAATAAAGCACTTGGACCGGATGGCATACACCCATAGATTTAAAGAACTAAACTAAACTTTTGTAAAGAATTCTCCGAATTTCTTAGCTCATATGTTCAATGTTTATAACTAATGTATAATCCCATGTTTTATGTAGACACTTTTGCCAAATGTTCTTTATTGATGGCAATTCTTAGTATACAGAATGTTTGTAGTGTTCTCATTTTCCTCCTTTAGTTGTAGCCGCAATGCTTGCCATGACCCTCCAGGCTTTCTTTCTGTGATCATCTTATCTCAGTAAAGATTTTGTGGAACTAAAATACACACACCCTCAGTCTATATGATCTCAATAACCCTCCCAGAGTTTAAAAGTAGTAGGGCCAGGGGGAACAAACTATTTTGAATCCTGGTGGCACGGGAAACAGTGTTCCCAAACCTCCTATAGATTTTGCCCCAGTGAGAGCTATCCTTCTCAATACAGCCACCTGTCAAACACTGCAGCCAGAGTTTAAAATGCTTCAGCTGCAGCATGTATGCAGTCCTGTCAGACTGTAATGTTAGTTTTCAGTTAGGCGGACATAGGGTGGTAAAACCGCTGCTCAGCCACCTGTCTTTACCACCCCCCTGATACCCATGGTTAAGAGCCTTTAGTGTTTCAAGTTATTTGAGACTGTAAAGAATCTGTCGTATGAAATAATTTACTGTGATGTTAAGTAATGATTAAATGTGGTTCTTGCATGTTTTAAATTTGTTTTAAACTATACAGAGAAATAAAGTTATTATAACATATACATAGATTGGTAAGACTTATTACATTAGTCAGATCCTTTTCACATATGCATGTAAAACATTTAAAATACGTTGACTCCCATTTTACCTTATTGTAGAAATATCTTTAACTTTTTCTTTACTGAAGTATAAAGAAACAATTACAAGTCAGGCTGCATATGTAGTTATATAGCAGAGCAAGAGAGAATTCAACATTGTAGGTGTACAACTTATGAAAATTATATACTTATACTCCATCATAGATAACTTGTACAAGGAGATTGGTTTGAATTTATTAGTTTTCTGCTGTAAACAATTGTGCCACGTGAAGATCACATTTTTTTAGTACTTTATATGCAGATTGTCAGTTTAATATTATATTACAAATTAAAACTGAATAATTTAAGAGCGTTTAAACTGAATCTATTCTGACTCAACTACGAGGCCATAAACTTTATCTCCAGCGATGTATACATCTATACCACGAGGTGTTGAATTTATCCTTTGCATCGGGTCAAATAGTTTAACTCAATGAATAAACTCACATGTTGAGGAAGTCAGATGAGGAAACCCATTCCAATGTTCCGTTTAATGGAAAGTAATCATAGGTAGAAAAACGTTAATGTTGTAGCCTCATGGAAAGATGCATTCGGTAAGACAGGATACAGTGGAAAGATTACCGAGAGAGGTAGGGGGGAGGAGTAAACACAAGTACGGTGAGAGAAAGAGCTCAGCTTAGACAGAATACAGCTTAAAGACACAGAGCAATGATAAACAAGTGATGGTCACAGAGAAATAATAATAAATCAAATAGTGTAACACAACACTCCCCGTCTGAAATCTTTAGATTTCATAACTTCAAAATATATATGTTCAATAAGTCCAATTCTGATTAATCTCTTGGAACCTGTAACAAGAAACATGCAACAAGCAAGCATAAACATAAGTTCAACTGGATGGCAGAACATGTAGTAATCCAACATGGGACATCTTCAGAGAATACTAAAGTTCCAAGTAAAAAACCCGTGGCCATCAGTAATGTACTCCCCACTGCGCAATAGCATGGCAGAGTGGTTGCATAAGTCAGTCACCTGTCAAAAGGAGTACTAAATCTGTAATTGATCGAGCAAATGTTCATGTTGATCCTCCCTTGGTTACCTTGACCTCTACCTTCCGGACCTTCTTATCATCCCTGGGCATAACTTAGTAATAAGACCCATAGGCCATTAATTCCGACAAACTTCTTTGTCCTTTAGGAGAATGAGATCTCCAACTCTCAGTAGCTGATTGGCATCAACTATAGGGTTTAGATTGAAGTGTGAACTGTTTTTGGACAATTCAGCTCCATTTCTGATTCATTCAAATTCCTCCTGATAGACCTCTTGTTGCACACAACAGATAATTACTAGAGATGAGCGAATTATTCAAAAATTCGATTCGGCTGATTCGCCGAATTTGAGGAAGAAATTCGATTCGATGCGAATTTATTCGCTGCGAATTTAACTTATAAAAAGGGTTTCTAGGCTTCAGAGAGCCTTTATATTAGTGCAGAACACTGTACCTTTAATTTAAATGCCCTTGGAGATGAGGAAGGAGAAGGAGAAGGATGAGAAGAAGGAGAAGGAGAAGGATGAGAAGAAGGAGAAGGATGAGAAGAAAGAGAAGGAGAAGGATGAGAAGAAGGAGAAGGATGAGAAGAAGGAGAAGGAGAAGGATGAGAAGAAGGAGAAGAAGAAGGATGAGAAGAAGGAGAAGGATGAGAAGAAGGAGAAGGATGAGAAGAAGGAGAAGGATGAGAAGAAGGAGAAGGATGAGAAGAAGGATGAGAAGAAGGAGAAGGATGAGAAGAAGGATGAGAAGAAGGAGAAGGATGAGAAGAAGAAGGATGAGAAGAAGAAGAAGGATGAGAAGAAGGAGAAGGATGAGAAGAAGAAGAAGGATGAGAAGAAGGAGAAGGATGAGAAGAAGAAGAAGGATGAGAAGAAGGAGAAGGATGAGAAGAAGAAGAAGGATGAGAAGAAGAAGAAGGATGAGAAGAAGGAGAAGGATGAGAAGAAGAAGGATGAGAAGAAGAAGAAGAAGGATGAGAAGAAGGAGAATTCCAAGCCGGCAAAAAGTGTATCTGCAGAGCTCCGCTATTTCTTAGCGGAGCTCTGCAGATACACTTAGCGGAGCTCTGCAGATACACTTTTTGCCGGCTTGGAATTCTCCTTCTTCTCATCCTTCTTCTTCTTCTCATCCTTCTTCTTCTTCTCATCCTTCTCCTTCTTCTCATCCTTCTTCTTCTTCTCATCCTTCTTCTTCTTCTCATCCTTCTCCTTCTTCTCATCCTTCTCCTTCTTCTCATCCTTCTTCTTCTTCATCATCTATACCACGAGGTGTTGAATTTATCCTTTGCATCGGGTCAAATAGTTTAACTCAATGAATAAACTCACATGTTGAGGAAGTCAGATGAGGAAACCCATTCCAATGTTCCGTTTAATGGAAAGTAATCATAGGTAGAAAAACGTTAATGTTGTAGCCTCATGGAAAGATGCATTCGGTAAGACAGGATACAGTGGAAAGATTACCGAGAGAGGTAGGGGGGAGGAGTAAACACAAGTACGGTGAGAGAAAGAGCTCAGCTTAGACAGAAGACAGCTTAAAGACACAGAGCAATGATAAACAAGTGATGGTCACAGAGAAATAATAATAAATCAAATAGTGTAACACAACACTCCCCGTCTGAAATCTTTAGATTTCATAACTTCAAAATATATATGTTCAATAAGTCCAATTCTGATTAATCTCTTGGAACCTGTAACAAGAAACATGCAACAAGCAAGCATAAACATAAGTTCAACTGGATGGCAGAACATGTAGTAATCCAACATGGGACATCTTCAGAGAATACTAAAGTTCCAAGTAAAAAACCCGTGGCCATCAGTAATGTACTCCCCACTGCGCAATAGCATGGCAGAGTGGTTGCATAAGTCAGTCACCTGTCAAAAGGAGTACTAAATCTGTAATTGATCGAGCAAATGTTCATGTTGATCCTCCCTTGGTTACCTTGACCTCTACCTTCCGGACCTTCTTATCATCCCTGGGCATAACTTAGTAATAAGACCCATAGGCCATTAATTCCGACAAACTTCTTTGTCCTTTAGGAGAATGAGATCTCCAACTCTCAGTAGCTGATTGGCATCAACTATAGGGTTTAGATTGAAGTGTGAACTGTTTTTGGACAATTCAGCTCCATTTCTGATTCATTCAAATTCCTCCTGATAGACCTCTTGTTGCACACAACAGATAATTACTAGAGATGAGCGAATTATTCAAAAATTCGATTCGGCTGATTCGCCGAATTTGAGGAAGAAATTCAATTCGATGCGAATTTATTCGCTGCGAATTTAACTTATAAAAAGGGTTTCTAGGCTTCAGAGAGCCTTTATATTAGTGCAGAACACTGTACCTTTAATTTAAATGCCCTTGGAGATGAGGAAGGAGAAGGAGAAGGATGAGAAGAAGGAGAAGGAGAAGGATGAGAAGAAGGAGAAGGATGAGAAGAAGGAGAAGGATGAGAAGAAGGAGAAGGATGAGAAGAAGGAGAAGGAGAAGGATGAGAAGAAGGAGAAGGATGAGAAGAAGGAGAAGGAGAAGGATGAGAAGAAGGAGAAGAAGAAGGATGAGAAGAAGGAGAAGGATGAGAAGAAGGAGAAGGATGAGAAGAAGGAGAAGGAGAAGGATGAGAAGAAGGAGAAGGATGAGAAGAAGGAGAAGGATGAGAAGAAGGATGAGAAGAAGGAGAAGGATGAGAAGAAGGATGAGAAGAAGGAGAAGGATGAGAAGAAGAAGGATGAGAAGAAGAAGAAGGATGAGAAGAAGGAGAAGGATGAGAAGAAGAAGAAGGATGAGAAGAAGGAGAAGGATGAGAAGAAGAAGAAGGATGAGAAGAAGGAGAAGGATGAGAAGAAGAAGAAGGATGAGAAGAAGAAGAAGAAGGATGAGAAGAAGAAGAAGGATGAGAAGAAGGAGAAGGATGAGAAGAAGAAGGATGAGAAGAAGAAGAAGAAGGATGAGAAGAAGGAGAATTCCAAGCCGGCAAAAAGTGTATCTGCAGAGCTCCGCTATTTCTTAGCGGAGCTCTGCAGATACACTTAGCGGAGCTCTGCAGATACACTTTTTGATGGCTTGGAATTCTCCTTCTTCTCATCCTTCTTCTTCTTCTCATCCTTCTTCTTCTTCTCATCCTTCTCCTTCTTCTCATCCTTCTTCTTCTTCTCATCCTTCTTCTTCTTCTCATCCTTCTCCTTCTTCTCATCCTTCTTCTTCATCATCTATACCACGAGGTGTTGAATTTATCCTTTGCATCGGGTCAAATAGTTTAACTCAATGAATAAACTCACATGTTGAGGAAGTCAGATGAGGAAACCCATTCCAATGTTCCGTTTAATGGAAAGTAAGCATAGGTAGAAAAACGTTAATGTTGTAGCCTCATGGAAAGATGCATTCGGTAAGACAGGATACAGTGGAAAGATTACCGAGAGAGGTAGGGGGGAGGAGTAAACACAAGTACGGTGAGAGAAAGAGCTCAGCTTAGACAGAAGACAGCTTAAAGACACAGAGCAATGATAAACAAGTGATGGTCACAGAGAAATAATAATAAATCAAATAGTGTAACACAACACTCCCCGTCTGAAATCTTTAGATTTCATAACTTCAAAATATATATGTTCAATAAGTCCAATTCTGATTAATCTCTTGGAACCTGTAACAAGAAACATGCAACAAGCAAGCATAAACATAAGTTCAACTGGATGGCAGAACATGTAGTAATCCAACATGGGACATCTTCAGAGAATACTAAAGTTCCAAGTAAAAAACCCGTGGCCATCAGTAATGTACTCCCCACTGCGCAATAGCATGGCAGAGTGGTTGCATAAGTCAGTCACCTGTCAAAAGGAGTACTAAATCTGTAATTGATCGAGCAAATGTTCATGTTGATCCTCCCTTGGTTACCTTGACCTCTACCTTCCGGACCTTCTTATCATCCCTGGGCATAACTTAGTAATAAGACCCATAGGCCATTAATTCCGACAAACTTCTTTGTCCTTTAGGAGAATGAGATCTCCAACTCTCAGTAGCTGATTGGCATCAACTATAGGGTTTAGATTGAAGTGTGAACTGTTTTTGGACAATTCAGCTCCATTTCTGATTCATTCAAATTCCTCCTGATAGACCTCTTGTTGCACACAACAGATAATTACTAGAGATGAGCGAATTATTCAAAAATTCGATTCGGCTGATTCACCGAATTTGAGGAAGAAATTCGATTCGATGCGAATTTATTCGCTGCGAATTTAACTTATAAAAAGGGTTTCTAGGCTTCAGAGAGCCTTTATATTAGTGCAGAACACTGTACCTTTAATTTAAATGCCCTTGGAGATGAGGAAGGAGAAGGAGAAGGATGAGAAGAAGGAGAAGGAGAAGGATGAGAAGAAGGAGAAGGATGAGAAGAAGGAGAAGGAGAAGGATGAGAAGAAGGAGAAGGATGAGAAGAAGGAGAAGGATGAGAAGAAGGAGAAGGATGAGAAGGAGGAGAAGGATGAGAAGAAGGATGAGAAGAAGGAGAAGGATGAGAAGAAGGATGAGAAGAAGGAGAAGGATGAGAAGAAGAAGGATGAGAAGAAGAAGAAGGATGAGAAGAAGGAGAAGGATGAGAAGAAGAAGAAGGATGAGAAGAAGGAGAAGGATGAGAAGAAGAAGAAGGATGAGAAGAAGGAGAAGGATGAGAAGAAGAAGAAGGATGAGAAGAAGAAGAAGGATGAGAAGAAGAAGAAGAAGGATGAGAAGAAGAAGCAGGATGAGAAGAAGGAGAAGGATGAGAAGAAGAAGGATGAGAAGAAGAAGAAGGATGAGAAGAAGGAGAATTCCAAGCCGGCAAAAAGTGTATCTGCAGAGCTCCGCTATTTCTTAGCGGAGCTCTGCAGATACACTTAGCGGAGCTCTGCAGATACACTTTTTGCCGGCTTGGAATTCTCCTTCTTCTCATCCTTCTTCTTCTTCTCATCCTTCTTCTTCTTCTCATCCTTCTCCTTCTTCTCATCCTTCTTCTTCTTCTCATCCTTCTCCTTCTTCTCATCCTTCTCCTTCTTCTCATCCTTCTTCTTCTTCATCATCTATACCACGAGGTGTTGAATTTATCCTTTGCATCGGGTCAAATAGTTTAACTCAATGAATAAACTCACATGTTGAGGAAGTCAGATGAGGAAACCCATTCCAATGTTCCGTTTAATGGAAAGTAATCATAGGTAGAAAAACGTTAATGTTGTAGCCTCATGGAAAGATGCATTCGGTAAGACAGGATACAGTGGAAAGATTACCGAGAGAGGTAGGGGGGAGGAGTAAACACAAGTACGGTGAGAGAAAGAGCTCAGCTTAGACAGAAGACAGCTTAAAGACACAGAGCAATGATAAACAAGTGATGGTCACAGAGAAATAATAATAAATCAAATAGTGTAACACAACACTCCCCGTCTGAAATCTTTAGATTTCATAACTTCAAAATATATATGTTCAATAAGTCCAATTCTGATTAATCTCTTGGAACCTGTAACAAGAAACATGCAACAAGCAAGCATAAACATAAGTTCAACTGGATGGCAGAACATGTAGTAATCCAACATGGGACATCTTCAGAGAATACTAAAGTTCCAAGTAAAAAACCCGTGGCCATCAGTAATGTACTCCCCACTGCGCAATAGCATGGCAGAGTGGTTGCATAAGTCAGTCACCTGTCAAAAGGAGTACTAAATCTGTAATTGATCGAGCAAATGTTCATGTTGATCCTCCCTTGGTTACCTTGACCTCTACCTTCCGGACCTTCTTATCATCCCTGGGCATAACTTAGTAATAAGACCCATAGGCCATTAATTCCGACAAACTTCTTTGTCCTTTAGGAGAATGAGATCTCCAACTCTCAGTAGCTGATTGGCATCAACTATAGGGTTTAGATTGAAGTGTGAACTGTTTTTGGACAATTCAGCTCCATTTCTGATTCATTCAAATTCCTCCTGATAGACCTCTTGTTGCACACAACAGATAATTACTAGAGATGAGCGAATTATTCAAAAATTCGATTCGGCTGATTCACCGAATTTGAGGAAGAAATTTGATTCGATGCGAATTTATTCGCTGCGAATTTAACTTATAAAAAGGGTTTCTAGGCTTCAGAGAGCCTTTATATTAGTGCAGAACACTGTACCTTTAATTTAAATGCCCTTGGAGATGAGGAAGGAGAAGGAGAAGGATGAGAAGAAGGAGAAGGAGAAGGATGAGAAGAAGGAGAAGGATGAGAAGAAGGAGAAGGAGAAGGATGAGAAGAAGGAGAAGGATGAGAAGAAGGAGAAGGAGAAGGATGAGAAGAAGGAGAAGGATGAGAAGAAGGAGAAGGATGAGAAGAAGGAGAAGGAGAAGGATGAGAAGAAGGAGAAGGATGAGAAGAAGGAGAAGGATGAGAAGAAGGATGAGAAGAAGGAGAAGGATGAGAAGAAGGATGAGAAGAAGGAGAAGGATGAGAAGAAGAAGGATGAGAAGAAGAAGAAGGATGAGAAGAAGGAGAAGGATGAGAAGAAGAAGAAGGATGAGAAGAAGGAGAAGGATGAGAAGAAGAAGAAGGATGAGAAGAAGGAGAAGGATGAGAAGAAGAAGAAGAAGGATGAGAAGAAGAAGAAGGATGAGAAGAAGGAGAAGGATGAGAAGAAGAAGGATGAGAAGAAGAAGAAGGATGAGAAGAAGGAGAATTCCAAGCCGGCAAAAAGTGTATCTGCAGAGCTCCGCTATTTCTTAGCGGAGCTCTGCAGATACACTTAGCGGAGCTCTGCAGATACACTTTTTGCCGGCTTGGAATTCTCCTTCTTCTCATCCTTCTTCTTCTTCTCATCCTTCTTCTTCTTCTCATCCTTCTCCTTCTTCTCATCCTTCTTCTTCTTCTCATCCTTCTCCTTCTTCTCATCCTTCTCCTTCTTCTCATCCTTCTTCTTCTTCATCATCTATACCACGAGGTGTTGAATTTATCCTTTGCATCGGGTCAAATAGTTTAACTCAATGAATAAACTCACATGTTGAGGAAGTCAGATGAGGAAACCCATTCCAATGTTCCGTTTAATGGAAAGTAATCATAGGTAGAAAAACGTTAATGTTGTAGCCTCATGGAAAGATGCATTCGGTAAGACAGGATACAGTGGAAAGATTACCGAGAGAGGTAGGGGGGAGGAGTAAACACAAGTACGGTGAGAGAAAGAGCTCAGCTTAGACAGAAGACAGCTTAAAGACACAGAGCAATGATAAACAAGTGATGGTCACAGAGAAATAATAATAAATCAAATAGTGTAACACAACACTCCCCGTCTGAAATCTTTAGATTTCATAACTTCAAAATATATATGTTCAATAAGTCCAATTCTGATTAATCTCTTGGAACCTGTAACAAGAAACATGCAACAAGCAAGCATAAACATAAGTTCAACTGGATGGCAGAACATGTAGTAATCCAACATGGGACATCTTCAGAGAATACTAAAGTTCCAAGTAAAAAACCCGTGGCCATCAGTAATGTACTCCCCACTGCGCAATAGCATGGCAGAGTGGTTGCATAAGTCAGTCACCTGTCAAAAGGAGTACTAAATCTGTAATTGATCGAGCAAATGTTCATGTTGATCCTCCCTTGGTTACCTTGACCTCTACCTTCCGGACCTTCTTATCATCCCTGGGCATAACTTAGTAATAAGACCCATAGGCCATTAATTCCGACAAACTTCTTTGTCCTTTAGGAGAATGAGATCTCCAACTCTCAGTAGCTGATTGGCATCAACTATAGGGTTTAGATTGAAGTGTGAACTGTTTTTGGACAATTCAGCTCCATTTCTGATTCATTCAAATTCCTCCTGATAGACCTCTTGTTGCACACAACAGATAATTACTAGAGATGAGCGAATTATTCAAAAATTCGATTCGGCTGATTCACCGAATTTGAGGAAGAAATTTGATTCGATGCGAATTTATTCGCTGCGAATTTAACTTATAAAAAGGGTTTCTAGGCTTCAGAGAGCCTTTATATTAGTGCAGAACACTGTACCTTTAATTTAAATGCCCTTGGAGATGAGGAAGGAGAAGGAGAAGGATGAGAAGAAGGAGAAGGAGAAGGATGAGAAGAAGGAGAAGGATGAGAAGAAGGAGAAGGAGAAGGATGAGAAGAAGGAGAAGGATGAGAAGAAGGAGAAGGAGAAGGATGAGAAGAAGGAGAAGGATGAGAAGAAGGAGAAGGATGAGAAGAAGGAGAAGGAGAAGGATGAGAAGAAGGAGAAGGATGAGAAGAAGGAGAAGGATGAGAAGAAGGATGAGAAGAAGGAGAAGGATGAGAAGAAGGATGAGAAGAAGGAGAAGGATGAGAAGAAGAAGGATGAGAAGAAGAAGAAGGATGAGAAGAAGGAGAAGGATGAGAAGAAGAAGAAGGATGAGAAGAAGGAGAAGGATGAGAAGAAGAAGAAGGATGAGAAGAAGGAGAAGGATGAGAAGAAGAAGAAGAAGGATGAGAAGAAGAAGAAGGATGAGAAGAAGGAGAAGGATGAGAAGAAGAAGGATGAGAAGAAGAAGAAGGATGAGAAGAAGGAGAATTCCAAGCCGGCAAAAAGTGTATCTGCAGAGCTCCGCTATTTCTTAGCGGAGCTCTGCAGATACACTTAGCGGAGCTCTGCAGATACACTTTTTGCCGGCTTGGAATTCTCCTTCTTCTCATCCTTCTTCTTCTTCTCATCCTTCTTCTTCTTCTCATCCTTCTCCTTCTTCTCATCCTTCTTCTTCTTCTCATCCTTCTCCTTCTTCTCATCCTTCTCCTTCTTCTCATCCTTCTTCTTCTTCATCATCTATACCACGAGGTGTTGAATTTATCCTTTGCATCGGGTCAAATAGTTTAACTCAATGAATAAACTCACATGTTGAGGAAGTCAGATGAGGAAACCCATTCCAATGTTCCGTTTAATGGAAAGTAATCTTAGGTAGAAAAACGTTAATGTTGTAGCCTCATGGAAAGATGCATTCGGTAAGACAGGATACAGTGGAAAGATTACCGAGAGAGGTAGGGGGGAGGAGTAAACACAAGTACGGTGAGAGAAAGAGCTCAGCTTAGACAGAAGACAGCTTAAAGACACAGAGCAATGATAAACAAGTGATGGTCACAGAGAAATAATAATAAATCAAATAGTGTAACACAACACTCCCCGTCTGAAATCTTTAGATTTCATAACTTCAAAATATATATGTTCAATAAGTCCAATTCTGATTAATCTCTTGGAACCTGTAACAAGAAACATGCAACAAGCAAGCATAAACATAAGTTCAACTGGATGGCAGAACATGTAGTAATCCAACATGGGACATCTTCAGAGAATACTAAGTTCCAAGTAAAAAACCCGTGGCCATCAGTAATGTACTCCCCACTGCGCAATAGCATGGCAGAGTGGTTGCATAAGTCAGTCACCTGTCAAAAGGAGTACTAAATCTGTAATTGATCGAGCAAATGTTCATGTTGATCCTCCCTTGGTTACCTTGACCTCTACCTTCCGGACCTTCTTATCATCCCTGGGCATAACTTAGTAATAAGACCCATAGGCCATTAATTCCGACAAACTTCTTTGTCCTTTAGGAGAATGAGATCTCCAACTCTCAGTAGCTGATTGGCATCAACTATAGGGTTTAGATTGAAGTGTGAACTGTTTTTGGACAATTCAGCTCCATTTCTGATTCATTCAAATTCCTCCTGATAGACCTCTTGTTGCACACAACAGATAATTACTAGAGATGAGCGAATTATTCAAAAATTCGATTCGGCTGATTCACCGAATTTGAGGAAGAAATTTGATTAGATGCGAATTTATTCGCTGCGAATTTAACTTATAAAAAGGGTTTCTAGGCTTCAGAGAGCCTTTATATTAGTGCAGAACACTGTACCTTTAATTTAAATGCCCTTGGAGATGAGGAAGGAGAAGGAGAAGGATGAGAAGAAGGAGAAGGAGAAGGATGAGAAGAAGGAGAAGGATGAGAAGAAGGAGAAGGATGAGAAGAAGGAGAAGGAGAAGGATGAGAAGAAGGAGAAGGATGAGAAGAAGGAGAAGGAGAAGGATGAGAAGAAGGAGAAGGATGAGAAGAAGGAGAAGGATGAGAAGAAGGAGAAGGAGAAGGATGAGAAGAAGGAGAAGGATGAGAAGAAGGAGAAGGATGAGAAGAAGGATGAGAAGAAGGAGAAGGATGAGAAGAAGGAGAAGGATGAGAAGAAGAAGGATGAGAAGAAGAAGAAGGATGAGAAGAAGGAGAAGGATGAGAAGAAGAAGAAGGATGAGAAGAAGAAGAAGGATGAGAAGAAGAAGAAGGATGAGAAGAAGGAGAAGGATGAGAAGAAGAAGAAGGATGAGAAGAAGAAGAAGGATGAGAAGAAGGAGAAGGATGAGAAGAAGAAGGATGAGAAGAAGAAGAAGGATGAGAAGAAGGAGAATTCCAAGCCGGCAAAAAGTGTATCTGCAGAGCTCCGCTATTTCTTAGTGGAGCTCTGCAGATACACTTAGCGGAGCTCTGCAGATACACTTTTTGCCGGCTTGCAATTCTCCTTCTTCTCATCCTTCTTCTTCTTCTCATCCTTCTCCTTCTTCTCATCCCTATTCTTCTTCTCATCCTTCTTCTTCTTCTCATCCTTCTCCTTCTTCTCATCCTTCTTCTTCTTCATCATCTATACCACGAGGTGTTGAATTTATCCTTTGCATCGGGTCAAATAGTTTAACTCAATGAATAAACTCACATGTTGAGGAAGTCAGATGAGGAAACCCATTCCAATGTTCCGTTTAATGGAAAGTAATCGTAGGTAGAAAAACGTTAATGTTGTAGCCTCATGGAAAGATGCATTCGGTAAGACAGGATACAGTGGAAAGATTACCGAGAGAGGTAGGGGGGAGGAGTAAACACAAGTACAGTGAGAGAAAGAGCTCAGCTTAGACAGAAGACAGCTTAAAGACACAGAGCAATGATAAACAAGTGATGGTCACAGAGAAATAATAATAAATCAAATAGTGTAACACAACACTCCCCGTCTGAAATCTTTAGATTCATAACTTCAAAATATATATGTTCAATAAGTCCAATTCTGATTAATCTCTTGGAACCTGTAACAAGAAACATGCAACAAGCAAGCATAAACATAAGTTCAACTGGATGGCAGAACATGTAGTAATCCAACATGGGACATCTTCAGAGAATACTAAAGTTCCAAGTAAAAAACCCGTGGCCATCAGTAATGTACTCCCCACTGAGCAATAGCATGGCAGAGTGGTTGCATAAGTCAGTCACCTGTCAAAAGGAGTACTAAATCTGTAATTGATCGAGCAAATGTTCATGTTGATCCTCCCTTGGTTACCTTGACCTCTACCTTCCGGACCTTCTTATCATCCCTGGGCATAACTTAGTAATAAGACCCATAGGCCATTAATTCCGACAAACTTCTTTGTCCTTTAGGAGAATGAGATCTCCAACTCTCAGTAGCTGATTGGCATCAACTATAGGGTTTAGATTGAAGTGTGAACTGTTTTTGGACAATTCAGCTCCATTTCTGATTCATTCAAATTCCTCCTGATAGACCTCTTGTTGCACACAACAGATAATTACTAGAGATGAGCGAATTATTCAAAAATTCGATTCGGCTGATTCACCGAATTTGAGGAAGAAATTT
Source organism: Staurois parvus (assembly GCF_062004578.1). NCBI lineage: Eukaryota > Metazoa > Chordata > Amphibia > Anura > Ranidae > Staurois > Staurois parvus. The sequence continues at coordinate 4,360,278 of NW_028318628.1, forward strand.
GATTCGATGCGAATTTATTCGCTGCGAATTTAACTTATAAAAAGGGTTTCTAGGCTTCAGAGAGCCTTTATATTAGTGCAGAACACTGTACCTTTAATTTAAATGCCCTTGGAGATGAGGAAGGAGAAGGAGAAGGATGAGAAGAAGGAGAAGGAGAAGGATGAGAAGAAGGAGAAGGATGAGAAGAAGGAGAAGGATGAGAAGAAGGAGAAGGAGAAGGAGAAGGATGAGAAGAAGGAGAAGGATGAGAAGAAGGAGAAGGAGAAGGATGAGAAGAAGGAGAAGGATGAGAAGAAGGAGAAGGATGAGAAGAAGGAGAAGGAGAAGGATGAGAAGAAGGAGAAGGATGAGAAGAAGGAGAAGGATGAGAAGAAGGATGAGAAGAAGGAGAAGGATGAGAAGAAGGATGAGAAGAAGGAGAAGGATGAGAAGAAGAAGGATGAGAAGAAGAAGAAGGATGAGAAGAAGGAGAAGGATGAGAAGAAGAAGAAGGATGAGAAGAAGGAGAAGGATGAGAAGAAGAAGAAGGATGAGAAGAAGGAGAAGGATGAGAAGAAGAAGAAGAAGGATGAGAAGAAGAAGAAGGATGAGAAGAAGGAGAAGGATGAGAAGAAGAAGGATGAGAAGAAGAAGAAGGATGAGAAGAAGGAGAATTCCAAGCCGGCAAAAAGTGTATCTGCAGAGCTCCGCTATTTCTTAGCGGAGCTCTGCAGATACACTTAGCGGAGCTCTGCAGATACACTTTTTGCCGGCTTGGAATTCTCCTTCTTCTCATCCTTCTTCTTCTTCTCATCCTTCTTCTTCTTCTCATCCTTCTCCTTCTTCTCATCCTTCTTCTTCTTCTCATCCTTCTCCTTCTTCTCATCCTTCTCCTTCTTCTCATCCTTCTTCTTCTTCATCATCTATACCACGAGGTGTTGAATTTATCCTTTGCATCGGGTCAAATAGTTTAACTCAATGAATAAACTCACATGTTGAGGAAGTCAGATGAGGAAACCCATTCCAATGTTCCGTTTAATGGAAAGTAATCTTAGGTAGAAAAACGTTAATGTTGTAGCCTCATGGAAAGATGCATTCGGTAAGACAGGATACAGTGGAAAGATTACCGAGAGAGGTAGGGGGGAGGAGTAAACACAAGTACGGTGAGAGAAAGAGCTCAGCTTAGACAGAAGACAGCTTAAAGACACAGAGCAATGATAAACAAGTGATGGTCACAGAGAAATAATAATAAATCAAATAGTGTAACACAACACTCCCCGTCTGAAATCTTTAGATTTCATAACTTCAAAATATATATGTTCAATAAGTCCAATTCTGATTAATCTCTTGGAACCTGTAACAAGAAACATGCAACAAGCAAGCATAAACATAAGTTCAACTGGATGGCAGAACATGTAGTAATCCAACATGGGACATCTTCAGAGAATACTAAAGTTCCAAGTAAAAAACCCGTGGCCATCAGTAATGTACTCCCCACTGCGCAATAGCATGGCAGAGTGGTTGCATAAGTCAGTCACCTGTCAAAAGGAGTACTAAATCTGTAATTGATCGAGCAAATGTTCATGTTGATCCTCCCTTGGTTACCTTGACCTCTACCTTCCGGACCTTCTTATCATCCCTGGGCATAACTTAGTAATAAGACCCATAGGCCATTAATTCCGACAAACTTCTTTGTCCTTTAGGAGAATGAGATCTCCAACTCTCAGTAGCTGATTGGCATCAACTATAGGGTTTAGATTGAAGTGTGAACTGTTTTTGGACAATTCAGCTCCATTTCTGATTCATTCAAATTCCTCCTGATAGACCTCTTGTTGCACACAACAGATAATTACTAGAGATGAGCGAATTATTCAAAAATTCGATTCGGCTGATTCACCGAATTTGAGGAAGAAATTTGATTCGATGCGAATTTATTCGCTGCGAATTTAACTTATAAAAAGGGTTTCTAGGCTTCAGAGAGCCTTTATATTAGTGCAGAACACTGTACCTTTAATTTAAATGCCCTTGGAGATGAGGAAGGAGAAGGAGAAGGATGAGAAGAAGGAGAAGGAGAAGGATGAGAAGAAGGAGAAGGATGAGAAGAAGGAGAAGGATGAGAAGAAGGAGAAGGAGAAGGAGAAGGATGAGAAGAAGGAGAAGGATGAGAAGAAGGAGAAGGAGAAGGATGAGAAGAAGGAGAAGGATGAGAAGAAGGAGAAGGATGAGAAGAAGGAGAAGGAGAAGGATGAGAAGAAGGAGAAGGATGAGAAGAAGGAGAAGGATGAGAAGAAGGATGAGAAGAAGGAGAAGGATGAGAAGAAGGATGAGAAGAAGGAGAAGGATGAGAAGAAGAAGGATGAGAAGAAGAAGAAGGATGAGAAGAAGGAGAAGGATGAGAAGAAGAAGAAGGATGAGAAGAAGGAGAAGGATGAGAAGAAGAAGAAGGATGAGAAGAAGGAGAAGGATGAGAAGAAGAAGAAGAAGGATGAGAAGAAGAAGAAGGATGAGAAGAAGGAGAAGGATGAGAAGAAGAAGGATGAGAAGAAGAAGAAGGATGAGAAGAAGGAGAATTCCAAGCCGGCAAAAAGTGTATCTGCAGAGCTCCGCTATTTCTTAGCGGAGCTCTGCAGATACACTTAGCGGAGCTCTGCAGATACACTTTTTGCCGGCTTGGAATTCTCCTTCTTCTCATCCTTCTTCTTCTTCTCATCCTTCTTCTTCTTCTCATCCTTCTCCTTCTTCTCATCCTTCTTCTTCTTCTCATCCTTCTCCTTCTTCTCATCCTTCTCCTTCTTCTCATCCTTCTTCTTCTTCATCATCTATACCACGAGGTGTTGAATTTATCCTTTGCATCGGGTCAAATAGTTTAACTCAATGAATAAACTCACATGTTGAGGAAGTCAGATGAGGAAACCCATTCCAATGTTCCGTTTAATGGAAAGTAATCTTAGGTAGAAAAACGTTAATGTTGTAGCCTCATGGAAAGATGCATTCGGTAAGACAGGATACAGTGGAAAGATTACCGAGAGAGGTAGGGGGGAGGAGTAAACACAAGTACGGTGAGAGAAAGAGCTCAGCTTAGACAGAAGACAGCTTAAAGACACAGAGCAATGATAAACAAGTGATGGTCACAGAGAAATAATAATAAATCAAATAGTGTAACACAACACTCCCCGTCTGAAATCTTTAGATTTCATAACTTCAAAATATATATGTTCAATAAGTCCAATTCTGATTAATCTCTTGGAACCTGTAACAAGAAACATGCAACAAGCAAGCATAAACATAAGTTCAACTGGATGGCAGAACATGTAGTAATCCAACATGGGACATCTTCAGAGAATACTAAAGTTCCAAGTAAAAAACCCGTGGCCATCAGTAATGTACTCCCCACTGCGCAATAGCATGGCAGAGTGGTTGCATAAGTCAGTCACCTGTCAAAAGGAGTACTAAATCTGTAATTGATCGAGCAAATGTTCATGTTGATCCTCCCTTGGTTACCTTGACCTCTACCTTCCGGACCTTCTTATCATCCCTGGGCATAACTTAGTAATAAGACCCATAGGCCATTAATTCCGACAAACTTCTTTGTCCTTTAGGAGAATGAGATCTCCAACTCTCAGTAGCTGATTGGCATCAACTATAGGGTTTAGATTGAAGTGTGAACTGTTTTTGGACAATTCAGCTCCATTTCTGATTCATTCAAATTCCTCCTGATAGACCTCTTGTTGCACACAACAGATAATTACTAGAGATGAGCGAATTATTCAAAAATTCGATTCGGCTGATTCACCGAATTTGAGGAAGAAATTTGATTAGATGCGAATTTATTCGCTGCGAATTTAACTTATAAAAAGGGTTTCTAGGCTTCAGAGAGCCTTTATATTAGTGCAGAACACTGTACCTTTAATTTAAATGCCCTTGGAGATGAGGAAGGAGAAGGAGAAGGATGAGAAGAAGGAGAAGGAGAAGGAGAAGGATGAGAAGAGAAGGAGAAGGATGAGAAGAAGGAGAAGGATGAGAAGAAGGAGAAGGAGAAGGATGAGAAGAAGGAGAAGGATGAGAAGAAGGAGAAGGAGAAGGATGAGAAGAAGGAGAAGGATGAGAAGAAGGAGAAGGATGAGAAGAAGGAGAAGGAGAAGGATGAGAAGAAGGAGAAGGATGAGAAGAAGGAGAAGGATGAGAAGAAGGATGAGAAGAAGGAGAAGGATGAGAAGAAGGATGAGAAGAAGGAGAAGGATGAGAAGAAGAAGGATGAGAAGAAGAAGAAGGATGAGAAGAAGGAGAAGGATGAGAAGAAGAAGAAGGATGAGAAGAAGAAGGATGAGAAGAAGAAGAAGGATGAGAAGAAGGAGAAGGATGAGAAGAAGAAGAAGGATGAGAAGAAGAAGAAGGATGAGAAGAAGGAGAAGGATGAGAAGAAGAAGGATGAGAAGAAGAAGAAGGATGAGAAGAAGGAGAATTCCAAGCCGGCAAAAAGTGTATCTGCAGAGCTCCGCTATTTCTTAGCGGAGCTCTGCAGATACACTTAGCGGAGCTCTGCAGATACACTTTTTGCCGGCTTGCAATTCTCCTTCTTCTCATCCTTCTTCTTCTTCTCATCCTTCTTCTTCTTCTCATCCTTCTCCTTCTTCTCATCCTTCTTCTTCTTCTCATCCTTCTTCTTCTTCTCATCCTTCTCCTTCTTCTCATCCTTCTTCTTCTTCATCATCTATACCACGAGGTGTTGAATTTATCCTTTGCATCGGGTCAAATAGTTTAACTCAATGAATAAACTCACATGTTGAGGAAGTCAGATGAGGAAACCCATTCCAATGTTCCGTTTAATGGAAAGTAATCGTAGGTAGAAAAACGTTAGTGTTGTAGCCTCATGGAAAGATGCATTCGGTAAGACAGGATACAGTGGAAAGATTACCGAGAGAGGTAGGGGGGAGGAGTAAACACAAGTACGGTGAGAGAAAGAGCTCAGCTTAGACAGAAGACAGCTTAAAGACACAGAGCAATGATAAACAAGTGATGGTCACAGAGAAATAATAATAAATCAAATAGTGTAACACAACACTCCCCGTCTGAAATCTTTAGATTTCATAACTTCAAAATATATATGTTCAATAAGTCCAATTCTGATTAATCTCTTGGAACCTGTAACAAGAAACATGCAACAAGCAAGCATAAACATAAGTTCAACTGGATGGCAGAACATGTAGTAATCCAACATGGGACATCTTCAGAGAATACTAAAGTTCCAAGTAAAAAACCCGTGGCCATCAGTAATGTACTCCCCACTGCGCAATAGCATGGCAGAGTGGTTGCATAAGTCAGTCACCTGTCAAAAGGAGTACTAAATCTGTAATTGATCGAGCAAATGTTCATGTTGATCCTCCCTTGGTTACCTTGACCTCTACCTTCCGGACCTTCTTATCATCCCTGGGCATAACTTAGTAATAAGACCCATAGGCCATTAATTCCGACAAACTTCTTTGTCCTTTAGGAGAATGAGATCTCCAACTCTCAGTAGCTGATTGGCATCAACTATAGGGTTTAGATTGAAGTGTGAACTGTTTTTGGACAATTCAGCTCCATTTCTGATTCATTCAAATTCCTCCTGATAGACCTCTTGTTGCACACAACAGATAATTACTAGAGATGAGCGAATTATTCAAAAATTCGATTCGGCTGATTCACCGAATTTGAGGAAGAAATTCGATTCGATGCAAATTTATTCGCTGCGAATTTAACTTATAAAAAGGGTTTCTAGGCTTCAGAGAGCCTTTATATTAGTGCAGAACACTGTACCTTTAATTTAAATGCCCTTGGAGATGAGGAAGGAGAAGGAGAAGGATGAGAAGAAGGAGAAGGAGAAGGATGAGAAGAAGGAGAAGGATGAGAAGAAGGAGAAGGATGAGAAGAAGGAGAAGGAGAAGGAGAAGGATGAGAAGAAGGAGAAGGATGAGAAGAAGGAGAAGGATGAGAAGAAGGAGAAGGAGAAGGATGAGAAGAAGGAGAAGGATGAGAAGAAGGAGAAGGATGAGAAGAAGGATGAGAAGAAGGAGAAGGATGAGAAGAAGGATGAGAAGAAGGAGAAGGATGAGAAGAAGAAGGATGAGAAGAAGAAGAAGGATGAGAAGAGGAAGAAGGATGAGAAGAAGGAGAAGGATGAGAAGAAGAAGAAGGATGAGAAGAAGGAGAAGGATGAGAAGAAGAAGAAGGATGAGAAGAAGGAGAAGGATGAGAAGAAGAAGAAGAAGAAGGATGAGAAGAAGAAGAAGGATGAGAAGAAGGAGAAGGATGAGAAGAAGAAGGATGAGAAGAAGAAGAAGGATGAGAAGAAGGAGAATTCCAAGCCGGCAAAAAGTGTATCTGCAGAGCTCCGCTATTTCTTAGCGGAGCTCTGCAGATACACTTAGCGGAGCTCTGCAGATACACTTTTTGCCGGCTTGGAATTCTCCTTCTTCTCATCCTTCTTCTTCTTCTCATCCTTCTTCTTCTTCTCATCCTTCTCCTTCTTCTCATCCTTCTTCTTCTTCTCATCCTTCTCCTTCTTCTCATCCTTCTCCTTCTTCTCATCCTTCTTCTTCTTCATCATCTATACCACGAGGTGTTGAATTTATCCTTTGCATCGGGTCAAATAGTTTAACTCAATGAATAAACTCACATGTTGAGGAAGTCAGATGAGGAAACCCATTCCAATGTTCCGTTTAATGGAAAGTAATCATAGGTAGAAAAACGTTAATGTTGTAGCCTCATGGAAAGATGCATTCGGTAAGACAGGATACAGTGGAAAGATTACCGAGAGAGGTAGGGGGGAGGAGTAAACACAAGTACGGTGAGAGAAAGAGCTCAGCTTAGACAGAAGACAGCTTAAAGACACAGAGCAATGATAAACAAGTGATGGTCACAGAGAAATAATAATAAATAAAATAGTGTAACACAACACTCCCCGTCTGAAATCTTTAGATTTCATAACTTCAAAATATATATGTTCAATAAGTCCAATTCTGATTAATCTCTTGGAACCTGTAACAAGAAACATGCAACAAGCAAGCATAAACATAAGTTCAACTGGATGGCAGAACATGTAGTAATCCAACATGGGACATCTTCAGAGAATACTAAAGTTCCAAGTAAAAAACCCGTGGCCATCAGTAATGTACTCCCCACTGCGCAATAGCATGGCAGAGTGGTTGCATAAGTCAGTCACCTGTCAAAAGGAGTACTAAATCTGTAATTGATCGAGCAAATGTTCATGTTGATCCTCCCTTGGTTACCTTGACCTCTACCTTCCGGACCTTCTTATCATCCCTGGGCATAACTTAGTAATAAGACCCATAGGCCATTAATTCCGACAAACTTCTTTGTCCTTTAGGAGAATGAGATCTCCAACTCTCAGTAGCTGATTGGCATCAACTATAGGGTTTAGATTGAAGTGTGAACTGTTTTTGGACAATTCAGCTCCATTTCTGATTCATTCAAATTCCTCCTGATAGACCTCTTGTTGCACACAACAGATAATTACTAGAGATGAGCGAATTATTCAAAAATTCGATTCGGCTGATTCACCGAATTTGAGGAAGAAATTTGATTCGATGCGAATTTATTCGCTGCGAATTTAACTTATAAAAAGGGTTTCTAGGCTTCAGAGAGCCTTTATATTAGTGCAGAACACTGTACCTTTAATTTAAATGCCCTTGGAGATGAGGAAGGAGAAGGTGAAGGATGAGAAGAAGGAGAAGGAGAAGGATGAGAAGAAGGAGAAGGATGAGAAGAAGGAGAAGGATGAGAAGAAGGAGAAGGAGAAGGAGAAGGATGAGAAGAAGGAGAAGGATGAGAAGAAGGAGAAGGATGAGAAGAAGGAGAAGGATGAGAAGAAGGAGAAGGAGAAGGATGAGAAGAAGGAGAAGGATGAGAAGAAGGAGAAGGATGAGAAGAAGGATGAGAAGAAGGAGAAGGATGAGAAGAAGGATGAGAAGAAGGAGAAGGATGAGAAGAAGAAGGATGAGAAGAAGAAGAAGGATGAGAAGAAGGAGAAGGATGAGAAGAAGAAGAAGGATGAGAAGAAGAAGAAGGAGGAGAAGAAGAAGAAGGATGAGAAGAAGGAGAAGGATGAGAAGAAGAAGAAGGATGAGAAGAAGAAGAACGATGAGAAGAAGGAGAAGGATGAGAAGAAGAAGGATGAGAAGAAGAAGAAGGATGAGAAGAAGGAGAATTCCAAGCCGGCAAAAAGTGTATCTGCAGAGCTTCGCTATTTCTTAGCGGAGCTCTGCAGATACACTTAGCGGAGCTCTGCAGATACACTTTTTGCCGGCTTGCAATTCTCCTTCTTCTCATCCTTCTTCTTCTTCTCATCCTTCTTCTTCTTCTCATCCTTCTCCTTCTTCTCATCCTTCTTCTTCTTCTCATCCTTCTTCTTCTTCTCATCCTTCTCCTTCTTCTCATCCTTCTTCTTCTTCATCATCTATACCACGAGGTGTTGAATTTATCCTTTGCATCGGGTCAAATAGTTTAACTCAATGAATAAACTCACATGTTGAGGAAGTCAGATGAGGAAACCCATTCCAATGTTCCGTTTAATGGAAAGTAATCGTAGGTAGAAAAACGTTAATGTTGTAGCCTCATGGAAAGATGCATTCGGTAAGACAGGATACAGTGGAAAGATTACCGAGAGAGGTAGGGGGGAGGAGTAAACACAAGTACGGTGAGAGAAAGAGCTCAGCTTAGACAGAAGACAGCTTAAAGACACAGAGCAATGATAAACAAGTGATGGTCACAGAGAAATAATAATAAATCAAATAGTGTAACACAACACTCCCCGTCTGAAATCTTTAGATTTCATAACTTCAAAATATATATGTTCAATAAGTCCAATTCTGATTAATCTCTTGGAACCTGTAACAAGAAACATGCAACAAGCAAGCATAAACATAAGTTCAACTGGATGGCAGAACATGTAGTAATCCAACATGGCACATCTTCAGAGAATACTAAAGTTCCAAGTAAAAAACCCGTGGCCATCAGTAATGTACTCCCCACTGCGCAATAGCATGGCAGAGTGGTTGCATAAGTCAGTCACCTGTCAAAAGGAGTACTAAATCTGTAATTGATCGAGCAAATGTTCATGTTGATCCTCCCTTGGTTACCTTGACCTCTACCTTCCGGACCTTCTTATCATCCCTGGGCATAACTTAGTAATAAGACCCATAGGCCATTAATTCCGACAAACTTCTTTGTCCTTTAGGAGAATGAGATCTCCAACTCTCAGTAGCTGATTGGCATCAACTATAGGGTTTAGATTGAAGTGTGAACTGTTTTTGGACAATTCAGCTCCATTTCTGATTCATTCAAATTCCTCCTGATAGACCTCTTGTTGCACACAACAGATAATTACTAGAAATGAGCGAATTATTCAAAAATTCGATTCGGCTGATTCGCCGAATTTGAGGAAGAAATTCGATTCGATGCGAATTTATTCGCTGCGAATTTAACTTATAAAAAGGGTTTCTAGGCTTCAGAGAGCCTTTATATTAGTACAGAACACTGTACCTTTAATTTAAATGCCCTTGGAGATGAGGAAGGAGAAGGAGAAGGATGAGAAGAAGGAGAAGGAGAAGGATGAGAAGAAGGAGAAGGATGAGAAGAAGGAGAAGGATGAGAAGAAGGAGAAGGAGAAGGATGAGAAGAAGGAGAAGGAGAAGGATGAGAAGAAGGAGAAGGAGAAGGATGAGAAGAAGGAGAAGGAGAAGGATGAGAAGAGGGAGAAGGAGAAGGATGAGAAGAAGGAGAAGGATGAGAAGAAGGAGAAGGAGAAGGATGAGAAGAAGGAGAAGGATGAGAAGAAGGAGAAGGATGAAAAGAAGGATGAGAAGAAGGAGAAGGATGAGAAGAAGGATGAGAAGAAGGAGAAGGATGAGAAGAAGAAGGATGAGAAGAAGAAGAAGGATGAGAAGAAGGAGAAGGATGAGAAGAAGAAGAAGGATGAGAAGAAGAAGAAGGATAAGAAGAAGAAGAAGGATGAGAAGAAGGAGAAGGATGAGAAGAAGAAGAAGGATGAGAAGAAGAAGAAGGATGAGAAGAAGGAGAAGGATGAGAAGAAGAAGGATGAGAAGAAGAAGAAGGATGAGAAGAAGGAGAATTCCAAGCCGGCAAAAAGTGTATCTGCAGAGCTCCGCTATTTCTTAGCGGAGCTCTGCAGATACACTTAGCGGAGCTCTGCAGATACACTTTTTGCCGGCTTGGAATTCTTCTTATTTTCATCCTACTTCTTCTTCTTCTTCATCCTCATCCTCTTCTTCTTCTTCTGAGGATGAGGATGAGGATGAAGAAGAAGAAGTAGGATGAAAATAAGAAGAATTCCAAGCCGGCAAAAAGTGTATCTGCAGAGCTCCGCTAAGTGTATCTGCAGAGCTCCGCTTTTTCTGACAGTTCTCTGACATTCACTCCATACAGCGGTTGAAACATTGTATCTATTTGTTTCCATAAATGGAAACAAATAGATACAATGTTTCAACCGCTGTATCTATCTGCAGAGCTCCGCTAAGTGTATCTGCAGAGCTCCGATATTTCTGACAGTTCTCTGACATTCACTCCATACAGCGGTTGAAACATTGTATCTATTTGTTTCCATAAATGGAAACAAATAGATACAATGTTTCAACCGCTGTATGGAGTGAATGTCAGAGAACTGTCAGAAATAGCGGAGCTCTGCAGATACACTTAGCGGAGCTCTGCAGATACACTTTTTGCCGGCTTGGAATTCTTCTTATTTTCATCCTACTTCTTCTTCTTCTTCTTCTTCATCCTCATCCTCATCCTCTTCTTCTTCTTCTGAGGATGAGGATGAGGAAGAAGAAGAAGAAGTAGGATGAAAATAAGAAGAATTCCAAGCCGGCAAAAAGTGTATCTGCAGAGCTCCGCTAAGTGTATCTGCAGAGCTCCGCTATTTCTGACAGTTCTCTGACATTCACTCCATACAGCGGTTGAAACATTGTATCTATTTGTTTCCATTTATGGAAACAAATAGATACAATGTTTCAACCGCTGTAAATGTGAATGTCAGAGAACTGTCAGAAATAGAGGAGCTCTGCAGATACACTTTTTGCCGGCTTGGAATTCTTCTTATTTTCATCCTACTTCTTCTTCTTCTTCTTCATCCTCATCCTCAGAAGAAGAAGAAGAATGAAAAGAAGAAGAATGAAAAGAAGAATGAAAAGAAGAAGAAGAATGAAAAGAAGAAGAAGAAGAATGAAAAGAAGAATGAGAAGAATGAAAAGATTCTTCTTCTTCTTCTTTTCATTCTTCTTTTCATTCTTCTTCTTCTTTTCATTCTTCTTCTCCTTCTTTTCATTCTTCTTTTCATTCTTCTCATTCTTCTTTTCATTCTTCTCATTCTTCTTCTCATTCCTCTTTTCATTCTTCTTCTCATTCTTCTTTTCATTCTTCTTCTTCTTTTCATTCTTCTTTTCATTCTTCTCATTCTTCTTTTCATTCTTTTTTTCATTCTTCTTCTCATTCTTCTTTTCATTCTTCTTCTTTTCATTCTTCTTCTTCTTTTCATTCTTCTTCTTCTTCTTTTCATTCTTCTTTTCATTCTTCTCATTCTTCTTTTCATTCTTCTTTTCATTCTTCTTCTCATTCTTCTTTTCATGAAGAAGAAAAGAAGAATGAAAAGAAGAATGAAAAGAAGAAGAATGAAAAGAAGAATGAGAAGAAGAATGAAAAGAAGAATGAAAAGAAGAAGGAAAAGAAGAATGAAAAGAAGAAGAATGAAAAAAAGAAGAAGAATGAAAAGAAGAATGAAAAGAAGAAGAAGAATGAAAAGAAGAAGAAGAATGAAAAGAAGAATGAAAAGAAGAAGAAGAATGAAAAGAAGAAGAAGAAGAATGAAAAGAAAAAGAAGCAGAATGAAAAGAAGAATGAAAAGAAGAAGAAAAATGAAAAGAAGAAGAAGAAGAATGAAAAGAAGAATGAGAAGAATGAAAAGAAGAAGAAGAAGAATGAAAAGAAGAATGAAAAGAAGAAGAAGAATGAAAAGAAGAATGAAAAGAAGAAGAAGAATGAAAAGAAGAAGAAGAAGAAGAATGAAAAGAAGAATGAAAAGAAGAATGAGAAGAATGAAAAGATTCTTCTTCTTCTTTTCATTCTTCTTTTCATTCTTCTTCTTCTTTTCATTCTTCTTCTTCTTCTTTTCATTCTTCTTCTTCATTCTTCTCATTCTTCTTTTCATTCTTCTTTTCATTCTTCTTCTCATTCTTCTTTTCATTCTTCTTCTCATTCTTCTTTTCATTCTTCTTCTTCTTTTCATTCTTCTTTTCATTCTTCTCATTCTTCTTTTCATTCTTCTTTTCATTCTTCTTCTCATTCTTCTTTTCATTCTTCTTCTTCTTTTCATTCTTCTTTTCATTCTTCTTCTCATTCTTCTTTTCATGAAGAAGAAAAGAAGAATGAGAAGAATGAAAAGAAGAATGAAAAGAAGAAGAAGAAGAATGAAAAGAAGAATGAGAAGAAGAATGAAAAGAACAATGAAAAGAAGAATGAGAAGAATGAAAAGAAGAATGAGAAGAATGAAAAGAAGAATGAAAAGAAGAAGAAGAAGAAGAATGAAAAGAAGAATGAAAAGAATAATGAAAAGAAGAAGAAGAAGAATGGAAAGAAGAAGAAGAAGAATGAAAAGAAGAATGAAAAGAAGAAGAATGAAAAGAAGAAGAAGAATGAAAAGAAGAATGAAAAGAAGAAGAAGAATGAAAAGAAGAAGAAGAAGAAGAATGAAAAGAAGAATGAAAAGAATGAAAAGATTCTTCTTCTTCTTCTTTTCATTCTTCTTTTCATTCTTCTTCTTCTTTTCATTCTTCTTCTTCTTTTCATTCTTCTTTTCATTCTTCTCATTCTTCTTTTCATTCTTCTCATTCTTCTTCTCATTCTTCTTTTCATTCTTCTTCTCATTCTTCTTTTCATTCTTCTTCTTCTTTTCATTCTTCTTTTCATTGTTCTTCTCATTCTTCTTTTCATTCTTCTTTTCATTCTTCTTCTCATTCTTCTTTTCATGAAGAAGAAAAGAAGAATGAGAAGAATGAAAAGAAGAATGAAAAGAAGAAGAAGAATGAAAAGAAGAATGAGAAGAGAGAATGAAAAGAAGAATGAAAATAAGAATGAGAAGAATGAAAAGAAGAATGAAAAGAAGAAGTATTCCAGTACAGCAAAAAGTGTATCTGCAGAGAGCTCCGCTATTTCTGACAGTTCTCTGACAGTTCCTTCACATTTACAGCGGTTGAAACATTGTATCTATTTCCGAATAAAAACATCTGTATCCTAAATGGAAACAAATAGATACAATGTTTCAACCGCTGTACATGTGAAGGAACTGTCAGAGAACTGTCAGAAATAGCGGAGCTCTCTGCAGGGACACTTTTGCCGGCTGATCGGGAAAAATCCGATTTGCGCACCCGAAGTATGCTAATATTCGGATTCGCCGCGAATCAAATTTTTCCTGAAATTCGAAACGAATTCCACTTCGCCTGGTTTGATTCGCTCATCTCTAATAATTACCTTTTCTGCGCGAGCAATATCTGTTGCTGTGGGGTAACCAGAACAAATGTTCCAGCCATGACACTCTGATGTAGAGTTCTTCGCAAAGCAATGAGCAATGTGAATTAGGCGAGCAATAGCTCTTACAGCAGATGACCAGGTAGAAAAACGCTCAAAACGGTGTGACTGCAGTTTCTGTTTTGTACTCACAGAAGTGTGGAGTGAGATGTTCACAGTTCTTATTTTTTTATCATCTTCAAGACTTACTAGTCCATAGGTGTAGTCAGTAAGGAGTGAGTGGGAGTTCTTACACAAAAACCTTGGATGTGAAAGCCATAAGCTGTTCTGAAGAGCTGCTGATGACACGGCTCTGACATCGCTGTTATAAGACACAGGGAAATATGGTGCAGCTTATGCATTCAGGCAAGTTTTTTGCTTGAAGTCAGTTGCTCCAATGGTATGGTTATTTGAGGCTGTACTGATGACAGGAGATTGATGACTTGCTTGCAGCTTGCTCTGACACTCTGTGATGTATAAATGAAGGTTAGGTAGATAGGCAGGAAAGGTGTTGGAGTGATTTTGCATGCAGGAAGCTGCTGGAAGCTCTTTAACTTGATGCTGAAAAGAAGTCTATGTTGTCAGGAGCATTGGAGATGATAGAGTGTCCACTGCAGTGGCTTATAACATAGTCTGTAGTGCGTTTGAGGGGATCTTCCATATCCGCTATGTATAAGTTAATGCTGTCTTTCTCACTTGCACTTTCATCTGCATTGATAGCTTGTTCTAGGACCCTTAGTTTTGCCATAGCTGTATCATGTTTACAGTGTTCTTTTATTATTTCTATTGCTACCTTTTGGCATGCTGACTGAGTTTCCAACTCTGCTCTTTGGCGTGCTGACTGAATTTCCAACTCTGCCATCTGAGTTGCTAACTCTGCTCTTTGGCGTGCTGACTGAGTTTTCAACTCTGCTGTCTGAGTTACTATCTCTGCTATCTGAGTTACTAACTCTTTCCTGCCTATCTGCCTACAACAACTATCTATCATCCTTCCTGGATGCTCTTGCTCCTCTTTCTACATGCAGAAACAGGCCTCGCCTGTCACAACCCTGGCAAACAGATGACACCAGAAGTCTCAAGAGACGCATCCGCACTCTTAAACGAGCATGGCATAAAAATAAATCCCTGGAAAACTTTACCCTCTACAAATCCGCTCTTCTCAAATACAACTCCAGCCTCCACACTGCTAAGCAAACCTACTATAACACTCTCATCAAGACCCTTTCATCCAATCCTCGTCAACACTTCTCTACCCTTAATTCCTTACTCCACCCCCCTCTGCCTCCACCCACCAACTTACTTACTGCACAGGAGATTGCTAGTCACTTGAAGAAGAAAATCGACACAATTCGTGATGAGATCTCCAGTGTCAAGCTTCCTCCTCTAACCAACATACCAGGCCCAACACCAAACTCTACACTCTCCTGCTTCGACCCTGTTACCACCAAGGAAGTTACCGAACTCCTTTCCAAGGCTCACTTCACCACCTGTCCCCTGGATCCTGTCCCCTCATGACTGTTGCAGCCTCCTTCCTGCTTTATCCTAAACTCTCTAACCCACTTCTTCAACCTCTCACTCTCCATGGGCACCTTTCCCTCCCCACTCAAACATGCACTGGTTACCCCCATCCTCAAAAAACCCTCGCTGGATCCCATCTGTTTGAATAACTTAAGACCCATCTCCCTGCTCCCGTTTGCTTCCAAGCTTCTCGAGCGCCTTGTTCACCGTATGAACTGCTACCTCACCAACGACAACCTTCTTGATCCCCGACAGTCTGGCTTTCGCCCACAACATTCCACAGAAACTGCCCTACTAAAACTCACAAATGACCTACTAACTGCTAAAACCAACGGCCATTACTCCATACTCATACTCCTTGACCTTTCTGCTGCCTTTGACACAGTCGACCACCCGCTCCTCCTCAGTAAACTCCACTCCATCGGCCTCCGTGACTCTGCTCTCTCCTGGTTCTCCTCTTACTTTTCTCAGCGCACTTTCAGTGTCACATACAACTCCTCCTCCTCCGCTCCGCTTCGCTTCCTCTTTCTGTTGAGGTACCCCAAGGTTCTGTCCTTGGGCCCCTACTTTTCTCTCTCTATACCTCCTCCCTGGACCAACCGATAACCTCCCATGGCTTCCAATACCACCTCTATGCTGATGACACCCAGATCTATCTCTCCACTCCCCAGCTCACCCCCTCCACCTCCTCACGTATCACAAATCTACTAAGTGACATATCAGCCTGGATGTCACATCACTACCTTAAACTCAATCTTTCAGAAACTGAGCTTGTAATATTTCCTCCTCCCTGATTCCCCACTCATGACTTTACCATTAAGATCAACAGCACAACCATTGGTCCTTCCCCTCATGCCAGGGTGCTAGGCGTAATCCTAGACTCTGACCTCTCCTTTGGGCCCCACATCCACTCACTGGCTAAATCCTGCCGCCTCAACCTCCGTAACATTTCCAAAATCCGCCCCTTCCTGACCAATGACACCACAAAACAACTCATCCACGCCTTGGTTATATCCCGCCTCGATTACTGCAACTCCCTCCTCACTGGTCTACCGTTACACAGGCTACCCCGCCTCTCCCATCCTCTGGAACTCCCTACCACAGCATGTCCGGTCAGCCCCCACCCTGTCTGCCTTTAGGCGATCTTTGAAAACTCACTTCTTCAGGGAAGCCTTCCTCACCTCCACCTAAGAACTGTACTTGAATCACCTTCGCCAGATCATCCCCCGCAGTTATCACCTTTTGTATCACACTTCCCTTCCTTTAGATTGTAAACTCCATGAGCAGGGCCCTCCTATTCCTTCTGTACTGAAATGTATTGTAATTGTACTGTCTCCCTTATATTGTAAAGTGCTGCGCAAACTGTTGGCGCTATATAAATCCTGTATAATAATAATAATAATAATATTAATAACTCTGCTCTCTTTTTAGAATATGCAGTCTGCACTTTCCTGGCTTCCACTTTTGCGCGGGCACTAATAAGTCGCTCACTGAGTGTAGAGCGTCTTGCACTATGGGATTTAGAGGACTTTCTAGAATGTCTTTGTCACGGTTTAGGTGCTCTGCTCTCCCCCTCCCTTGCTCTGCCCAAATGACCCCCCTCCACTTCTCCTCCTGCCGCGGCTCTTTGAAGCCGAGCCGTGGAGGACAAGAGGTGTGACTCCTGTCACCCTCTCACTATCTTCCCACCATCCGGCAGGGGAAGATAGCTGCCTCGCAGTGAGGATTCACACCTCTCCACAGAGAGGTGCGAACCTCCCGCGGGGATGTTCTGGGCCGCGGCATCAGGCTGACGCCGCATGGCCCCGGCATATGCAGTGCGGGCACAACGAGTTCCCACACTTGCGGATATCACTGGACAAAGACCGCACTCTTGAGAGCGTGACCCATGTCCAGGGGGCGTGGCTTGTTGCTGAGCGATGAGGCACGCCGCCCACGGCCCACCTACTGTTGCCAGGACAACCGGAAAGCGTCCTGCATCGGTTTAAGAGACCGATGCCGGGCTCCCCGGTTATCCATTCCGCTGCCAAGCCACAAAGGGATCCCAGCTGAGGCGGTACCCTCGTGGTGACTCTGCACAGACCCCCCAAGGATAAAGGGGAGCCTCCGCAAGCTGCTGCTCTGCAAGCCCCAGAGAAGGGGGAGACCTCCGCAAGCTGCCACTCTGCAATCACCCAGGACTTGGGGGGTGAATTGCTAACGCTGACACTGCTAATACTCCAGGGCTGGGAGCACCGCTGACACTGCTAATACTCCAGGGCTGGGAGCACCACTGACACTGCTAATACTCCAGGGCTGAGAGTACCACTGACACTGCTAATACTCCAGGGCTTGGAGCACCGCTGACACTGCTAATACTCCAGGGCTGGGAGTACCGCTGAAACTGCTAATACTCCAGGGTTGGGAGTACCGCTGATACTCTGCTAATACTCCAGGGCTTGGAGCACCACTGACACTGCTAATACTCCAGGGCTGGGAGTACCGCTGGCACTGCTAATACTCCAGGGCTGGGAGCACCGCTGACACTGCTAATACTTCAGGGCTGGGAGTACCGCTGACACTGCTAATACTCCAGGGCTGGGAGTACTGCTGACACTGCTAATACTCCAGGGCTGGGAGTACCAATGACAGTTTGCTAATACTCCAGGGCTGGGAGCACCGCTGACACTGCTAATACTCCAGGGCTGGGAGTACCACTGACACCGCTAATACTCCAGGGCTGGCAGTACCGCTGACACTGCTAACACTCCCAAGCTGGGAGTACCGCTGACACTTCTAATACTCCAGGGCTGGGAGTACCGCTGAAACTCTGTTAATGTCCTGGGTCAGGACTATCTGCTGTGGGCCCCACAATACTCTGCATAATACTCTGGGGCCCGGATTACACGCTGTTGCTGTGTGCTAGAACTACCCGCTGTTGCTGTGTGCTCGAACTACCCCCTGTTGCTGTGTGCTGAGCAGGGTCGCACCTGCTGCCGTCCGCTGTGAGCCAGGACACCCCTGCCAGAGCTGTGAGTGTATGCACCCCTGTTTTATTCCCCCTGGAGTGTTCTTGAACTCTGATCCCCCTCTGCTCCCTACGTGGATTACAAATCGCTAGAGATTCTAACTTGCCCCTTGGGGACAGATTACAATTATTTTGAGCCCTCTCCTTGTTATTTCCCATACTTGAGTGACTGTCATTTGTCTTAATAAAGCTTTGTGTGTTTGCCATCCGCCTTGTGTGTTCTGTCCTGCCTACCCTCCGTCACAGTCTTGTAGAAACGGATCTGTGAGATGCAGTGTCTTGTAGCAGCTTTATGTTCGCTTCTGCCTTTAATTCGGTTTGCTGGGTAAAACTATCTATTTCTAAATTAAGAACCGGGAAGTTGTATAATTCCTTTAATGAATCTTCCATGTGCATGCTCTGTAAAACATTACTGAACTTATTGCTGGTAAACTGATAAAGCTCATGAGGCAGAAAGTTGTTGGATAGTGCCCTCTAATGGCCGTACATCGTGTTCAACAGACAGTGTGTTAGATTGAGTAACAATCGTTTTCTATAATAACTTCAGGCTAGTTGTTAGTTCAGTTCAGTGGCGGACTGACAACTCATGGGGCCCCCGGGCAATAGGGGATCATGGGGCCCCTGTGTCCTTGCCCAAACTCAAAAAAGCCTATGAAAAAGTTACCAGGGGCATCTCATGGGGCCCCCTACTGACCCCGGACCCTCGGGCAGTGCCCGAGTTTCCAAATGGTCAGTCCGCCCCTGGTTCAGTTCATAAAGTTTCATAATTTTAGTTGGTTTAACTGAGCGTTTGGGTAACACAGCTGGATCAGATTCTTGGTCTGCTGTGTGTGACATCTCTTTACAGACTGAGCCCTTGTAACTCATGTTGACAGAAGCAGATAATAACTCAGAAATAACAATCGGGAATGCTGACGGCCTAGGCTTACACATGCTGTCTTCTTGTTTTCTAATGAGAGCAATAAATCTTGTCTGTATCAGTATTGTTAACCAGGAATCTTATAATTAGGCTGTAACTACATTTTTCTACTATTCTGACTCAACTATGAGGCCATAAACTTTATCTCCAGCTATGTATACAGCTATACCATGTGGTGTTGAATTTATCCCTTGCATCGGGTCAGATAGTTTAACAGTTAACTCAATGAATAAACTCACATGTTGAGGAAGTCAGATGAGGAAACCCATTCGAATGTTCTGTTTAATGAAGAGTAACCATAGGTAGAAAAACATTAATGTTGTAGCCTCATGGAAAGATACGTTCGGTAAGACAGGATACAGTGGAATGAATACAGAGAGATGATGTGACAAGCTTTGCACACCTGGATTAGGGAATTTTCTGCCATTCTTCTTTGTAAATCCTCTCAAGCTTAGTCAGGTCGGATGGGGACCGTCGGTGGACAGCTATTTTCAGGGCTGTCCACCAACCCCATAGGGTTCAAGTCAGGGCTCTATCTGGGCCACTCTTGAAATTTACAGAGTGGTCCCTAAGCCACTCCTGTGTTGTCTTGGCTGTGTGCTTAGGATCATTGTCATGTTTGAAGGTGAACATTTACTAGACCCTAGG